>NW_012148174.1:9262334-9268101 GCF_000956105.1 Propithecus coquereli
TGCGCCACCATGCCCGGCTAATTTTTTCTATATACATATTTTTAGCTGTCCAGATAATTTCTTTCTATTTTTAGTAGAGACGGAGTCTCACTCTTGCTCAGGCTCGTTCGAACTCCTGACTTTGAGCGATCCACCCGCCTCGGCCTCCCAGAGTGCTAGGATTGACTTGCAACTCTTTATCATGCCCACGTAACATTGATCCGGTGTCATTCCAACATGATGACATCAAGCTAGATGCGCTCTCAACAAGTCTTTGATTATGAAATACCTAGGAGTTTAATTATTAGTAATAGCAAGTTTTTAATCTTGTAGAAATAGTTTTTAGTACTCCAAAAAAATATCCATATACTTTGATTCTTATAAGCTTGCTTTTATTATACATACCAGCTTTTTGTCAATCATAATCTTCTCATCTATCAATTCATCATACAGGCTAAATATATTTAAGATGTTGATCATTTTTAAAAACTCTAAAGTATTATGCGTTGATGTCATTATACATTAAATCTTTCTTTCTTAGGAAAATGGTTTTAAAGCACAAAGGTAAATTGACTTATGAAATCAGTGCTGAATTCCAAAGAGGTTACAGTTTAAGTAAAGAAATTGAGAAGCTTCTGTCTAACTTGGCTGCTCTGTTCTGGTGAAGTGGCAGGGTTTTTGGGGGTTTCTGTTTCTGTTTTCGATTCTGAAGTAGTCATATTCTTCAGACTTTACAATGTCTGCAGAATATGCAGATAGGTAATCAAATTCCAGTTTGTATTTGGACAATATATCAGTAGACTTCTTTTGTTTTCTGCAGTTTTATTAAAATCTTCATAGAAACCAAGATGATTTAAAGCTTTATTTTTAAAATTAAAGTACCTAAGGGCTAGAAGTATCATTTTTTGTTGCAATTATTTGATACACACTTCATTGTAGAAAACATGATCATTCAAGTAAGATCTGAAAGAATCAGCTCTACACAGTAAGGACCAACACATCTGTTATCAAAATTTCCTCCTTTTGTTTTCCCACAGCACTTTTTATTTGCAACACATAATAGGGAAAAGTAGCTTCACCCACTTTTATAGAGCTATCAGGGGAACAGTACAATAATGTATGTTTGCTCGTGTGGTATGCCCAAACTCAGTAGACACTATTTTCAGCTGAGCATTGTGTCTTTTGGGAGACACAAAAACTCTTGATTGATTTAGAAGTAGTCCCTGTCTTAGCCCAAACTTGTGAGATTCAGTCTCTATATATGCGTTACATCCCCTTCTCCACCATACTGAATCCCAAATTCTTTTCCACATATTGTGCAATAGGCTGTTTTGGTTTTTACCTCCCTAATCTAGTTATTTGTGCCCTTCCATCTGTAATAAGATAACAAAGTCATTTAGACTTATTTTTGGTGTTGTCTGGGTCATGCCAGCATTAGTATTATTATCATTCTCATTTTTATTATTTAAACTCTTGGGAAAAAATAAACAGTATTCACAATGTTAAAAATTAAATAAACACCATCTCAGTATCAAGAAGATACCAAGACAATAGTCAATCCACAGGCAAAGACTGTTAACACTCACGATTACGATACACTTGAGTCTCAGCACTCACACTGATATAACAAGGGACGATTCATTATTGTGAACAGCAAATCACAGTTGCCACTGTCAGCAGTCTTGAAACACAGTGACAGCAATTGTGGAGGGCAGATAATCTACGCCATATCCATCTGCTACCAAAAAAAGTATTGCTTTAAACCCAATATTTTGAGGTATGGGTTTTGTACTTACCTCCCAACCATCTGCCAAAAACTTGGACTTTTGACCTCCCTGGAAGGTTTCTTATGACATGGGCCTTTTGTGCTATGACTGAGACACCCCAGGCAAACCAGGATGGTTGTCACCCTAGCTCTACCATTTGAGTTTACATTTATGAGCATTTTCTCCTTCAATTCATCTGTTTAATTTTTGGGTTGAGAAATTGGTATTGGTTTGTTTGTCTGTAGCCTTATAGATCTTTTCCAACTCCTTTGAATTTGGTTAAGTGCTCTTTTTATTTTTCTGTTAAAATTATAATCTTCCAAGCTGGATGGGGTGGCTCATGTCTGTAATCCCAGCACTTTGGGAGGCCGAGGGGGAGGCTCGCTTGAGGCCAGGAGATCAAGACCAACCTGAACAATATAGTGAGACCCTGTCTCTACAAAAAGTAAAATAATTAGCAGGGTGTGGTGGCACATGTCTGTAGACCCAGCTACTCGGGAGGCTGAGGCAGGAGGATCACTTGAGCCCAAGCGTTCAAGGTTGCAGTGAACTATGATTTCATCATTGTGCTCCAGCCTGGGTGACAGAGCTAGATCCCATCTCTAGAAAAAAATTTTTTAAAAGGAAAGTTATAATCTTCCACACTGCTTTTCCCCAGAATGTGTTCTACTTGTTCTAATTAATTTTTCTTTCTGACTGTGGTGCTCACTATACAGATTGCCACCTTTCTTTGTGAGCTCATGGAAACGCAGGTCTAGTTGTTGAATTATTTTAGGGTTTGGAAGTCTTGCTAATTGTAGAAGGTGAAATCTCTTCTCTCCTTGTGGGCCAGAATAAACAAGAGGACTCACAAATGCGCCTCTGGAGGTACATGGAGTAAGCTGTGGGTTCTCCAATCTTCTCGTCTGTCCCAGGCTACAAAACTAGGAAGTCTGTGCCTACCCACCAACTTCTCCCTGACCAATTTAAGGGCAACAGAACACATCTATTCATGGAACAAGTATCTAGGAAGGAGTCTGGAGGACTTGAGGTCCACAGATCTCTGTAAACCAAAGCATATCCCAAACTTAGTTTCTTTCTTGCCTTTCCCAAAGGTTCCACTGATTTTCTCAGACATTCACTCAGCCTAAAGAAGGGAATTGCCAGTTCTTTTCCCCTACACAATTACCGAGAACCACAGCTTTTCTAGTCTTTTGTTTTCTAGACCCCAGCAGCCATTTGTTTCAAGACAAAATTATCAGTGGAGGGAAAGAAGCTGCGTTCAGTTGTCTATATTCTCAGAATGCTTTAAAAAACTTTAAGAAAATATTTAGAATTCCAATAGCCTCATAAAAGACAGGCAAGGGATAAGATTTAGAGGTAGGCATACTGCTTCTTTTCTAGCTTAAAAAAACATATTTTTTAAAGTTTATATTAATTTATTTTAAATAGATTCATACCTTCTTTATGAAAGTTGGTGACCTATAATGACTACCTCAAAGCATGAATTCAAATTTCAACATAATAGCAGATAAAATATGATAGATCAACAAGGCAGCAGTAAACAAAACCATATATATTTTTAAAGTCAGTCTTAAGCACTTAAATTTGAACTTGATCATGATTTATCGTGCTGCATAAGTTCAGAAGAATTGATGAATGCTGCTAAATTATTAATTTGTCCAAAGTGAGAGAGGCCACCACCTAGAACCACATGTCATAAATATTAAAGCCATCTCATCTTAAGGACTTATGTGGGCAATGAATTATAGGGACCACTATAGATCGATTTTGGGTTAATCATAACTCTTTGCACCTGTAATGCACAATCACTTTATCCCCCATTGACCATTAGTTAAAATTGTAAAGAAGTTAACAGCTTAGTGTGCAAGGTTAGAATTTATTTCTGTCATATTATTCTCAGGCCTTTTAATTTTTACTAGTGAGAAAAAAAACATAGATTTCTATCCTTCAGCCTTTGTGTTAATTTTTAAAGCTCTGCTTTGGTTTCCATGCTGAGAGTGAGAAATGCTTAGATAAAAATGGTTACAGAATCAACAGCCCTCAGGAGTCTGGAATCATATAAACCAAATATTCATTTATTCCGATAATTTTGACAAATAAGCAACCTTTTCTTAAATCTTAAATTCTTTAATCTTAATTGTGTGATCACATAACATTAAGGAAGTCTCATTCTTTTTGCAGCTACATTGCATTATGTTTATTTACATGAATGATATTTCTCAAACTAGGCAGTCTACACCTTACAGGCAAAGGCTATCATATCTCACATGCTTTTGTATTCCTATGGAAAATCTCCCAGAAATTGATTATTTTTTAAATTTCAGAATATTACAGGGGTACAAACATTTTGGTTACATTAATTACTTTTGTACAGTTTGAGTCAAAATTATAAGTGTGTCCATCACCCAAATAGTGTGCATTGTACCTGTTAGGTGTGAATTTACACAACCCCTCCTCTCCTCTCTCACCTGTGCCTCCCTCACCTCCGGAAACCAAGATCAATCCTTGACCATGCCAAGGAGAAGCTTGCTGGTCCTGAGTCACCCACAGGGTGCCCGAGCAGGATTGATGTCCCTCTGCCTCAGGGTGTGCCCTGCTCTGATGGCAGCACCAGGGAGGGCTGGCGAGCAGGGAGCTCACAGTCTGAGCACCCCTCAGTCTGCTGCAGGACCCCAAGAGGAAAGGCCTGAGCCCCACTCTATGTGGAAGCCTCAGTGTGGTGGCTGAAATGTCTCTCTCAGCAGCCGTGGCGGGGAGGACAAGGGGAGGAAAAGAGACTGTATAGAGAAAAGCTAGCACTCTGGTCATCTCTGACCCCCTCTCCCCTTTCTCTGGGAGGCAGTTCATCCGGGCTCTGGAATTACACAGATCACCCAGGACCCACTGGACTTCTGTGGCTCCTGCAGTCTGAGCAGGAGTCAGGAAATGTCTATGTGGGAACAAGCAGGATGAGACCTAAGGAGTTGAAGCCCCCTGGAGAGGACAAAGGCGCACAGTGGGTGCAGAAGCAATATGGCGCCTGCCGTCCAGCTCAGGTGCAGGGGAGGGAAGTGCTCCAGGGGGGCTGGGAGCCGACTGCCCTGTACACTGCAGATCCCCAGTCCACTGGCGGCAGCAGCCCCTGGGCTCATGTGAGCAGAAAGTCTACCCAGCAGCTCAGGAACCCACCGACTGTCAGAGATGTGAGGGAGGGAGAAACAAACCGCTCCACCTACCCTTCTCATCGGACTCCAAGCCTCTCGAGGGTTGATCTTGGCTGATACCTTGCTCCTTCTTGTTCTGTCCAACTTCTTCCCGAGGAGTCTTCCAAAGGCTCTGGCACCCTTCCTTCACCCCCACATCCGATCTATGTTTGTCTGTCTGTTCTTTTTTTTATCTTCCATCTAAAACGTCTCCTTCTTACTGACAGACTCTGGCAGCTGGTCAGCCATCTTGCCTGGAAGTCTCCGACATTGATCTTTAATATGGTAAAGAGTGTAGGAGATGGTCTTGAGCTCAAGTTCCAAATCTACAACATCACTGGTGTGACTTGGAGCAAGTTACATTCCTTCATCTGTGAATTAGATACCCTAATATCGGTTGCCTCACAATATTGTGTGTAAAAGGCATTTTTAAGAGTTAAAAAATGCTTCATAAAAGTTTTCTATTATTCTAAGGAAGAAATGGAGTCCAGAGGGAGGATATTCTTTCTACAGCAATGGAAAATCTTATCTTACCCTTTTGGTTTAAATGCCATTTTTCCATAATTGCTCCCACTGAATTTTTTTTAAGAAAAGGTCATCATTGCTATTTCTCACTAGCTATGGATTTTGAAGTGAGCTTTTAAGAAATGTGTTAAATCAAATATTCATGTGAGAAAGAATAGGGTGCTCCCAGTTCAAATCAAGGTTTGTGAGATAACAAGTGTGACAAGTCTGTTTGTGGCAAGGGCTTCTGTCATTATTACGGGAGGCTACTGCCTAATGAATTAATTAGAAAAGTACTTTCAGCATCAGCTTGTGATGGAGATTTCAGCATAG
>NW_012148174.1:9268151-9270432 GCF_000956105.1 Propithecus coquereli
TAATTTTGTAGTAACATATTGTTCAGTTTAAAGTTAAGTGTGTGTCAATGGCCCTCTCAGCCCGAAGAGAAATAAATCAGCTATTAGAGCAAAGCAACCATGAGTATGTAATTATGAATACCCTAGCCCTTACACATTTATAAATCAACACAGGACTCAAAAGCTCACTATTATTTTACTGTATGTTAATGATGCAATTTAAGAATTCTAAACATAAAACCAAAATATTTGAGACTTTTAATATTTCTCGCTATATATCTAGAAATTGTGAATTTGACTATATGTAAATTAGACCACAATAAACTTGACTTTCAAAACGTCTTCTTCAATTGCATATTTACTCACATATGTGATTTTTATAAATGCATAAATGTAACCACACATGCTATTTGGAGCATTAGCCTGATTTTTACTTTTCTGCTTGGCTTTCCTCCATTTTTCTCCTCTACCTCCACTCATATTTTTCACCCCTTGAAAGGTAATCCATGGGTGTATTGTATTATTCCATATTTTTCTCTAAGCATTTCTAATAATATAATAGCATATGTACACACAACCCACGTATTTATATAATTTTGAGTCATTGTTGATGTTAAAAATAGGATTACATCATAAATAATTGCTGTGCCTTGCTTTTTCTCATTGTGCAAATGCGTCATAGAAATCCTTCCATGGCACCTTGCATTGCTCTAATAGACTTCTTTTAATGGTTCCACGATGTTTCATGGCAGGAACGCATCGTCACTCTGCGACCAATGAGCACTGCTACTGTTTCCAATTTGGTGCCACAATAAACAATGCTGCACTGAGTATTCTCGTACTTTAATCTGAAATTTTTATTTCTCTTGGATAGATTCCTGGAAATAGAATTGCCGGGCCAGAAGTCATTTTTATTTTTTTAATTTGAATAGATGTTGCTTTTGAAAAAGGCTATAACATTTTTTCCACTTCCTGTAGCACTGTGTGAGACTATACTTTTCCACGCACCTCCAGCAGCAATAGATACTAAGTATTTCCTCGCCACTAATTGTAAAGCAGTAGCCACCTAACCACTAATAAGTTTGGGTACTTTTCATGTGATTGTCGGACATGTATTAATATATTCGTTCCATTTTGAGTTGCCTCTTCAGATGCTTTCTCTATTTTTCTTCGGCATCCTGTATGTTTTTCTAATTGATTAGTTAGAGAATCTCCTGTATAATTTTAGATATTAACTCTTTGTCCCCAGTGTTCTAATTTTTCCCCCAAATTTGTCAGTATTTGTTCACTTTGTGAATGGTGTCTTTTGTCATATAAAGTTATCTAGAAATGTTTTATGTAAAACAAATGTCTAATTTTACATACATATTTTCTGGATTTCATAGGTTGGTTAAAAAGCCCTGCTTTATATAGACTGTATATTCTATCCTAGTTTTTCTTAACGAGATTGTATTTTTTTATTTTGAACTCATTAGTCCAACTGGAAATTATTATTTAGAGTCAGAGAAAGATTTGATTTGATTTTCTTCCTGTCAGTTATACATTCATTAAAGTGGTGACCAACTTTTTAGAGAAGCAACTCAGAACACAACTGTATCAGACCAAAACCCAGAATAATGTAATGTATAATAATAATTATGTACATATTATTACAGTAACATAAAAACAAAAATAGACGTTTATCCAAATTATATATTATTCTGTATTATTTATTTTTATCACAAAATGCCATTATATAAACAAAACAATAGGACTAGTTAAAAGTGCCCGTTAGTAGTGCTAATTAAACAAATAATATTTGTGATAAAAATATAACAATATTTTAATAAGATTTCTTTCTGTCCTCTGATACAGCAGTTATTTTTGCTCTTTTTAAACTCTGTATTAGATATTTAAATTATGTAGTCTGTATTTAAGATACATAACTATAAAACTTTTTTAAAGTGAAACATAAATACAATAGGACTAATTAAACAGATATTAACTGTATTAAATAAGAAATAACAATGACATGCTTTTTCTGTCCCCAATACAGTAGAATAATTTTACTCTTCCTTTTCCAATAATGCTTCTCTGAATCGCCTACAATTTTTAGGACACTCTTCTTTTGTTTTATGTAGTGGTAAACTTCGTAAGTCCAACATAAAATGTGCTTAGACTTGCAACTCTTGCTTCCATTCGATCTAGAACAGGAAAAAAATAGACTTGCAACTTTTTTTTTTTTTTTTGAGACAGAGTCTCACTCTGTTTCCCGGGCTAGAGTGAGTGCCATGGCATCAGCCTAGCTCACAGAAACCTCAAA
>NW_012148174.1:9283592-9285166 GCF_000956105.1 Propithecus coquereli
TGAAGTCATTACGTTCTATTTTTATACATAATAATGTTCTAAATAAACTTTATTAATATGTTTAGGATTTTTTTTGGTAAATTAATGACTTAGGATATGAGTGATTACTGAGGGAAAAAAATAATCACTAAAAGATATCATAAATGACCCACAATAAAGTTATACTCCCTACATGATGATAGGGGAGGTAGTAAAATTATTATTTTCCTCATTTGCCAAGCCCTCCAGCCAGTTTCCTTCTAAGTCCAACTGCAAATATGCATAGGCCGTACTTGACAACAAATTAAGTCAGAAGGACATAGGACAGAAAATATAGCTTGTTAGCAGGGCAGCATTGGTCATTTGTCTTCCATGTCGTACTTGCAGCATTCATTTACAAAGTGGGTCACATGCAAGGAAATAATACCTATAGCGGGTGAGCGCACATGCCTGCCTGGCTCACAGGCCTGATAACCCTGAAGAGTCAGTAGCTCTTGTGACAACTCCAAAAACATAGCTTTCAGGGTCCCAAGAAGGAACAGGTTGAGATACAAGAATCACTAAACTCATAGAAACTCAAAGACGTGGCTTCCTTTCATGCGTTTTTTTGTTCTTCCAGTCCAAATGACATTCACCATACAGGAGACATTTTACCACAAGCAATGTTGCCTAGAAGCGTAGCTAACATCCCACTTTTCTTCATGTTCCCAGGAGAATAGAACTGTAGATTCACCAAAATGCAAATTCTCATTCAGAATAGGAGTTTACCTAGAAATATACAGTTAGCTCTCTGTATCCGCAGGTTCTGCAACCACAGATTGAACTAACCGCAGATCAAAAATATTTCGAAAAGAAAAAATTTAAAAAATGCAAATAAAAACAATATAGTATAAGAGCTATTTATATATCATTCATATCGTGTTAGGCATTATAAGTAGTGTGGAGATGATTTAAGTATACTGGAGGATGTGTGTAGGTTACATGCAAAAACTACGCCTTTTTATATAAAGGACTTGAGCTTCCCTGGATTTTGGTATACGTGGGGGTCCTGGAACCAAGCCCTCACAGATGCCAAGGGATGACTGTATGTTTTATTATTTTTCGTACAATTAAATATATACCAATGTTATGTTTCTTATCCTATGTTTAAAATTCTAACCTTAAATCCTTTCTTTTCTTGTTCTCCATATTTTCACAGGTAAAATATGGAAATTATGCTTTTGTATGGGATGCAGCTGTATTGGAATATGTGGCTATCAATGATCCAGACTGTTCCTTTTATACCATTGGGAATACCGTTGCTGATCGGGGATACGGAATTGCATTACAACATGGCAGTCCTTACCGCGATGTTTTTTCACAAAGGTAAGATTTTTGTATGGCCCAAATAAGGACAGAAAATTTAAACAAAATCTACTTGGTTACCCAATTTGGTTTATTACATTTTCTTTTCTTTGTTAGGATAGTATAATAAACAATAGAAAAAGTATTTATTCAGTTGTTCGGTAAGACATTCATTTCCTAAAACATGTACTGAAGTATTGTGTTTCCCATAAATAGGGGGAAAAATATTGTTGCATGTAACTGGTTTTACT
>NW_012148174.1:9286406-9292522 GCF_000956105.1 Propithecus coquereli
TCTGGCTCCATACACATTCTAAGTATAAAACAAAAGCAAAACACACATGCATATGCTGGGAAGCAAAATATTAAGGTATAAATAATGATGAATCAATCAAAACACATTTATTGATGAGCAGATTTTAAGGGGAATAAACTTCAAAAATCAATTATACCATAAAGAATCTATCTGCAAAGCACTTGCTGTCTAGTTGGAGATACAGAATCCATGCACATGAAACAATAAACCATGCAGACATTTCCATAGATGTATGCTGATATATATGTATATATATAATATCAGTATTGCTTATTTATATTGCATGAAATTGTATAGTTAAGGTATTGAAAAAAAATTGAACAGCATACAGAATAAAGAGCTAAGGAAAGGAAACATGAGTGAAAGCTCTCCAAGAGAAAGTTAGCCTTTAATTTGACCTTGAAAGATTAGTAGAAACTAGGAAGGCTGAAAAGAAAAATAGATAATTCTTGGAGAAATAATAAAGACCACAGAATTTAAGTAAAAGAGAGCAGAATGTGTTGAGAAACAATAAGGACCTTAGCTAATTTGAAAGGAAATTTAAAGTTTAGAATTCATATTGTAGGCCACAAACATCTTACAAAAGCCCAATATCTATCTGGGAGCCCAGGAGTAAAATGACAAAAATAGCATTTAAGGCAAGGTTAATCTAGTTTTGATATAAAGGATGAAATAGAATTGGCAAAGACTAGAGCAAACCTGGAGGCATGAGATAATGATGGCCTGGTCTAGAATTGGGGGAGAGGCAATGAGGAGGAAGGAACAAGGAGAAGAGAAGCTTCCAAGGGCAGACGCACACCATTGCTTTTAATTTCCATGTCAGGATGCAAAAGCATGATAGGATGTAAGGGGATACGGGGTTTCATGGTGAAAGACCAGCAGAAACATTTAATGAATGCTTAACATTACCCAGGTAGTTGAGAAAAGAATTATTGATTATTTCTTAGTTATGGTTAATTGACTTTTTCATTACTAACGATGGTCTTTGTTTCCAGACCTGATTTCTGAATCTTTTACACAAAAAATGCATGAACATAATAGTGATTAAAGAAATGTTTACTAAATCACACCAAGTGTGCCATTTCTTATTATCCCTGTGGTGCTTTACCTATTAGAGATTTTAATTCTGAGAAAATGCACTCTAGTGAACTACCGAAAAGTAATATTAAGCAGTGAGCATTATTTTTCATTTGTATGATGTACATTATAGATGTTGACAATGTAAATTGTCCCTTTCTGTGGAGTTCCTTAATAATGACACCCTGCATCCTGGTTCCCTGGACATCTGGAGGAAGGGAGAGCCAGGAAAGAAGCATGATCTGGCAGTCGGCAAGGTGCCAACTCATCTCTTTATGCACATATGCCACGTTGATTTATTACCCAAAATCTCTCCTTAAATTCAGAAAATATTTGTGCTGGTTCCTTTTTGTTATAGCCATTTGGAAAACGAGATCTTCTCTTTTCTTGTTAACTGATTTTAAAAATTATAAAGATCATCAAATTTAACCATTGTAGTACCCTTTGGGGATTATAAAATACATCAACGTCCAGGGCCATTGATGAAACTAAATCACTGATTGCTATTGTGATTATTTTCAATGAAAATGACAGTATTCTGGGTGAGTAATAATTCAATATTAATTATCTTTCAGGTGACTATATGCCTATAACACAAAGTACCTTACATCAAAGTACTTTAATATGTAATGAGTACTGATATTTAAAGTAAACAATATATAGTGATACAGTAACAACATTTATTATCTGCCAAATGCTAGGTATCTTATATGCTAATATATTCCATTGACGCTTCAGACCGATCATGTGAGATGTTGCATATTTGTTTATTACAGTTTTGCATATTAGTGCATCACTATTGTGCTACCAGTGAATACATGGAGTGGATGGGCCTGTACTTTGGCAAGCATCCTGTTCAGCTTAGGAGATGTAGTGATATATTTGTTTGTACAATTGCATGTGAGTGGACACACAGGAATGACTTTGAAGAACCAAAGTGCTTCAATATATATGACCATAGAACTGGCTAGAAGAGTTTTGTATCCTTGGTCTGCACAAGAACTAGGTAGTTTGGCAGCAGAAGTTAAAGTATTTATTTTTCTCATCAGATGTGCGTGTATTAGTGTGGTAGGTGATGGTTTGCAATGAACTCTCTGCCTAACGCTACTTGCTCATCAAATGTTTTACGTGGTCCTTGTCTTATAATAGTGTTTTTAGTTAAGAAAAGGTAGTCAAATGTTGTTTCATTAATGACATTTAAGAGTAGAAGAAAACTGAATTTTTCAGATTGATTTCCTTGTGCTATTAATAAAATTAACTTCAGTGTCGATCTCAGAATCTTAGCTATTTGGAAAGCTAAAAAGATAACCAAAAAAAATAAATAAATAAATCTACTGAGCATTTAGTATGAACTCAGCTCTGTTCTCAAATATTAGCGGGTGCCAAAAATGAAAAATTAATTCATAATTTTAATTTATATTTCATAAATAAAGGAGTCACTTTTTTCTATTGGCTTCTATTTCCTAAAATTTCGATATGGAAATACTAAGGGACACAAAAACAATTACATGTTTCAAGTTGCATGGAGAATAATTCTGCTTGGATTTATACTAGTGACACAGATGCATGATCAATTTCTCAACTCAATCACAGAAGTTCAGAATTTTTAGAAATGGAATTAATAACAGTTCTTCCCTTTTTACCAGGGATGAAAGTAGTTGAAAGGAATTAATGACTTGCTCAGAATCACAAAAAAAAGCAGTAAAACTGGAAAAATTTCAAACTTTTTGGTTCCATGTCTCATATTCTGGTCATTGTGCATTCTATCTTCCCTTATATTTCTTCTAAAAGCATATAAAAATAATATGAAACTTATGTAATACTTCCTATGTGCTAGACTCTGAGTTCTGACACATAGCAACCTATGAGGTGAGTGCTGTTACTAATCTCACCTTGCAGGTGAGACACTGAGACATAATGAGGTAAAGTCACTTGTCCAAGTTCACGGCGCTATTCAGTATTAGAGCTGAGATTCAAACCCCAGGCAGTTAAGCTCCGAAAATTGAGGCTCTTAACCACTCTGCTGTGCTGCTTTTCACATGAATGACACATGCTTTTAACAAGTTGTGTTTCAAATGAACACTTGGTGATTCTCTGTCTCTTTCTCATACAGTAGAATAATCATAATCCTTAATTTATGATATATTAATACTTTCATTATTGGTCTATGAATGTCTACTATTATTCATTTATTTAACTAGTTTTAAACTCCTTGGTTACAGTCTTTCTTTTCCCCTTGAAAAGATATTTTATCTTTTAGACAATAGATAAAACAGATATCTATTAGAATATCTAACGCCTTACTTTGTATTTTTACTTCAATTCAAAAAAGAACATTGGATCTTTTGACTTCCCTTTATCTTAATGCTTCTTACACTTTGCCTCTTGGGTCCTGTTTGTCAGCTCCTTGAGTCCAGGCATATGCCTGGACGTCTCTAATGCCTATCTTCATGTCTAGTGTTAATGGAAAAAAACCCAAGCTCTGTAGAATAATTTAAAGAGGTTCATTCTGAGCCGAGTACGTGTGACCGACAGCCTGGAGCACATGTTTTCAAGAGGTTCTGAGAAAATGTGCCTGTGGTAGCTGAGTTACAGTTTGGTTTTATACATTCATAGAGACAGGAATTATATATAAGATCATAAGTCAGTAAGTGGAGAATGGACATTGGTTTGGCCCAGAAAAGTGGGACCTCTTGGGCGGGGACTGTTTACGGGTTACAGGTAGGTTTAAAGATCTTCCTTTGACTTGTAATTGGTTGAAGAAATGAAGCTTTCTCTAAAGGCTTGGAATGTTTTAACTTAAGATAAAGATGTCTGTTAATTAGAGACAAGTCACAGGACATTTACAGAAGTTAAGTAAATTGATGGCCTGCATTGTGGTTTAAGTTTTGTTTTACATGGGCTTAGGCTTGTTAATGATTTAGTTTCTTATAACAAAGAGTAACTCCCCAAGAGAGGCAGCATGATGAGATGTGTATTTGACCTCCCTTCTCAAGGCTGCCAACTCAGCTTTAAAGTTTTTCTGGGGTCCCCTTGGCCAAGAGGAAGTCCCTTCAGTCCCCTGGCAGGGCTTAAGATTTTACTTTAGTTCCTGCTAGCATGGAATAAGCATTGCATAAATATTTGATGCATGAATAAAAACTCTACCTAACTTTTTGGTCAAAGATCATCCTATTTACTTATACCCAAATAAATATCTATGCTTTGAGCTTGCTTGATATTTTGAAAAGGGTTATGTTTTTTCTTACAATTTTTTCTTTCTTGATTTCTCCAATTTTTCATACAATGAATTTTTCAAAACCTAAAAGCAAAAAGAAAACAAATACAGCACCTGTCTACCTTTTTTTCCAACTCTCCGCTGTAAGAATCTTTATGCTTTCATTCCTACAAGGAAGATAAAAAAAAAAAAAATCCTTTAACTCGAAAGATTAGAGCCATAATCCTTTAATTCTCCAACCAGAATGAGATACTTTCCAAGCATTTTGATAGTCTTTTCAGGAACAGGAAAAAAACAACCCCGTCGATTGCCCACTTAGTGGCTCCAGGATTGGTCAACAACTGGCCTAAGATCTGCATTCAGTTGGCAAAAAGAATCTCTCACGAAGGTACTTATAACCAGAAGTTAAATAATTAACTGGTTTCTCTTTAGAGACATAAAAATACAGACTTAACCCTCAGCTCTGAGAGCAGAAATGACATTATCAAGACACATAAGTCAACATTAAGCAATATGAAATTAAACATTAAACTGTACAGTATACACAAATACGTGCTGAAATATAAAGGAAATCATGAAGGGTGGAATAAAAAAGGTTTTGCTAGACTTGAGCTAGGAGAATGTAAGGATAAGTAGAATTTGCATATGGGGACAGATGCATGGAAAAAAACTCAGAAAAACATGAGGAATTCACAGAAATGGAAACAGTCATTGTATGTTGAAAGGGTGCTGAGAAAGAACAACTTGACTGGAGACAATATTGGTAAAGGGATATAGGTGGAAAAGCTAAAATTGAATATGATACACTAGAGCATTAATAGCTTCTAGTTATTAAGCACAGACTATGCGGAACACCAAAACTCTGTGCATTGCATTTTATAAATTTGAAGAAACTAAGGTTCAGAGTTAAGTATTTTGCCAAAGTCACACAGCTAATAACAAGTGGAGCTAGGACTCAGGCTGGAGCGCAGGTCCTTACTCAGCATCCTACACCAGCTTTGTGGGGCTCTGGGGAGAGGAAGATCTTCACAGAAGAGTATCTGAGGAGTCTGAGGTGTCAGAAGCAGAGAGAGCTTAATTGAAGGAAGCCATTTGCAAGGCTATTATAGTATTCTAGCTGGGGAAGCAGTCAGAATATTCTCAAAGAGACTGAAGAGAAAAGATTAGAATCAAAGATAAGTTTGAAGAAGGAATAGACGAGACTGAGTGAAAATCAGAGAAGTGCGTATAATCCAGGATGGTGAAAGGAAAAGGGTGTGCAGACTCCAGTGGCCACAAACAGCCCCCTCTTTCCTCCTATTTCCTTCCTGCCTCCTATTTCTCCTTCTTGGTCATCTATTACAAGTTTGCCTCAGCTCTATTTCATAATTCCTAGAAAAGCACTGATTATTTTTTTAAAAATCATGATAATTCACTACCCAGTAAATATTATTCCCCAGAACCTTTCATCCTTACAGATTTTTGTTCTGTCGTTGCTCAAATCATATTCAAATATATCTGTAATGGTGTTGTTGTTCTCTCACTGCACATCAGACATTATTTTTAACTGTTTTATGTGTATACATAAATATACATACATATACACATATATGTTAATATACATACATATATACATTTACACTAAAACCAAATGGTTTCACTGTATTCACATTTTCTGTTGTGGATCAAGGAAACACGTTGAGGTGGGCATGTTTATATAAAGCAAGAAAGGAAAAGGAGTTTCAAAAGCAAGAAAGAGAACATTGAAGGTTCACTTTCAAAGGGAGAATGGGGTAGAATGAAACAATAATATATATTTATA
>NW_012148174.1:9292814-9293496 GCF_000956105.1 Propithecus coquereli
CCTATAACACAAAGTACCTTACATCAAAGTACTTTAATATGTAATGAGTACTGATATTTAAAGTAAACAATATATAGTGATACAGTAACAACATTTATTATCTGCCAAATGCTAGGTATCTTATATGCTAATATATTCCATTGACGCTTCAGACCGATCATGTGAGATGTTGCATATTTGTTTATTACAGTTTTGCATATTAGTGCATGACTATTGTGCTACCAGTGAATACATGGAGTGGATGGGCCTGTACTTTGGCAAGCATCCTGTTCAGCTTAGGAGATGTAGTGATATATTTGTTTGTACAATTGCATGTGAGTGGACACACAGGAATGACTTTGAAGAACCAAAGTGCTTCAATATATATGACCATAGAACTGGCTAGAAGAGTTTTGTATCCTTGGTCTGCACAAGAACTAGGTAGTTTGGCAGCAGAAGTTAAAGTATTTATTTTTCTCATCAGATGTGCATGTATTAGTGTGGTAGGTGATGGTTTGCAATGAACTCTCTGCCTAACGCTACTTGCTCATCAAATGTTTTACGTGGTCCTTGTCTTATAATAGTGTTTTTAGTTAAGAAAAGGTAGTCAAATGTTGTTTCATTAATGACATTTAAGAGTAGAAGAAAACTGAATTTTTCAGATTGATTTCCTTGTGCTATTAATAAAATTAACTTCAGTGTC
>NW_012148174.1:9297006-9311418 GCF_000956105.1 Propithecus coquereli
ATGTCTATTTAAATAAGGATTAGCCTCTGGAATCCCTTGAAAGGAATGTGCTATTCCTATTTCGGAGCAACTCTCCTTTAAAACATTTATTTTAAATTTAGAATTTTGAATTTAGAGAACTTCTATAAAGGAAAAACATGAGCAAGCTTATTCGTCTGTCATATTTTTCTGTTTCCTGAATCCTTGTGGGGCTATTTTTATGACTAATGTTCTATGTGTTTTACCAAGCACTATGACTGTTGCTTCTAGTGGAGAATCTAAATAATTTACATTTATTTTAGAGTTTAATCTAAATACATGAAAGAGTAAGTGTAGTTGGTGATACTTCCAGTATGTGAATATTTCAAAAATCTTCATGATATGTGCACTATATTATATGAGATTGGTTAGTATTAATCTTGCAAAGTGGTAGCCAAATTTTAAGAAAATTACAAGCTTTTACTCTCGAGAAGCATACAGCATTCTCACTGCAGAGCACAACAAACCATTACACAGTGCAATCCCATAGAGTGGATTTTGAAGTGTTATAAAATTCTATTCTGCTTGTACTTACATCGTACAGCATTTGGGGAACACTTTATCCAAGATACAAGAGTACCCTTTATAAACAAGCATCTTTATTAGAATTTTCTGAGAAAAGTACTGGGGTCCAGGGAAGATAAATGACTAGCGCAAAGTGCAAAGTAGAATTTCAGATGAATAATGAGCCCACGACACTGGCTCAAGCTGCTTTGCAAGAAGCAAGTCTGATCAGCTTTTTGCTTATAAGATTTTTGCCATTTTTAGATCTCAGTAAGTATTGTTTCATTCAGAAAATGGTTGTATAAAAAGCATAGTTATTACAATAATAGAAATTAGATGTGACTAAAGGCCAAATTTTCAACAAAATTTCTCAGAACTTAGAACTACAAATGTGTCTTGCACGGTAAATACACACACATGCATGCACACACGCACACACACACTCCAGAGTAATTATAAGCCTCTCTCAAAAATGATTTTATTCCCTTACAGTTAAATCACATTTTAAAAATTCTGAGCACCCACTTTGCTCACCAGACATAACCTCAAGACACTTTTTACTGCTTTAAAAATTCAGGTTACTTTTAAAGGGATAATTTGATGTCATTGAGGAAAATCACAGAATGTGCTACTTTTTCATAGACCCGCAATATATTGTAAGCAGAGTAACATCATGGGAATAAGCACAAGGGCTTATGTGATAATTATGTTGATAGCAGAAACAACTATCGGTTACGAGACATGAATGAGACTTTGGCATACTTAAGATAACACCCTAATTTTACAAATGTGAAACAAAAAAGGCAAGTTGTGTGACCTGTTCATTTACTTCTTTTTCTTAATGATATTAAGATAATTTGTATAAATGATCTTAATGTCATTTATATAAATGATCTTAATGTCTAAAATGCCACAGTCATTTTACAAAACTGTTTATGGTTGAAATAAATGCTAGTAAATATTGAAAATTATTGAAATCCAATATATTTTTATTTTACTTGTTACTGACCTCAGAAAATATATATAAAAACTGTACCTTAATGATATTCTTACCAATGTTCCGTGAGGATGGGATCATGGGTGTGAGATGGGAGGAGCTGACAACTGGAAAAAAATATGGTAGGCTTTATGTTCTGATGAGGGTTTCAACCTGTCTCCAAAATAATATTTTTGGCAGTAACATTTTTTTCTGATGGTTTTTGTCAATTTTCTGTTTCTTTTCCATTAACCAAGATTCCTGTAGCACTCCATGTAAAAGCCAGCATAGCCGTTCTAGGAAGTGTCTAGTATTCTTTGAACATGAATTTTACGTATGAATTTCTTCTTTCCTGCATTTTTTAATGACTCTAGAAATTTGCCAAAAACATTACTTCTCAACCAGAATATATTCAGTAAAGTGGCCTTGAATCCTTCATTAAGGTTGCGGAGAGAACAGACTGGAACTCAGAGGCGCTGAACATCAGGCCAAACTGTTTGGATTTAAGACGTGGGAATCACCGAAGAATTTAGCAAAGACTAACTATGATTGGAAATATGTTTTTTGATCACTTTATAAAGAATATATGCAATTAAATAAAAAAGAAGGAATTGACTAGAAGGCAGGATAGCAGTTGGGAGGCTATACCATATCTATAATATAAACTCCAAGAAGGCAGGGATTTTGTGTGCTTTATTCAGAAATGTATTCCAAGCACCCAGAAGAAAGCCTACCACATAGTAGGTGCTTAATAAATATTAGTTGAACATATGACCTACGAAAAGTCATAAGGCTGAACGAGAGTGAAGGCCATGGAAGTGAAAGGGAAGGGGGAGATATTAGTAGTAAAGGCAATGTTGGCCACTGACGGCACACGGAAGTCAGGGAAAGGGAAACCAAAACATTTTGAAATCCTTCCCCTTGCTGGCCAGGAGATGGGGACGTTATTAACAGGAATTAAGCCAGAAGAGGAAACTAGTTTGAGAGTCCAAGTGCTCATTTTGGTCTCAGCACATTGCAATTGATGACAAATCCCTATAGGGATGTAGGGAATCTGACAGACAGATGACAGCGCAGGGTGGGAATTTGAGGGAGGTGCCGGAGTGATGGTTACAGACTTGGGCAAACTCCTCATGAAGATAACGGGATTCAGAGACAGCCCATGGAAACGGCATAGAGGGAAAGAGAAAAGGGTGGAGGAAAAACTTGCTTTCAAATGTCCCTTTTTTGCTTTCCTCTCCTTTCCATTCCAGTCACAAACCTAAATGAATCTCTTAGCACACCATGTCACCTGTCTCCTGGGAACACAGCCATCTCTTTCTTTCCAGACTTTCACGTCTTATACATTCTGCGGGCCCCAGTCATGACCTGCTCTCAGCATAAGGCTCTCCTAGCAAATTCAGCTCTAATCAAACCCTTCACTGTATTTCCATATCTTATTTTTCCTGTCCCACAGATGTCACTTTTTTATTAATCAATCATTTCTTGTGCTCACATTTGACATTTCAAATATGTTTAAATTCTTAGTTTGTGAAGAATAAAAAAACCTATCTTATACCTCCTTTTAAAAATACATAGATAATATTATATACCCAGTAAGGTATTCAATAAAGTTGTGTTAATTAATGTTGGAGGATGAAAAAAAAAACAGTTCTATCCTCACTGCAATTACTAAGACAAGCAACTTATTAGAGATTAGGATTCATGTTTATTCATTCAATCAGTAAATATTTATTGAGCATCTATTTAGTGCTTGATACTCTTGTTTTTCTAGAGATAAAAGCGTGAACTAGAGTGACAAGATTATTGCTTTCCTGAAGCTTACATTATGCTGAAATTTTGGAGGAGGAAAAATACAATAAATAAGAAAACAAATTAACTGAGATAATTCCATATTGGAAAATGTGCCTTGAAGAAAATATAACTGAGACAGAATGAAGATAGATCGGTGTGGGAGGGGGGTACAGAAGACCTTTCTGAGGAGGCAACACTTGATTACAGTCTTGAATGTAAAATTTGGGAGAAGGGTATTCAATGCATAAAAAACCACAGATGTCAAAGCCGTGCAGTGGGGAAAAGCTTGGAGCATTTCAGGAATGGCGAAGAGGCCAATGTGGCTCAAAAAGAGGGAACAAATAAGAGACAGTGGTATGAAAGGAGATGAAAGAGTTAGTTGGGCTCTGATATACTGTAGTATTGATAGACTGACAGAGTGGAAAAACAGTAAAGAGTTCAGAGTTTTTTCTGATAATAAAGGCGAGCCTTTGGAAATTTGGAAGGAGGAGTATATATTACTTCTGTCTATTAAAGTAGAGAAACAGGGTGGGAAGGAGGGAGGGCAGTGGAGGCAGTAAGGTAAGTTAGGAAGCCAGTAAAGTGGGCTAGGAGGGAGATGATGATGGCTTGGTCTGGGGTGGTATAAACCGAGATGGTGAAAAGTGACAGGTTCCAGTCTATCATGGCTATGAAACGGATAGGACTGGCAAACGGTGGAGACATGATGAATGAGGTAAAGAGAGAAAACAGGATAACTTGGGCTTTTTTCTGAACAAATTAGTGGATGGCAGTACCTTTAACTTAATTGTTCAATCATGAGCCCAAAGTAGATTAAGAAATAGCGGAAATTAAGACTTCAGCCTTGGATTTGGTAAGCTTGAGATTTTTATTAGACATATTAATCTAAATTACATTATCACTTAGATATATAAATGTGAAATTTAGGAGAAGACAAAAAATAAAAAACAAAAAATAAAAATTACCATTTGGTAAATAGAAGGTGCTAGGTTATAAAAGACTTGTTCGCTTAGGTGAAGGACTTTGGGCTTGATGATGCTAGAGATTACGCTAGCAGTCATTAGAAAGGGATGCTTAAATGATTTGAGATATACGCTGAAGTGGGTGGGTAAGAATAGAAGCAAAAAAAGATAAGCACCTTTTTATAAAGCTCCTAAATTCTAGTAATGAGAATGGCAAATGATTTAGTTATATGCTTTTGACTGTAAGAAAGGAAATCCCAGATAAATTTTCCTAAGAAATGTATCACAGATAGCAAGATATTTAGGGATAGAAATTAGCTCCACAGTCGGCCAATTCAGAAACTCAGCAGGACAGTGTGATCACGGACCAAGGTTCTTTCCACCTCTCTACTCATCCATCCTTGGCGAGTGAGATGGGATTGAAGGATGCTAATGGCAGCCACAGAAGCAATATGCTTCTTTGTTCCCACTCAGGAAACAGGAGTGGAAATATCTTCTCCCAAACATGAATATAACTCTTTCCCTTCAGCTGAATCAGTTCATCTCAGGTCATGTGTTTCCCCCAGATCCTCATAAGAATGCAGACTGATGGCTTAGTCTGTCTGTCTAATGGGGTGGAAGAGGCATGGGAGAGTCAACTGTAATGTCCTCTATGACAGATCTGAAGAAAGAATTGACAGATATTAAAGAATATAAGAAATATAAGAAAAGCAAAAAGAATCAACACTCATAATAAACTAGCTATCATTTATTATGTGCTAGCCACTCCTCTAAAGTTTTTACATGGACGAACTACTTTAGTCCTCACAACGCCCCAAGATAGGCACTGTTATCCCATTATATAGTTGAGGAAACTGACACATGGAGTAACTACTCAAGTCAGAGTCCATAAATGGCCGAGGTGGGAGATGGAACCCAGAGAAATCTGACTCCACAGGCCATGCTCTTAACCAGTCTGCTCTGAGTAAAGCAGGAAAATAGAACGAGGATTGATACATATATGCAACTGGAAAATCGCGAAGAGGAAACAAGAAGGGAGAGGGTGTGGAAAGGAAGAGTATGCTATTGAATTTGTACTGACATCAACGAGTCATCTGAAAACTGTTGAAAGTATGAGACAGCAGGTTGGGTAAGATGGGGGAGAGAGAGATTGATTTAGAATTTATCAGTACAGAGTAACAAGGGGAAAAAAATCAAGAGAAAATACATGCAGAGAAAAGAGAACCAACCCCCAGGGCTGATATTAGAGTGAGAAAAGGAAGAGGCGCCAGTAAAGAAGTGACTGGAAAAGTACCTAATTAGTACTGACAGCAAACTGTGAGATCTGTGGACCTAGAGCAATCCCCCAACAGAGTCATAGCTTGATAGCTATTTCTTAAACGAGTAAACGAACAGCTGCTCTGGACTGCCTCGGCGAGGCTCATGGGTCCTTGCTCTGTCTTTGAGCAAGCAAGAGGATCACCCGGAGGGTCTGTTAAAACACAGAGTCTGAGCCCCAGTCCCAGAGTTTCTGATCCAGTAGGTCGGTGTCGTTTTCATTACTAACAAGTTCCAGGTGATGCTGACACTGCGCATCTAGAGTCCACACTTTGAGCACCGCTGCTATGACACCTGGTCTTTAACTTCCTTGCTATTTACCGTTCCTATTCTCTCCCTTACATCGTTTCCCTTCCTTCTTTACTCTCTTCCCTTTTCTTCCAGTATTTTTGACCTCCATATTCAATCATGTGCAGAATATTCCCACTCTACATTATCCCATTTAATTCTTCAAAACATCACTGAGAGAATGATTATTGTACCTATTTTATAAATTTAACAAACTAAAGCATACAAGGCTTGTGGGGAAAAATCGTTAGTATTGAATTGGTAAAGTTGAAATATATAGCAATTTAAAGTTATAATCTCTTTCTGCACATCTTCCCCAATTCTACTTATTTAATTTCTTCTACTTCATCAACCATGAAGTCATCTTCAACAACCAAAATCATTTCTCATACCAGCTATTTTGACCATATGACACTATTTTCCGAATCCTTCTCTGGATATTTTACTTTTGGCCTCTATAGAATCCTTGTTATCAATCAAGGATTGGTTTCTCTATAACTTGGCCTAGTGTCTCAAATAGCACTTTGCCTATGGGGGCTTAACAAAATGATATTAACTAGTGCCTTGGGCAGAAGTCTTCCCAAGAAGACTACTTGTGGTTTCTTGGGAAGACATAGGCAACCTCCTACTTGGCCACTGTCCTTGTTCCAGTAAAATTACATATAAATTTTTTCTTTTATTAGCATAATAATTCCTTGAAAGTAAAAATCATATTTCTTATAGTCACTAAATCTTATCTGGTTTCCAGATAAGAGGGTGAAGAAAATTTTACTAAGAAAACAAGTTTTTTGCTTAAAGAAGGAAAACAAATTTCCTACTATATCCCCAAGGCTATAGGCCTAGTGTTTTCTCTCTCCATCACACCATAAAGTCTATAGGCCCCTTGCTAACCAAAAATCACAGAACCATAGAGTCTTGAAACTAAGAGTAATAATTTATCATCTGTTTCAAAGGCATCTTTATCCAGCTCACTGTGAGGAAAACAAAGTCCCCAAGAGAAGAGATGAATGGGCCACAGAATCAAACAGTTACACCCTGGCAAAGTTTGGATTATGGAAAAGTTCACATTTCCCTATTCAGTCTTGTGTACTTCTATTTAACCCGTAAACTTACAACCCTAAAGTGCTAGTCTATCTCCAAAACTTTAAGATGTTCAGAATCTAAATATTGATATATACATAAGTTTTGAATCAGGAACTATGAAGATAAAAAAAAAGAAGAGAGAGAAAGGATCTTTCAAGGTTCTTCTTGTCTTGCTGCTTCCCACGTCTCCCAACTCATCTTGTCCAGTCCCCTTGTCACCAACCCCTTGACAGCCTCCCAAGGCACCGCCCTACTCTTGTGCCTGCTTCTACCTCAGGGCCTTGATTTCTATGCCCACAGTTCTTCTGGCTAATTCCTACTCAGCCTCCTGCCTCAGTTTCAGTAGCCTATCCATAAGGTGAAATCTTTTATCACTTTTATTACCAACCTCCAATGCCTTTCTACAGACAGGTATCAGCACCGAGAAGATGTTCACCAGTCTATGGTAGAGTGAAAAAAATAAATAAATAAGAACCATGTAGTCAGATATTAACACAATGAATTCAATTAAAAGACCTGTAATTTGTTTTGAGATTATATCATTTTCATATCGGGGGAATTAAATGTCCTTTCACTTACAAAATAAGCATAGACTTTTTAAAATATCCTTACTTAAAAATTGTGCAACTTCTCTCAATCCCCCTAGTGTTTTTCCCAAATTCTAAAAGTCCTGGAATTGCATATCCCTTACTCAAAATTACTGTGGAAAAGTACAGGCAGGGAGAAGGAGCAAAAAAGATAACAAATGTGTAAGCAACTTGCTGTACAAGACTCTCTGTCTTCCTTCCTTTTTTAAGTGACTCGGCACTTGGTGTCGTGTGTGAAACAGGCCAATGCTGCTGGCTCTGCCTTTTAGATTTCTTACACTTAAAAAAAAAGTCCTTTGGGATGGTTTATGCAGAATTCTGTGTCCTACTTTAAATCTAAGGACTTTTTTGACCTTCAGCGCATGTAGAAAAATGTAAAAAATAAATGAGAAAAGTAGCCTGTTCAAAGAGAAGCTCTTAAAAAAATCTCCAAGCAAAGCTTTCCTGTGTTATCATTGATTAAAATAAAAAGAGTAACAAACAAAAATCTTTAAAAGGAATTGTCCCTTGAAACCTTTTGTACATACTAAAAAAAAATTCCATTGTGAAAAAAAAAAGGCTCATAAAGCCAGCTTACTGAATATAAAATGATCAGACTTAGTCTTAGTCAGATGTGAAGGTGACCATTTGAAGTCTCAAATAGCCATTGTAACCACCATCTGTAAAATCATTTCTCTGAAAACTGGCTACCTCTAGAATACAGATTCTACATAATCTTACCAAAGAAGGTAGGGAAATCCCTGAAGGAAAGATTGAAATAAGGAGTCATTGCATACCACCTTTGAGTTTCTGACATCTTTGCCAGCACTGAAAATCCATCTTAACCCTGACGGTAGACAGCCAATGGATGTGTTCCCACAGGTTGGCATGTTCCTTTTCTTTGCCATCAAAGATGACCTTCTGTAGATGACCAGTTTTGCAGGCAGCACAAGGGAATCTTTCTTTTGATAACACAGGATTTAAAATTCAGAACTGCCAGGTTGCACAGGAAGCGTTCCAGAAAGGCTGTGGTCACTGGATGGAACTCACACTGTACCACAATGGAACACCTGCTAAACAGCATCTTTGCATGCCTAAGCTTTCCTTTCTTCCGCATTTTTACATTTTGGAAATCCACGCAGCTGCTGTTAGGCGGAGCATTGAAAGCGGGGCCCAGTATTACCTCAATATTCTCCTTCATGTGCCTGTTTGATGCACTCACGCTACAGGGCTAATAGGAAAAATAACTTTCAAAAGGCAATGAAAATGTAAAAGTCAACCTAAAAGGAAAACGTGTTCTGAGACCAGTGGATTCAGCCATACACTATACTTAATATGTTTCAAGTTAGTGTAAATTGGTTTGAAAAGAGAAGAGAAAAGAATCTCAGCCTGGCAGTGCTTCAGCCCATTTAACAAGTCTTGGTGCCAGACACTGGTAGGAGTGGATTCACAGCTCCGCACTGCACACACTCCCTGCCTCCACGCTGCTTACTCTCTAAGAGGAAAGGTAAACAAGTCGAAGGGACTATTTTCTGTTCAGTGTGATATAATTTCTGGGAACACAGGGAAACGGTCTGAACCTCGGATGAAAAGTATCAGGAAGGTTTCCCAGTAGAATTGATACTGAAAAGATAAGTTAAAGAACAATTGGAGTTGGTTAACATTGTGGGCTGAATTGCTGAAGTTCTTACCCCCAGTCCCTCAGAATGTGACCATATTTGGAGACAGGATGTTTAAAAAAGGTAGTTCAAGTTAAATAAGGTCACCAAGGTGTGCCCTAGCCAATATCGCGAGTGTTCTTGTAAGAAGAGGAGATTAGGACACAGACACACACAGAGGGATGACCGTGTGAAAACAAAAGGAGAAGACAGCCATCTACAAACCAGGAGAGGGGCCTCAGAAGAAACCACCCCTTCCAGCACCTTGATCTCTGACTTTAGCCTCCAGAACTGTGAGAAAACAAATGCAGTCATGTGCCACCTAACTATGTTTTGGTCAACGACAGACCACATATGCAATGATGGTCCCATAAGATTATAACATCATATTTTTACTGTACCTTTTCTATGCTTTAAATACGCTTAGATACACAAGTACTTACCATTGTATTACAATTACCCACAGTATTCAGTACAGTAGCATGCTGTGTATGTTTGTAGCCTGGGAGCCATAGACTATACCGTATAGCCTACGTGTGTAGTAAGCTATGCCATCTGCATTTGTGTGAGCACACTCTATGATGTTAGCACGATGACAAAATCTGCTAACAACACATTTCTCAGGACGTACCCCTGCCATTAAGTGATGCATGATTGTGTCTTGTGTAAGCCAACTAGCCCGTGGTGCTTGGTTACGGCGGCCAAAGCAAACCAATACCGTAGATGATGTAAATGCTAAAAACAAGGAACAGGCGCATTTAAAATGGAGTATGAATCCGAGAGTTGCTGCAGCAAATGAGCTTGGGGAGATACACAGAGAACACGGGGGACCTCTCAGCCTCATTCACAAGGGCCTAAGACGCCTGGCCAGAGTTCAGACTTCATCCTGAGGGTGATCAGAAGCCATCAGAGGTTTCTACGTGAAATTAGACATCAAAAGCTTACATTCTACGAAATTCACTCTGCCCACAGTGTTGATTCTTAATTGTCTGAGAGCAAAACTCTAGCAACTGACAGACCAATCAGAAATTTATTGCAATAATCCATATGAGAGATGATACTGGGCTAAAATACTGTGAAAAGGAAAAGAGAAAAAGGTAACCATGAGAATAAAGGAACAATGTGGAACAATGAAAATAAATGTTAAGCTATAGGACAGAGGATGAGAACAAATTTGTTAAGACAATCTCTGAGTCCCCCCTGTCACACTGTCACATTTCCACTCGAGTGTTTAGTCTCCCCAGGATAGCCATAGTTATGATGGCAGAGAAGGCAAATTCCATTTTTATTAGTTAATATATTTGGCAACATTTCCTAAGGCACCTGCCAACTCCAGTGTATCTCAGGCGTGCTACTCTTAGACTCTGAGGCCCAAGAACACTAAACGCATTCACACTTCTAAAAAGAACATGGATTCAGGCATATTCTATTATATAATACCTACATTTTTAACACTGCCCAGAAGTGTGCTATTTTGTACGTGTGAAAATTGCCAACAGAATACTCACAGACCCTCTTAACTTGTACCCCCAGCCTTGACATCCCTGAGGAAAAATAAATTGGCTTCTAAATATAGTTAGCTAAGAGAAAGAATTGGAGAAGGAAGGGTAGAGGAAACAGGAAACGGCAAAGAAAAGAGATTCCTTTTTCCCACTATTCTGACTGTTTAGTCGATCTCTTTCTCTAAACAACCTACTTTTAGTGTATAAAGGATGTGGGATCCTCTCTTGAATGAGAGTCCCATCCCTGCTGGCATGTGTATGTAGTCAGTACGTCTGATTTTATTAGGAGCTCTACCTCTGGACAAGCAGGAAAGCAAGAAATACATAAAGCCAGCGAACCTTTACATGCTAAAACTTTATTTGCCGTGTATGCAACATTCAAATATTAGAAGGATTTACTTTTTTTTTTTTTAACCTATCAGTAAGTGAAAGAAACTGAAGACGAATTAAGACCAAGATTAGGTGCTCTAGAAGAAGGATTTACTTTTATTATCGCTTTCTTCGAAGCGCTCCGTTGTAAATGTCAGTAAGCTTTTCAAAAATAAAGACAGGTTTTAGCAAATCGCCAGTCCAGGTTTTTCTTTTATTTCCAGGGCGTTTCTTAATAAGTGGATTGAGTGTAGCCCAGATGTCTGTCTGTCCAGTAGCCAACCTTTTCGCGTTCCACGTTTAGTGGTCATGTCCTCTTCTCTAATCATATTTCCCAACTGCCCTTTACTGCCTTTATCTTCTTAAACAATGTGTGACTTTCCATACCCGAAAGTCTTTAAGGGAACATCGTTTTGCTTCCTGTGGAAGCCCAAGCACAAAGAGAGATGATAAAACTCTGGCCCCTGCTTTATTCATAAAACACTTTGCAAAGTGCATTTAGTAATTTGCCATTGTAACCACCAGCACCGAGAGCTTTCAGGGCCGGGTTCTGACACTGTATTTAGTTCATACTTTGACTGCTCAGCTAAAACTTCCATTTGTATGCATTTATTCTGCTTCGCACATTATGTTATCAGTCACTTTCAATATTTCAAAGTCACAGCAGGCTTTTTCTGACACACATTTGTCAGAATGAACTGCCTTGATTGCTATTATTACAGACTACAGTGCCTGAGTAAGGGCAAAAAAGCTTATGTAGGACCAGAATATTGAAACTGCCTGATAAAACAATAGATACAAGAGAATAAAAATAGAATAAATGCATATAAATGGATGCTTTAAAGGGCCAGCAAAATGTAGGATTACAAAATGGGCAGAAAGAATTCAAAAACCTAGGACGAAAAATGTAATAAAAATTTGTTTAAAGATGATAAGGAGCTAATTGAACATTCCACTGCCCCAATGTCAGCAAATAAGTGACTATTACATACTTCTTTTCCAGTAATCAGGGATTACAACAGGATCTGCTAATAGATGCTGTCATGGAGAGAAATCTCAGCATGAAATCCACTACTGAACAACAAAGAACATAATAAAAACACATGCTTTGACCAAAAATAAGCTTAAGAAAAGCTACAAAAAACTAATCAGAGCTACAGATCCTTTATCATTCTGATAAACTACTGAGCATGTCACCCAAAGAAGCGCTGTGCCCCATTTGGCGACTCTTTACTCCACCTTTTGACCTGCCCATGCTTCAGAACTGCACACCGGAGAAGCACTATAGAAACGGATTTTAGAATCAGGGAATCCCAATGCCTGGGATGGACCTTCTTAGAATTTCTCAAATTTCAAGACTTGCATAAAGCATAGGATAAAATTAAATAATTAGTATACCAGATCTCTTTTTGTAAGTAAATTAATAAAATACAGAAATCTGAAGCACTTTTAATAATGTCACAGATCAGGAAAATAGAAAAGGCTAAGTTGTGTCACTCTTCTCTTTGGGGCAATTATATAATTTTATGAATTTACCTCACCCCCTATATTCCTCAACATAATTCTTTAAATTAATATTCAAGAAATTATGATAGACATATAAAATATCCAACAAATCCACAGTTTGGAAATTTCAGTTTTCTTTTTAAAAAAAAAAAGTTAGGATGAAGAAATTATAAAATAAAATTTTAAAAAATCCAAAAGGCCTAGCTTGCTTACTCTATTTCCAGAAATACGATTGAATTTCATCTAAAGAAATTGTGCTTAATCGGAATGTTATTAACTTAAGGATTGCTCTTTGAATTCTGCTTTAATCCTCACAATGACATGTTAAAAATTGAATTTGGAAAACTTTAAGTAGATTAAGTTGTTCTAAGTCCCTCATTGTCTCATCTATTCATTGTCCTGAACTTCTTACAAATATTAATGATTTTTTGAGGCACATTGATTCTTTATAACTGATGACTGATTACCTGACGACTAATAGCCTAACTACACATTTATAGTCATAAAAGTCATTACAGTGAAATATAGACTGATAGAGTTCAGAAAATATTTAGAAAAATATGAGAAATATATTTAACAACATAAATTTCCATATTCATAAACAAGTTTTCTATTAAAAGCATACCTTGTCAGATATCAAAATGTCTTGAGATTTTTAAATTAAAAAATGATAATTCAGAGGGTATGCAGAATATGTCATAACATTTTAAATATATACCTTTAGTGCATCAAGAAAATTTAAAATGTTAATAATTTCATTTTATAATAATAAAAATAATTGATTCTAGGTGCCAATTGTTTCTTTCTGAGGAAAAAAGAAATTGTTTACTGGAGTCAGTAGTCATTCTATTGAAGTGTTTCTCTTCCTAGTTAATGTGTTAGAAGAGATAAATATATTTCATCTAACTATGTGGGGACAATCTAAATTCATTTTCCATTGAAGAGATAAATATTTTCAACCTTAATAATATTTCAGTCTATGAAGACATTAAAAATAGCAAGTACCATGAAGTGTGAATATGGGGGGATAAGAAAAACTCCTAAAATGTATTAATTTATTCATATTAATTAACCTAGTTACTATTTTTGAAAAGTTATTGCCAGCTTAGAGCTATGATTATGTCTAAGTTACCAAATAAAGTAAATTTAACCTATTCAACAACACACAAGTACCTTTATCAAATAAAGCAAAGGATATGCAGAGTGAGAGATTCTACGGTGGAAATTTTGAGATAAATCGCCAATAAACAGAGAATTGAGATTTTTTAACAGACTTGATAATTATGAAATTAATTCTTCATCCACATACACAGGTTACACTTTACACACACTCATGTGCACACACCCATACACACACGTACTGCTCACCCCCTTCCACATGCTCAGACATGCATTGCCCTGTGATCCATAACTACCAGACCAAAAAAGCCAGCAGTGACAAAGGGAGACAACTAATTCTAGCTGTCATTTGATTAGAATACCCCATAAGAAGTTCAATTTTTTTGACCTCTTTTATGCTATCCACTATTTCAGACAAGCTCATATGATCGATCTTTGTTCGGGTAGTTTTCAAAGTGTGATTTTTCTCATAGATGTTTTACTGCCCCAGGCGGAGAAAGGTGTCAGTATATTATCAGTTGGTGTGCTCTGGGCCCGTGGTATGTATAGAAAGTCTGGCATCCGAGTGACGCTACCTAGAGGAATATACATTGATAGCACCTATTTAAAGATAAGAAATTCTGCTTGAGCTATCCCTATTTTCAGTGATATTTTATTCATGTTCTTATCCGTTTTCATATAATATTTCCTTAAAAATTCTCTGCTTCTACTTTTTTCTTATTTTTGTGTTGGTAGAAAGTCACTTTAATT
>NW_012148174.1:9312418-9323522 GCF_000956105.1 Propithecus coquereli
ACTTTAATAATTTTAATAGCAGATGCCAGTGTAGGGATTAATATTATTTCTTGTTATAGTCACAACTACTCCATTTTATAAATTAAAAAATACTAGAGATTACGAAGAGAGTGAAGTAGCTTGCCTAGGCTCAGAAGGTGCAGCCCCGGAGTCCATACTTTCGACCTCTACACTCTACTACTAGGCTGGATAACCGGCAAAATAGGCCACCAAGATAGTATCGCCTTCAGATGCCGAGTTGTCTCCAGAGAAAGAATTAGTCCTAAGGGATGAGGATGCTCAACTGAATTGCAGCATCCTCATTATCAGAGGGCAAGAGCAATTTTAGCATTTCATAGTGCTTGATCTCCCGTGAATTGTTTTTAAATAGGAAAACTGAACAAAGCAAGTGAAATAACTATTGTTACTCAAAATGTGCGTAAGCACTTGGGAGCACATGTTAACAGAGAATGGTCCAGTGGACGAGGTATTCTCCACACTTCTGGGCAGACTCCAGGGCCCTGGAGCAAGCATTCGAGCAGAGGCCCTATCAGGCTTCAAGGCAGAGCCAGCTCAGGTCGATAACAGTCCTAGCACCAGGAAGACAGTCTAACAGAGCAACTTAGACAGCAGCAGTAGCAGCAATATCTGGGTCAAGGAGGCGTATTTTTCAGGCTTCCGAGGTTCAGAAGACCTTAGGATCAAGTCCCCCCAAAAAAATGCCAAAACTGAAGGGTAAGGGCCACATGACACTCAAATCCAGAAACTCATGTAAAACTTGTGCAGGTGATTCCCAAAATTAATTGAAAGGAAATTTACAGAGGCTGAAGGTCCCAACCTTATAAGTGAGCATGGAGCCAGGTGAATACTGCTTGTTTCTAAAGTTGTCCTCGCATCTTCCTCCCTTGTGAGTGTAGGCTGAGAAACGCAGATTACATATTCATCCACAAATTCCTGATAATCTTTCCTGTCCATTTTTGGATATGGGCGTCCTATCGTATTTAATAGAAAATATCGTACATCCTGAAATTCAATTAGACAGATAGAAAGTTCTGGATTTAAAAGAGAAATTTTAATTTGATAGATGTCATGTCATAAAAATGCGTGATGAATGGAAGGTTACATTTTCTTTTTTAGACTTTTTAGGTTTTGCATTTTGCCATAAATTTCTCTGCACTAGATGATTGACAAACCAGAATAAGACATCAGGGAGAAGAGATATAATGAAGGTTTAGTAGGCAGAGGGCAGACCCAAACATAGCTGAGTCATCAGTGGGAATTTCCAGTCCCTTCTCAGTCTCTTTTAAACTTTAAATTAGACTTCACTGTCGAGAAGGCCCCATACTGGAGACTTGAGAGCTAGTTCTTAAATTGAAAGTATTATCAAGATATAAAATCTGACCCTTTTGTACTATATCATTTTCAATTAAGGTTTTCACGGCCTCTTTTCATAAAAGAATCTCTGATTTACTAAAAAACTGAGCTTTTCATGTGACTCATTATTTTACATGAATGCCAACATTGTTATGATAATAGTGTCAAAAATAAAGCACTATCAGTGATTCTTTTTTCTAATCCAGGATTGGAGGTTTTTCTAAAAAAATTTTTTTAAAAAGAGGACCCGAATAATTACAGTTAAATTTAAGAACATTATCCATATGAATTATTTCTAACAAAGAGTATTCTCATGGTGAAAAGCAGGGAAATCCTGTATTTCTAGCTACATTTACTCAATGTTTTACTGTCAGTTAAGATGCTATCTCAGTCAAAATAGCACCTACATATGCAAAATTATGGTGATTTCTTAAATTATACCATTTTCTTCCTTAAGTGAAACCACATTTAAATGGTGTTATTTTGATGTGCCAGTGGATACATGTAATCACCTAAAGAAGTTTTATACTACATGGGCTTGAAGTCAGAAAAAGAACACTTGTTATAATTTCATGGTGAGACAGAAAAGAAAATGAGAGAGATACTATTTAATTCAAGAGGTTATTTGTATGTTAAAAATGATTGTGGAATAAATAACTTATGTTATTATTTTGGATGAATCTTCTATCATAAAATACGAGAAATACTCTCTATTGAATGATCCAATAGTCATGCAGCTGTCAGCCAATTTGTAAGCAAAAAGTTTAAGAAATATTTTAAGAACCAAATTTTAAAATTATAACTACGTCAAGATTGTGAAGGGCCTGAGATTTTATCCTACTTGCAGGCTACCAAATTTGCTTTCCACAGTTTCATAGATGCTGGCAGAAGATGCAAGTCTCCTGGGTCAGAAACAAACTTTATTATGCACAGTCCAGCAGACAGCATGAGCCCCAGGTTTTCATTTGTTCCCCTGGCGTCCAAACTCAAGGCAGGCCCAGATGGAGTCTGCTCACACAATGGGTTTAGAAAACCCCCAATCTCACACCAAGACAGCTAGAAAATCTGCTCAAACATTGCCCCAGAGGGAGACATAATCTCTATTACCCAGAAAAAAAAATGTGACCTCTGACCCGAAGAAAGGTACAGCTTCTATCTCCTAAGTCGCTTTGCCATGTAAACATCCTTGAAGAGAGTCCAGGACAAAAGTTGTGTCATAAGACATGCAGAAACAAGATGGAAAATTGCCTCCTAACAAAATATTGTAGTCAACACTCACTATTCATGATTCTGCATTTGAGAATTTGCTCACCCACTAAAAGTTATTGGTAACTCCCAGATCAATACTTGTATCATTTTCACGGTCATTTGTAGAAATGCAGAGAGTGTTGAAAATTTGAGTTGCCTGATGTTCACGTTACCTGCCGAGGTAAAACAAGGTGATAGTCTACCATCTTGTTTCAGATCTCATACAGTAAAGAAGGATCCTTTTTGAGTTCCACTTAGTACCTTTTTTTTTTTTTTTTTGTATTTTTGTGCTTTTGGGTGGGGGAGGAGGTGATGTTGCTATTTAAAATGGTACTGAATAGTGCTGAAATACTGTCTAGTGTTCCTAAGTATAAGAAGGCAGTATGGCGTCTTTAAGAAGAAAATGTATGTGTTAGATAACCTCATTCTGCCTTGAATTATGGTACAATCGGCCATGAGTTCAATGTAAGTGAATCCAAAATTTATTTAATAAAAAAATATTAAATAAGATGTCTTTAAACAGAAAAGCATACATAAAACAAGTTTATTTTTTCTCTCTTTTAAAAATTGTTTTATTTTTAATTATGGGTATATAGCAGTTGTATATATATGTATGGGGTACATGTGATGTTTTAATACAAGCATATAATGTATAATAATCAAATCAGAGTAATTGGGATATCCATCACCTCAAACATTTATCATTTCTTTGTGTTAGGAACATTCCCATTCTGCTCTTTTAGAAAACAAGTTTATTTATTGATCTATTGATGAAAATGTTGTGACTAGAGGATCCCAGAAACCTAACCCTGTATCTCCCCTACGAGCAATGATTGCGTATTTGTGAATTCAGTGTTTACAGTGATTTTATGGAACATCACTACTGTGAATAATGACAGTCAACTACGTAGTTAGCCACAAATGGCAGCCGCCCTGCTTCCCCTCCCACTCCCGTACAGTCCAGCCTCAAAAAAGCAAAAGTGATCCTTATAAAACCTAAGTGAGATCACAGCTTGAGTTCTCCGACGAATTTCTCTCTCACTCAGCATCAAAGGCAAGGTTATCGCAATGAATGGTCCTGCAGCATCCAGCTCCCATCTTGCCAGCCTGACCACGTGGCTCCCAACCTCAGCTTCTTCCGCTCCCCCCCTTGCTCTTTCTGCTCCAGCCACCCTGGCTTCCTTGCTGTTTATGGAACATCCCAGGCTGGTTCCTGCCTCAAGACATCTTCACTTACTTTTCATCCACCTAGACAGCTCTTGTTCTTTTTCCAAATAGCTAAATGACTTCCTCATCTCTTTCAGGTGTTTACTAAAATGTCACCTTCTCATTAAAGCCATCACTGACCAACCTACTTAAAGTTACAAGCCCACCCCTGCCAAACCTGGTACTCTCCACCCCCTTTCCTGCTTCGCTGTTTTCCATGGCAACATCACCATTGCACACTCTATAAATATTACACATGTGTTTGTTTATCTGTGTCCTTTCCACAATATGCAGGGGTTATTGTCTATTTTATTCGTGGTGGTATAAAGAGGATATGGAAAAGTGCCTGCTTCATAACAGATAATAAATATTGGTCAAATAAGTGAAATAAAAAGTCTCTTGGAGTCTTTAGTGACTTTCTTTTTTTTTGCAGTAGAGTAAGTTCTATCTTAATCTGCTCCTAAAAAAAGCATCTGAGATCATTTCTTCAATACTTATAAATAAACATTGAATGTGTCAGAGATCAAAACTGTTGATCGGGCTCGGCACGGCTAGAAAACTAATTGGAAAAAGGTAGCAGGGTGTTTTCAAGCTGTCTTGAAAAGAGAGGAATGGAAATCTCTTCATCTCTTCATTTCTACATTGACAGCAGTGTTTTCAGTAGTAGCATGAGAGTTGATATTAGACTATCAAAATAAAAATGATTTAAACCCTGCTCACTCAAAACAGTGTTGTCATCTCTATAATTTCATCTCTATAATTGTCCAATGGTACCAAAGCAAAGTAATCCCTCATGAAGGAAAAGGAGTGCTTTTTCTTTAGAAAACAAAACAATTAGATTCTAGCTAAACTGCCCACAAAACACAAAATGTTTCGTTTAACTAACTGAGAAAACACAGCTTGTTTAAATCCTAAATAAAGAAAGAGTCTCCATTAATGGAAGGCAAATCCTTTACAAGCATGTTTCTCTCTGTACCTAAACGGATATCAAGAGAATTCATTGCCCTTCAGCACGTTGCCTCAGAGAGCCACAGAGAAATGGAAAAAATATCAGGCAAACTTCGAAACAGACAGTTTGGTTCGGTGTTAACTTTAATTCTGAGTTTTACCATTGGGCACTTTTTTCATGCTATTATAACTCAAATTTCTCCAGACCTCAGCAGTGTGAGAGTACAAACAAGGCCACACCATCTATAAGAACTTCAAATTGACTGGTGCGTGCCCCACAGCAGAACATACGGCCACCAGCCTCTCTTCAGCGATTCACAGCATTGGGTTATTCTGGGTGCTCAAGAAGAGTCCTCTCAAGATTTCCCATCTGCCAATGTCCCCGCCAAAACCAGCTGAGAGTGGCATTTTGGCTGCCCAAGCTCAACCATGACAACACATGTCCACACCAAGGTGCAAACCCTTGTAGGCCAAAGCAGATCAAGTTTTCCCACGGCACTCACTACGCTTGAACCATACTGCATCTGAAACAAGAATGTGTGTATGTCCAAAATGCACACATGTATTATGTGTATGTGTGCGTGTATCTAAATGTGTGTGTGTGTGTGTGTGTGTGTGTGTGTGTGAATATAATATGACCCTGGAGTAAGAACCATGAGAGATACAAACACAGTGCTGCTGTAATATGAAGCAGGTAGAAAGAACTACAGGCTCTAAGGATCAGGAAATGCTTCATGATGGAAGGGACATTTACGTGAACTTCAGTCTATGGGCAGGATAAATGTATCGTCAGTCTTATTATTGAATTCATAGCTAGGAAAACTCTTATCGCAGTTTCTCTGAATCCTATAATTCAAGAAGGCAATCTAGAACCGTAATGTATTAGTGGACACACATAAAGAATTTCTGATATAAAAAGTAGTTACACATGGTATTCTCACTGAGAAAATCTGAGATTGTTTTAGTCTATACCGGATGAGGAAATATTTTTCATACATCACCTAGATTAAAAAAACATGTCCATCCAAAAATATCCTGCTGTTATGGAACCTGCGTTCTAGTGCTATGGGGGACATAATGCAAGGCAAGGGGGAAAATGGATGTGATGAGGTTGTGCGTCAGTGGTTAATAATTTATATGGAGTGGTCAAGGGTAAGCTTTCTAATTCAATGACATGTGAGCAGAAACCTGCAGGGGTGAAGGAGCAAGCCATTCAGATATCTGGAGAAGAGTATTTCAGAAAGAGGGAATGGCAATGCAAAGGGCATGAGGTGGGATCATGGTTACACCCTCACGAAGCAGCAAGGAGGCAGAGCATGGTGAGCAGGAGGGAGACTCTTAGAAGCTGAAGTCAAAGAGGTATCCAGGGCCAGGTCACATACAACTTTAAAAGCCAGTGAAAGCTTTTGAGTGAATGGAAAGGAAATATGGAACATTTCGAGTGGAGTAATGGTGCTATTTGAATTACAATTTTAAAAGATCACAGTGTATGCTTTGTTATAGGCAAACAGCAGTGGACAAAGTAGAAGCAGGGAGGCTCGTGTGATATATGACAATGACTTGGACCATAGCGGCAGCAATGAAGGGTATGTGAAGTGGTCCGATTCTGAATAGGCAAGACAGAATTTGCTAACAGGTCAGATGGGGAGTTAGAGAGAAAGAGAAGAGTCAAGCAGAACTCCAAGTTCCTTGGTCTGAACAACTAGAAGAGTAGGGTTGTCATTAAACGGAAAACCTACAGGAAGAACATTTTGGGGTAGGTGGAGACATGAAAATCAGGAGATTGGTTCTAGACAGGAGACCTTTGAAGCTGTGGAGTTCACCTAATTGCAGCTGGATCTGCCTTTGCTCTGCAGCTTATGTGATCTGGGGCGTTAACTCAGCTCTTCTGAGGCTCAGTTTCTTTATCTGTACCATGAGGAAAATAGAACCTCACATGTAGGCTGAAGTTGTTGTGAGGATTCAACAAAAGAGCAGATGCAAAGTACCTAAAAGACAGACTTTAATAGAAGATATAATGAAACAAAACCAAGTATAAGTAAGTGATTAATAAATGGTGTTTATCATAATCTGCATCAGAGGAGGTGTAGGTTTTCTTACGGCACTATAAGAATTATTTTCGGGAAAATGTCTATGATTGTGTTTTAATGAAATGAATTCTAATTAAGCTCTTAAGAAAGGGCATCCCTCTTGCATACACCATCCAGTTTCCATGCTCATCATAGCAACTTGTCCTTTCCTTTTTCCTTCCTTTTCTGAGTTTACTGTGGTCAATATTCTGTGCTTTTGCGTACATATTTCCATTGTTTTCTCATCTCCTGGCCAGAGAGCTAAATCAGTCTGGTAAAGATGTCTGTCCAAACCAATAAATGCACTCTTGGTTTTATTCTTTTGGAATGTATATAGGGCCTCAGATCATCAAGACATCCTGATGCATTTGTCCCATGTTGTTCTTCAAAATTACTAATTTATGCTCTCTTTCCTACACATCTTGTTTACTCTTACCCAGATTGTTGTTATGTGAGGGGTAGTGTCCTTATTTCATTCACCCTGCCTGCTTGTTGAAAGTGACATCCTTCAGGTCACTTTAAAGTGGGCCTTTTACATACATTTGTCTTCCACTCTCCTCACAAAGTTAGTCCACGGACAGTGGTAAAAATTGCTTCACTTCCAATGTGCTCTGTGACCTCAAAATCTGTTACTTTGCTATTGCACTTGGCACCTAAGTTAGGTACCCATAATGTACTTTTTTTTTTTTTTTGAGACAGAGTCTCACTCTGTTGCCCAGGCTAGAGTGCCATGGCATCAGCCTAGCTCACAGCAACCTCAAACTCCTGGGCTCAAGCGATCCTCCTGCCTCAGCCTCCCGAGTAGCTGGGATTACAGGCATGCGCCACCATGCCCGGCTAATTTTTTCTATATATATTTTTAGTTGTCCAGATGATTTTTTTCTATTTTTTAGTAGAGATGGGGTCTCGCTCTTGCTCAGGCTGGTCTCGAACTCCTGAGCTCAAACAATCCACCCGCCTCAGCCTCCCAGAGTGCTAGGATTATAGGTGTGAGCCACCGCACCCGGCCCCAATGATGTACTTTTAAAGCCAGTTTTGATTACTCAAAGTGCTTTATTTTTACATTTATTAAGTTGTTTGGATGTGCCACATTTTCTGTATCTTCTTAGAGATGTCCCCTTTTAAATTTCCATGCTTCATTTACCATGTTGGCCACATTTATTCCTCACAGACCCCATTTTGTGGGTACATTTCATGTTCTTGACTTTAAAAATCCTGAATTTACATGTCACCGTTTTTTTCTACTTCCATCTTTTCCTCACCCATATGAAATCATACTCAGCTTTCAAGATTTGGCTCTAATATTACTTCTTCCTGGAAGTCACTTTATGCTGCATTTATTCTTCTCTATTGGATTTATCCATGAGTACTTGTGTGCACACCCTCAAGGAGTTGACCATATGCCCCTGAAGGGGAGGTATAATAACTGACTTACGTTTTATTTCCCAACATGTCTTTAGCGTAATGGATGTTCAGTGAATATCTATTGAAATAATATGCTTTTTTCCTTCACATTGTCTTTTAGTTTTTATCTGCTGTGTCTTCAGTGTCAGCATTGTTCTGGCACAATAGTCCAAGCTAGTTTTATGCTCCTGAACACAGTTTCATTAATTCAACAAATTTGAGTACCTTCTGCGTGACTTTTATTGAATTCTGTCTTGAGAATGCAGTGAGTTAATGTATAATCCCTTCCCTAAAGGAACTCAGAATGAAAGGAAAAACTGACAAGTAGACAGTTAATATTCCGTATGATTCTATGGTCAGTGATATGTTTCAGAGATGTATTTAAGCATCTAAAGAGTTTCAGAGGAAGACAAAGTTTGGAATGTCATTATGTTGAGTTTGGGTGAATTGAAGAGTACAATAAATATTGTAAGCACCTAGAACAGTATCCTGCATGTGGAAGAAACTCAATAAACACTGTTTGTTGAATTGCCTGGTGGCAGCTAGACTATGAGTTCACACGACAGCAAAGGGGCATAGCGAAAGGTAAGGCACCTTTTAAGAGCACCATGATGATGACAGGGTTTTCCTGCCTTATTGCTGACCTCAGCTTTCAGTCACATATCCTCATTTGAGAACTCCCTGGATCTCACGTGAATGCGATGATGAAAAAAATAAGACCAAGTAGCTTCCCAAATGATTAGGATAAACTCCTAAGAGCAGTTTCTAAAAAAAAAAACAAAAACAAAAACACCAACTACGTTTGAAAATGGAACTATACCATTAATGTAAGAAGAAGGACAGAAATAAAATCATTTTAAAATATTACAAGATTCCTTCAAATTTTTTGATTGTCAAATTCCAGGTTGGTGTCTAATTTTATTTGTAATGAAAATGGAAACTTCTCATTCATCAGTCAGTAATTTACATATTAATTGAACAAACGTCTATTGAAAACCTATTATGTAATGGTTTCTTTCCTAGAATCCAGAGATACAAAGACAAATAAATTGGCCCTTGCCTCCAATTAGCTTATTCCAACTGGTTGAAAAGAAAAATAAATAAAACAATTCAGTATGTCATGGTGACAATTAAATTGGAGGTGTGCATGAATTTCTGTTTTTCTTACAGAAAAGAGCATCTAAACCCGGCTGGGAAGCAAAAGGGAAGGTTTTTTGAAAGAAGTGGTGTGCTTAAACTGATTTTGAAGGACAAAGACAGGCTAACGTGGCATAGCTACTAGTAGAACCTTTTGACCAAGTATATCTAATTGCCCATTACAACTGATAGATTTTCTTTTTTCAAAAATCTGTGCTCTTCATGGCCTTAGTGATAACCAAGGAGGTACCACCTATGGAGAAGATCCATCTTTATTGCCTTTAAAGATACATAATTCTAACATGAAGTATCATCCATGGGCTTAAATGATCAAAAGAGAAGTCTGCAGATGGATTTCATAGCGAGCGGTGGCTTCAAGAGTTAAGAGTCCTAAGATAAACCATCCTGCCTGTCTGTCACCAAGATGCTATGAAAATAAATTATTGTTACTTCTACTTATAAGTAATTATTGTTACTTCTACTTTGCTGAAAATGAAAGTAGCAATTTTACCAGAGTTTGGATGAATATACTGACTAATATTTTAGCCATAAAGTTTACAATGTAACATTCCCATAGAAATATTCTGTGAAAGAGATGAGATCAAGGAACTGATTTTATTAAGCCACATAACCACTGTTTCTTTTGTTTAAACTCACATGTGAAAAGCAAGTTAACAGAATACAGTGTAGGACCAGCATAGTACTTTCCGATGGACTCCAGATATTTCTCACTGAGTAATTTAAAAGGAGCAGTGTATTGTGGAATGAGTATTTCTTTTCAAGATTATCAAATGCAGTGTTGCTTTTGACCTTTATTATCTTGAAGATGTATCCTGTAAACCTTGCTTAAAAAACTAGCATTTTTCTCTCTATCCTTATACAAACCAGAGGTAAAATAACTTGTTATGCATTAACTACGACCAATAGTAGCTTAATATTTTAGTTTTCTGCTACCATCAGGTAATTTCTATAATTTTTCATATCCCTAAAGCTTTTTACCCAAACATTACCAATTTCCCTGTCTTTATAAACAGAGTATTTTAATCCCAAATGATCATTATGAAAAAGGATTATTTTAATGTGCTTTAATGCTATGACACTAGGAGCCATCACTGAGACATACATAATTGCTTTCTCCTACACTAAATGAGCTTTGAGTTCAGGTATCTGATTTTCATAGTTTTTTGTTTCTCTTTCTTTGCTATCAACTGTTTGCCCTCACTTTTTATAATTACTGCTGCCACCTCCCCTTCTAACATCCCCTTCTATAATATGCTATTTCAAATGCAATTTATTTCAGCAAATATTAATCAAGGTTGTACAATGTATTTAGTCACTGTGCTAAGTGCTAGGGATTCAAAGAAAAATAAAACACGTTCTCAGTTTTCAAAGAGCAGTCAGGTGAGAAAAAAGTAGAGATATAAACAAATAATTACAATTGTATGTGCTAATTGCAACTATTGGGATTTTGTTCTATGGGCAATGTGGTTTGTGTTACTGACTTTGACAACACAATCCCAAGGCGGGATTGAAGTGGTCAGCATCGGTGGTTAAAGGAAGAATTTAAAGCAGACAGTATTGAAATAGATCTTAAAGGTGTATTGGAGTGCATCTCCTATGAAGGAAGATATATGTTATGAAATATAACATAAATATTTTGTAAAAATTTTGTCTAAAATAAGAACAAACTACTCATAGACTAAAGACACTGCCTCAGCATATGAGCTTTGGATATTTAC
>NW_012148174.1:9334262-9336209 GCF_000956105.1 Propithecus coquereli
AAGAGGAGAAACAGACGAGACCGGATGAGGAGGAGCAGACGAGACCGGAAGAGGAGGAGATGAGACCGGAAGAGGACACGAGATTGGAAGAGGAGGAGACGAGTCCGGAAGAGGCAGAGAGTGCTAAGTTCTTAAAATGCAATACCTCATTCAGACCTCATGAACCAGCCTATAAGATAGGTGTTGTTCTTTACCTTGTTTACAGATTAGGAAACTAAGGCTTGGAGAAGTTATGTATTCTGCCCAAGGTAACACCTGAACTCTGAAACTGAAAATCAAAACCAGGCCTGACTCCAAAGTCTCTGCTCTTAGTCATCATGCAAGTCAGATACCTTCTTTCTGCCTATATGGTTGTACCCACAGCTTCCTCCAAAGGTGTCCTCAGGCTGGCCCTGAGGCTGAGCCACAGCTGCTGTCCCAGTCATTTCTAACCCCAGATTTTATTTTTACTGTGGATGGAGAAGGGGCATAATCCTGGGCTGGAGGGCAGAACTTGGGCTTCTTGTGCTGTTCTGTCTCTGGACACAAGAGGGTGAACTCTCAGCAGGCGTCTGTTAAACTGGGCCTTACTTGCCCCATCGGTAACTGGGAAGAATAATCCTACTCCTGGTGCCTGCCAAAATTACTCTTTTTTGAGATCATATATGGAAGAAATCTGCATAAAGGATTTGCACTTACTGGACTATGTATAGATCTAGCCACTGAAGTTCCAGACTTAATTCCCAGAAGTTCCCAGCAAACTTGCAAAACCTCCAAAGGATCCTTACCTCCCTGCCTGTGTTCATGCCTTTCCACGTATCTGAAAGGCATCCTCATCTTCATCTACCACAATCCTACCTATCCAAAAAGCCTAGTTCATTGGCTTCCTCTTAGAAGGTGCTTGTGGACAGCTGTCCTTGAAGTGATCCATTTCTCCCACCTAATCTTTGGCTGTAAGCACTTAAGATAGGCATCACTTCTAGTCTTACCATATAATTACTGATGCATAGAACATCTTGTCTATGGAAGACGTTTTGGTTTTTGCTTGCCTGATGTCTTCTCCCCCTTTTAGTAACAGCAACTTGATTTTCCTCTGGTGAACAACCTTCCTTCACTTTTAATCCTTATGCTTTGAACGGGGTCAACCCCACTTCCAAATCCAGAGATAGGCATGTGACGTAGGCCTATTCAGAGTTACTATTATGGGTTCAGTGAAGGGCAGGTGACTCAATTAAAAGCATTGGGAATTACTCCTAAGACTTTTGCTAGGACTATTGGCATAAAAAATGTCTATTTTTGCTACAACTGGAAGTAAACATGGAGCTGTGAGGGGCTTTCGCGTGGAAAAAAAAAATTCCTGAGGATGAAGCCACCCAAGACCAGGTTATAGAAAGAGACCTAATCTGGAGGATAACATTGTTGGAAACCCTTGGATCTTAGATTCAGCTATTCCTGAAACTATTAATAGAAGTAACCTGCCTAGGACAAATAAATTCTGTCCCCTGCCCACATTCTTCTTTTCCTTTTAAGCTAGTTTGTGTTGGGTTTCTATAATGTAGACAAGAAACACAGGAACACATCCTCAATTTGTTTATGAACTTTAAGGGGCCAAAGGCCTGATCTTTTTAACTTTACATCTCTTAACATGGTACCTGGTAAGACAGAAGGTCCTCGAAGTGTGATGATTGATTCATTAACTCTCACTTTCCCTGAGCACCTACAATGAGCTGAGCCAAGCACTGGGATCACAAGGAATAATTAGACATAGTCCTTGCCCTCGAGGAGTTCTGAATTTAGTACAAGGAGGAGGTATGAAAATGAACACTTTATAATATAACTTGGGCTGTAATAGAAATCTGAGAAAATTTTTGTGGGATTCCAGAGGGTTGGAGGTTTGGGGAGATGGGATGTGGAAAGGCTCCTCAGAGAAGGTGACATCTGAGTCGAGTTCTTAAAGAACAAATAGAA
>NW_012148174.1:9336259-9338085 GCF_000956105.1 Propithecus coquereli
TTTTTCTTCTTCCCCAAAGTTTCTCAAAAAAATGTGTTGGGGACAGACATAGTGAATGTAGTATTGAACAGATGGATGAATAGATTTATATCAATTTATCAGTATATTTATTATCTCACATAAAGCTTATCAAAGATATTGGTTATATGCCTATTATGACCAACAAAAAGGGGTCTTATATATGTAAAAAATAAATAATAGTCAAAGAAATTTTTGACTAATTTTTCAACTCTTTAAAACATCTCACAAATAACATAAACCTATCATAACTGTGTATGTATATGTATGTGAGTATGTGTACATGTTTCCCCATTACTATCAAAGATAATAAATTAGTTAGAAAAGGAAACAAAATCTGGAGTAACTTGGCAAAGACTTTGACTTAAATAACTAAAATTATATCATATTACCAATAGTCTTTTTATAGATAGCCTCTCACCACCAAATCCTTTACAGCATAATAGTAATTTGTGAATAGTCATTACTAAGAGTACCTCATAGTGTTTCTGCTCTAAGTATTTAATTAAAAAAATGTATCTGGCTCTTGTAGTTATACTGATAAGTGAGATTAATTGAACAGCTACTATGTATTAAATACTCTTCTAAGTGTTTATCATGCAGGATTTTAACTTTGGCAGCCATCCTCCAAAATAAGTGCTATTATTATTTCCTCATCTTGTGGATAAGGAAGCTAAGAGAAGTCAAGTAACTTGTCTGAAGGTCCCATACCAAATGTGTCAAGGTGGTGGATCAAGAGGGAAACTCAGACAGTGGGTCCAGAGCTCACACATCTGACCACTTCGCTCTCCTGTCCCTTGGGTGTAGTGAAAGATATAGGAGCGAAAGGGGGAAATGGCCTGTTTCTCCAACTCCATATTATGCAGTACTTAACTTACTAAGCTTCTAAGCAATTTATTTTTGATCATGGAATATATATAGTTTTTTCAAGGTTAAATTGCAAAGTAAAAACAGTATTATATAAGCAATAATAATGGGTTATACTTTCCACTCCAAAGCATTTCCTAACCAGAGGTTGGAAACACTTTTCACACATCACTGAAAGATAGCTCCCTTCAACTGAATAATGTTAATGTTTATTAGCACTTAATAGCCTTGGATAGGACAGTATTTTGAAATTCAAGAGTAATTTGGACTAAGCAGAATGTGACTGCACTGGAGAAGAGTCACCATATTTCAAAATAAATTGTTGAGTGCCTTGCACAAAACAGTTCATCAGTATTGATTGCTGCTAATGCTAGAGTAGTTAGGTAGACCAATAGAACTTTTATTCTTGTGGTGTGAAAATGGTTCTCAAAGTGTAACTTCAGACCAATTAATTAACCCTCTATGTTCACTATCCATTTAATGTGGAGAAATGTGTTAAGTAAATTATTGTTTGTAAAGCTATAAAATTCTTAAGTGTGTGCTAAAATAGAAATGTGAAATATTATTAGCTTCAAGAACCAAATTAGGCCCCAAAGGAATTATCAGCTTTCTGGAAATTCTAGACCATCCTATATAAGAAGAAGATACAGTAGAATAGCTTTGTAAATTTTTATGTGCAGAAAGTCTATTTTACATTGCTTCTGTTCACACATAATGGCAGGAACCCCACCTCCTTATAAACAGTGTAAATTGTGGGATTGCATGACATGGCACAACAATAACTTAAGTTTATATTTTTAACTTTCAGAATAAAACCACCAGTATCTATTTCAGAAGAAAAAACCCTAGGTTAAAAACCTAAGAAAATATATTTCAATGTATCTTTTACATCAATAGTGAAAATATAAATTTCTAACATATTTAAATCACAAATTTCTAAC
>NW_012148174.1:9341888-9343246 GCF_000956105.1 Propithecus coquereli
CAGTTTCTTATAAAGTTAAACATACAGGTACTATTTAATCCAGCACTAGGAAATTTTGAGAGCTGATAGAAATTTTCTGTGTATCAAGAAGGTGGTGGTAGTTTTGCAACCTAATGCATTTGTCAAAACTCATTGAATTTTACACTTCAAATTGGTGAATTTTGTCATATGTAGATCAGACCTCAATAGGCTGATTTTAAAAAGTAAGAGAAAATAAAATAATGGTGAAGACATAAAAAAAGAAAAAGAAAAAAAGAATATGCATGGTACATGCATATACCACATTTTCTTTATCCACTCATCAACTGATGGGCACTTAGGTTGATTCCATATCTTTGCAATTGTGAATTGTGCTGAGATAAACATTTGGGTGCAGGTGTCTTTTTGATAAAATGACTTCTTTTCCTTTGGATAGATACCCAGTAGTAGGATTGCTGAGTCGAATGGTAGGTCTACATTTATTTCACTGAGGAATTTCCATGCCGTTCTCCATAAAACTTGTACTAATTTGCAGTCCCACCAACAGTGTATAAATATTCCTTTCTCTCTGTATCCACACCAGCATATATTGTTTTTTGACTTTTTAACAATGGACATTCTGACAGGCGTAAGGTGGTATCTCATTGTGGTTTTAATTTGCATTTACCTGATGACTCATGATGTTGAACATGTTCTCATATGTCTCTTGGCCATTTTTTAAGATGAAAAATTATAAGATGTATATATGGTAATGGAAATGATCTATTAGAAATGAAAAGACTGATATAGGAGAGAAAAATAATCAGCAAAGGAGAAAAGCACTTAAGAATAAGAAGATTTGACCTTTGATGGGAGGGGTGACACTTCCTCCATGGTTAAGAGGAAGGAAGAGGGGCAGCCATGCAGGTGCAGCTCGGTTGGATGGCAGGAAGATGAAGGAGTTCATATCTGATATTTCTGTTTGTCTACAGGGCAAAAAGTGAGGTCAGCAGCTCACAATGAGGGGATAGAAGGGATCTAGAGGCTTGATTATGAAATTGCTGTCTCAGAGAGCGGAAGCAGGGCTACTAGAAAAACAGCATGTTTTATTCTCGCTCTAAAGCTGCAGTGTAGATCTTCAAACCTGATAGAAAGATGAAGGCCTTCAACACCTCATCCACATGGACATTCTCTTCTACTTCTTCCAGTGATGTCCCCGCTGCTACTTGATGCTTGATGAAATTAATTGATAATGCTACATTCTTAGCACTCCACGAGTCATTTTATATATGTCATCTAACTGAATCTTTATAATAACCTTAAAAGGTGATTTATTTTATTCTCATTTTGCAAAAGGGCAAACCATTTTGGAGAGGTCAGGTAACTTGTCCAAAAGCACA
>NW_012148174.1:9343296-9345329 GCF_000956105.1 Propithecus coquereli
TATGATGGAATTGTATATATGAACCTTATAATCATGCACAGAAAATATGTCCCAGAACATTAAATAATCAACCTACCAAAACCTCTGATAGCAAATATATTTATTGCCTTTTCATATTTAAAATAACATTCTTGGCATAATAAATGTTGGCTGTTTTATTATTATTATCATTATCATTAAAATATGCGACTAGACTTATTTAGAAACCCTGCTGAAATTCCTACATATTCGAAAAAAAAATTTAGTGATATACTGAAGTTAACTACACTAATGTCAGTAAAGCAAAAAAATAATGAAACTCACTGTAATATAGGAAGTGTTTGAACTTCCTGAATTTCAATTTAACCTTAAGGTTAGACCTTTGCTTCATCCCATTCCCTTGCAGAGCATCCACATAACACACTCCAAACAGTCATGTCTTTTATTTCATGTAACAGTTTCAAAGAGAGGGACAGAGGAGGTACATACCAGTTTTTCCAGAAAGTGTATATGTATAGTTTGGAAAAGTCAATCCCACTCCAAATTTTTCTATGTCTACTCTACATTTCTTCCACTGGGCTCCATCCCTCCCTGCACCTCCTCTTTGACACATGCGTACAAGAAAAATCACTACTACAGAATTTGAAGATGATTTGGGGCTGGAAATTTTTCAAAGCACTACTTGCTAATTAGCTATTGTGGCTGTTTTAAAATTCCAGTGCTATATCCTTGAAACATCTAGCTTCTATCAGTATAACTTCTTGATGAACTCTCCAGGATAAATAAGTGGCCAAATGTGACCTTGGGGCTTAGAGCCATATAGAGTCTCTGCATATAAACTAGTAAAGTGTGCCAAAGATGATGATTTTTCACTTTTACAGCAGTTATCTTAAACCATTCCCATTTTTCCTTTACACTAGATGCAGCTCCAGAGCAATTGTTTATTGGCGCCAATGATGATATGGTTTTGTACTTCTTGGCATTGATAGCGGTTCAATTCAGGACACCATTTCAGTAAACCGTGCAAATGAAAGTGGTAGTAAGATGAACTTAAGAAAATTGGCATTCCGTAATAAATTCATGTCTCTTCGTATATAATTGTTTCCTGTCAAAGACCCAAGAAAACAGCAAAGGTTATATTTTTTTCTAACATACCGACAGGGAGAATAGCAACTATTAGTGGTGGTCCAACCATCACCAAATCCTATTTGCACCTGATAAAAAAAGCCTGAATTTTTAACCTGTATTTATAAACTTAGATTTACAAATACCTACATTTATGATTTGTCAAAAACAAAATTTTGTTTGGCCAGAGGTTGAATTACTTGTCTGTTTAATAAACAGACTACACTGATAGTTTCTACACAGTGTTTAGAGGGGTTGGAGGGTGCACCAGTATCTGCCCCTAGACGTAAGAAGTCCAGATACTTTGAGTTCTAGACATTTCATCCCATGGTTTCTTCTACAAACAAATTTAGTTGTATTTATTTTAGATATGCTTGTTTCCCACATAGATTTTATTTTTAAAAGAATACACTACTAATGCCATTTGGAAATTGCTCTGAGTTCATCCAGTGGGACCATGCCACAAGAGCAAACAGTATTAACACATTGGCAAGAAACAGGATCTTTCAGGCTGCCCAGACTTTGATGAAGGCATCCCAGTGTGCATTTGCTTTACAATCAAACATTCTATATGAGAACATACAAGTGTGCAAGTATTAAGTCCTAAGACGAGCCCGTAACATAGGACTAGACGGCAGTTATTTTGTTTTCATTTCTGTTTTTGTCACAGAAGCTTAGGAGAAAAATCAAAGTAGCAAAGGCAAATACATCCCAAATTTGAAACTATACTTCTGAGTATTTTAACAGGGAATATGCTAGGACTATGGCAAAAGGGCCTAACAGAACCAGGTTCGGAGTGAGTGCCCCGTCGTGTTTTGTTGTGGCAGAAACTACTGTGAGTAGAGTGAGGTTCCAGAATGCTCTGTACTATGTCTCAATGTAACCAGAGCATTTGTACCCCCATAATATTCTGAAATAAAAAAAAATAA
>NW_012148174.1:9346237-9348745 GCF_000956105.1 Propithecus coquereli
AGGCTCCACAAATATTAACTGTTTCACACTTGTCATAATTAATCATTCCACAGAGTTATAATTTATTTCCACTTTTTTTCTAATTTTAGGACTCATTATTGTTGTTCAATATTTTACAACAATAAAATAAAGAGAAAAATGTACTACCATGTACTGCAATATTTTTTGAATTCTTTTGACTGGGCAAAATCCCAACCATTTCTTCACTATTTTGCCACCTGCTGGGCTCTTGCTAGCACTGCAGTGGTCTGACCAATTGTAGATATCTTATCTTTCATATTGGGACAGTGTGGCCTGATGGGCACAATCCTCTTCTCCTATCAGCCAGGAAAATAAAAAATTATAATCTATTTCCTTTGGTAGCCAAAGATAAGCCCTTTAAAAAAAAAGTCGAATGTAAAACGATGATAAAGAGATTACATGGTTTAAGTTTCATACTTGAAATCGTCTTTATATTGAATCTCTGTGATGGTTTTGTGTAATATCTGTAAATAGCATAGAATACTATTTATCGGCAGAAAAACCAGTTTAAATGACTTTCAGGCTTGATGAGAAATGAGAAGAGACTGAAGTACACTAACATTGGCCTTTGTACAATTGGCAGCTGGGCAAATATCGGCAACGGCCTCCTACTTATATTAATTATCTAGGTTATTACAGTGGAGATTAAACAGAGGAAGTATGTCAGTTAATCAGCTTCTTTCATTAAAGTTGAGACTCTTATTTTTATTCTTCAGTGCTTCCCTAAATCAGAAAGTGCTTTATACGCCATAAACACCCAAAGAAAGTGGGAAAATCTACAGTAACTATTTTATATTTTCAAAAGATTATTTAAATTGTGCATCTTTGATTTAAAAGATTGTATTAAAATCTTAAATACCTTCCCATCTCAATGCAAAAGAATGCAAAATTAAAAAATCACAATAATCTCCATATCCTGCATTTGTACAGGGCCTTTTTGTTTCAATATTTTGTCTTCATATCTGTTTTCTCATTTTTCCACCATGACAATCTTACATGTTAATTAACACGTAACACCAATGTCTCACAGTCATTTTAATGTTTCACTAAACATTATCTTTCATCCATCATATCCTGACAATTGAACCATTCCAAATAATTCTAAGGAATATAGACAGACCTTTTCTAATCCCCTAAATTGTCCTTTAAACAAGGCCAATCCGTACAAGAAGCAAGCCACAGATTTTCAATTAAAAACAGCCTTGGATATTCTAATCTTTTATTAAGCACTAGTCCCCAGGGCTTGCAAACTCAATTGCCTTCAAGGAGTGGCAGTTAACAAAAGTCACGAAACACACCATAAATCCTAAGCTCTTCCTGTGTCATCAGGCTTCACGTTTGCCTGGTTGTATTGCTTTGCAAACCTCTGGGTAGTAGGCATCTCTCGGAGCAACAGCTAGAGACCCCAGCCTCTCTACCTTCCTCTTTACCCCTTCACCTCCTTCCTCAACACTGTATTTTTTTGACTCATGTCCTTTGGTTTTATCTTCCTTTCTTGACCCCAAAATTTCTCCTTTGACTCATGGCATATATGGATTCTCCAGTTTTGACACTTTGGCTCTGTTTTTCAGACAGTTTGCAAGTGCCCTCTGGCTACATTCCTGCTTTTGCTGCTTAGTATTATCCTCTGAAGTATAGAGTCAAAATTAATTATAATCTGTCTTAGCTATGGGTACTTCTTGTGGGTCTGCCCTATGCTCCAACCTCCTATCCACTACCCTTACTTGTGAGAATGAGATAAGATCATCACAACTCTTATTAAAATCCATCACTACTATAAGTATTCAAGTTTATTTTCAATTAATTATATTTAAGTGCCAGTCCAGGTTTGAGTGATGTATTTTAACATACAGCAGTCATGTACAATGCTCTACAGTCTCTAGGATTAATCCTTTCTCTTTAAAAGAAGTAAAATAATGAGCATAAAATTTACTGTTTAAGGCTTCAAACCCTTCTTCTGTAATCAATGATCAGTATGAATGTATAAGAACTAATTAACATTTCATTCCCTGTTTTGATTTAAATTCTAACTCTCTTATTGGATTATAAACAGAATGTCTGATCACATTTGACCTTTCAGGGCATAAAGGTGAATTTTTTTCAGACTTCTCTAAATATTATAAGCCACATTAGGTCACTTCACTGTTAAATTTTCTTATATATGGGGAATTTAGTTACTTTAAAGCAAAAAGTCCAAATGATATGTCAGTAATGTTAGAAGAAATAAATGAATATTTTTTATGGTCGATACAGATCTAAAAAATGAGTTTGAAATTTTTTTGATTTTTCAACTGTACATTAAGTATATCTCCCATATAATTAAAGCTTTTTCTTCTTCCCCAAAGTTTCTCAAAAAAATGTGTTGGGGACAGACATAGTGAATGTAGTATTGAACAGATGGATGAATAGATTTATATCAATTTATCAGTATATTTATTATCTCACATAAAGCTTATCAAAGATATTGGTTATATGCCTATTATGACC
>NW_012148174.1:9353586-9353900 GCF_000956105.1 Propithecus coquereli
AATAACATTTATTGGGAGTAGGGCAGATGGGAGGGCCTGAAAGCTTCTTAAAGTAAGTACTAAATATTCACATCTATGAAAGTCTAGCACAATGCCTGGAAAAGAGTGATCATTTAATAAGCATTTGTTGAATGACAGAATGAAGAATAGAAGGATCACAAGAACATTATTATACCCATCACAATATATATTACCCATCACAATAACATTATTATATCTATTACACAAATGAGGAAACTGAGGCAAAATAACTGACTCGTGGTCTTACAGTAAGCTAGAATAAGTGATCAAGTTTGTTTTTTTTTTTTTTTTTT
>NW_012148174.1:9354296-9367779 GCF_000956105.1 Propithecus coquereli
AGGCCTCAGAAGAAACCAACCCTGCTGACACCTTGATCTCAGACTTCTAGCCTCCAAATCTGCAAGAAAATTAGTTTCTGTTTTAAGTCACCCATTCTGTGTGATACTGTGTTATGGAAGCCCTAGCAAACTAATATAGTACCTCTTCCACTACTATGGAAGCAATGTATTCTGCCTCTTTTCCCTAAGGTGTCAAGATGTTGAATTACTGAGTCAATATGTTGAACTGTACTGCCTTCTGAGAAAGAATTCAGTAGTGCTGAAGTCCCTGGCAATCATAAGCACTTAATAAATAGTCTGAGGATAAATAAATGATTAACAAATAAATCTGCATAGCAAAGATTATCTTCCAATTGCTCCAAGAAAAGAGAGATTGACTTTTCATCCAACCATGAACTGACTTTGAAACACATGAATTAAACTTATTAATTTAGCATTTTCTCCTTGTCTTATCCCAAAAGAAATTTAAAAAAAAATTATTTCATATAAAAGCTAAGACTCAAGCATTTATTGCCAATGGTAACAGAAAGGGCATTTTAGCAACATGAAGGGAACACAGCCTTCAGCATCAGTACATTATGTTAATTAAGCATATTTTAATTTTTCTCTTCAACCTAAGATCTTTTAAATGATTAATAATGCAATCTTAAAAACAGAACACATAGACTTTTTTAAAATATTCAAATTCAAAATTTCTGATTGTGGATAATGAAAACATCCTTAAAAATCTAACGGAACATTACATTTACCACTACAAATTTGGAAAATACAGAAAAGTCAGAGAGATGAAAACAATCGCCCAATATCCTATCACTCAAAGATAACTGGTAATAATTGAATCTATTTCATCCTCAAATGTATATGAATGTGTATACATAACTAGAATTCCATACATAATTTTATATCTTCCTTTTCTCTTAATGCTGCAGGGTATACATATTTCATGTTATAAATTCTTCGCAAACCTTATAAAGTCTATATAACAATTTGTACAGTAGCTATACCATACTTTATGTAGGCATTCCTCTTTTGGGCTTTTGTAAAAACAATTGATCTCATCACATGATCCCATTTGGGTGAAACAGTGTTGGGATAGCGCGTGTATAGGATATGCTTTCTTAAAATTAATGCCTCAAGTCTATAAAAAACATACTGAAGAAGGGTGTAGATGAAGGGGCTTCTGAGAAGAAGCCCACTGTCACTCTCTATGTGTTTCTGTATTAAGGAGCATGCATTAGTTTTATAATTTAAAATATTTTAAAATCATAACTCTGCAGTAAGCACATTTGTATATAAAATTCTTCCTAAATTTCAAATTATTGTCTTGGCATAAATTCCCAGAAATGCATTACTAAATCAGAGAGTCTGAACATTCTGAAGCCTTTTGATAAAAACTGGCAAATTGCTCTCCTAATGAGCTGTCATGAGTATGTTCTTGAGGAAAATAGTAAACAATCAAACCAGAAAGAAATATTCTTATCACAAATTTAAATAAGCGTGGCTCATCAAAGTTCAATTCTAAATACACAACCTTAACTCTTTCCAGTCTTTTCTCTCCCTGGGAAATTTGAACTAGATAATCATTCCAATATAATTTATCAGGTATATATAATAAGCCTTTCATTTTAATGCCATTTTAAAAATATGGATACTTACAAAATGTACATATAGGAATAACATTTATTGGGAGTAGGGCAGATGGGAGGAGGGGATGGGTATATCCAAACGTAATGAGTGAGATGAGCACCGTGTGGGGGATGGACACGCTTGATGCTCTGTGGTGGGGGGGGTGGCCAGGGCAATGTAACTTAAACATTTGTACCCCCATAATATGCAGAAATATAAAAAAAAATTGTAGCACCAAAAAAAAGTATACTTATAAAACCTTTATTATATAAATATGTATTTAATCTGTTTGTCTTAAAAATGTCTTTCCAATTATAAACGATTTGCACACTAGCTTTTACCATCAGGTTATTTTATTGATTTCAAATGTGAAACACAGGTAGATGTTATCTTTAATTTGTCACAAAATATCTATTTTCTTGGTTGATTTAATTGCTTACTTTAAAACTTCTAAAATGAAACTTAATGATGTTTTTTACACGTTGACAAATGACAGATTGATTAGGACAAGTTTAATCACAGCGCGAAATAATTAAATGCTTTTTTTTCTGTTTTCTTGAAAGGTAATCATCAGATTTTTCAAAGCATTTCATGGGTGTGCTATTTTTGTTTTGGTGTGGTCACTAGGTCTGGGTACAGAAGTGTAAAAAAAATAGTTAAAATATAAATAGTTTGTTATATTCTAAGCATTAAACCAAGGACGGTAGCAAGGTATAGTGAAAAGTATCTAGGGTTTGGCTACAGACAGACCGGAGTTCAAACCCCAGCTTTGCTGCTTATTAGCTTTGTGACCTAAAATAAGTTATTTAACTTTGTTTCATTTCAGTATGTTTTATTTCTAAAATACATAAGGAAAATAATTGCAATGATTGTGATTTTTAGCAATGTAACAATAGATGCCTAACAAACGGTAGCTATTATTATGTCTAAGAAAATGAATTATAATTTTATTATCTGAACTAGATAGATGCCTATAATTACATACTAGAGGCTATTTCATTTCCATTTGCATATAAGAATTAATATATGTGCATATTATACATACTTTCTCGCTTTCATATTCTGGGATATATCATCTAATTTTATATGCTGATATCAAGTAGAAATATATTTCAATACAAAGATTTTTATTACCATGTAAATAGTGTCTATATGTGATTATAATAGTCCTGACCACATTTATTCATTCCACAAATATTCATTGAACACTTAACATATGCCCAGAATAAACATAGAAGTAAAAAAGAGATAAAAATTCTTACCTTCATAGAATATATATTCAAGTGGGGGAAACAATAAAAAGACAAATAAGTAAAATATAGAGTATGTTATTAATTAATAAAAAGTGATAGGTGCTAAGGAGAAAAATGGACAAGAAAGTGAGATAAAAATTAGTGGATGGGTTGCAAATTTAGAATAGGGATCAAAAAAGAAGGCCTTCCTGAGATGACATTGGACCTGAAGAAAGTTGAAGGAGTCAGCCACATGGGTGTCTAAGCGTCCCAGGCAGCATGAACAGCACGTGCAAAAGTACTGGGGCAGCAACATGCCTAGAAAAGGCCTACAAACTCCCTCATGCAGGTATTGCGAGGATTATTTAAGTTTAGCACATGTAAAACATCAAGAATGTATCTGCTGCATAGAAAGAGCGCAATAAATTTTAGTTATTAGTAATTTCATTTAAGAATCATTAAATAATATTTTTATATTTGTTTCAAAATTTTTAGTTTTTATTCAGGTATCTGGAACTATGTATGCTCAGCCTCAATCCATTTAAGCCACTGTAGAAATAATTTCTAGTCTTAGTCATATGTAATGTAATGGCATATCTGATAAGTTCTATCCCTCCTACCACATTTAAAGTTCTTGGTTCCTCCTGTATCCAGCACAGCAATTACTTACACTTGATACATGTTTATAAAGTGTTCTTCATTAACAGAAGGAACAAACATGTTATTTTTCAGTCAGGAACTCTTTACAGTTTTTGCAAATTGGCCTAATTCAGAGCATCCTAGTTAACTGTGTTTTCTCATGCAGATTATAGATTGGAATCCCTCATTAGCTCATTCATTAATTTTTATGATTGTCTACAAGTATCCTTACTTAGTGTAATATAAATATGGTGAAAAGATGCTATTCATGTAGGGAGAGCTGTTATAAGTCAGACAACTTGTTAGCGATTGTCAGTTGAATTTAAGATCTGCTATATTATACCACACTCCAAAGAAAATCCGTCTGGCTCCACGCTTGACTATTTATCCATTTGCTAAAGGCTGATTTTGCATTAACAAGAAATTGTGGAAGTACAGGCTTGAATGTGGGTAACATTTTCTATCAGTTTATTTATTTATATTAGCTTCCAGAAGCAAAGGGAAACTCGTAAGGTCAAGGCTAGTGTTGCATTTAGAAACGATATAATTCACAGTATTATTTGGATGAAGTAAAGTGAACATTTGTTTGACATCGTTGACATCTGCTTCACCCTACTAGACCCTCTTAAGTTAATATTGGAATCCAAATACACAAAGATACATCTGTTTGACTCAAGTGAAAATTGGCTGGAGAATTATGACCTGAAAACTAGATACTCCCTAAGGGGAGTCCTTCTGTAAAATTACCAAGCTGTTTCTCTTTCTATTTAAAGTGCTTGACATCAGAAAAGTCTTCATTTCGTATAGCAGAAATCTAGAAAAGCAGTCTAAATAATTTTAAGGAGAAAAATATGCATTTTTTAATGTTACCGTTCTGAGTATGCTTAAGAGGGGTAGCATATAATTTTTTCTGTACCTAAAACTCCACATTAAAAAATTGAAGAGCGGTTGTAAGTTATTATTAATATTATATTGTTCTATGAATCAAACTGAGATATTTAATTTTTTACCATTAGTCAAGGACCACAGTACTTGTATTATGTGAGAACACAGTAAAAGGACCACAGCGCTAATATTTTGGGACCATAAAAACCTGAAAAAAAATATTATGGAAATACCAACCTTAAAAAATATTATGGAAATTCCAACCTTAAATAAGTATATTGAGTAGAAAACTACTATTAATCAGCCTTTAAGAGATGATGAATCCCAGAGGATTCAAGAAATAGAAATCAAGACAGGAAAGACAGGAAATATGATTGGTAAACAAAGAGCAAAGAACTGTAAATGAAGGTTAGAAATGGCTAGAAAAGCCCTAAGAGAGACACAAGAAGCATTGGAAGTATTTTAGTCAAAAAGTAGGAGAGTTTTGAACGAAGACAGAAAAGAAGAGTTCTAAAATTCGAATATCAGAGAGGGAAGAAAGAGTTCATGAGACATTTGGATTTGAACTCACCAATCACTATACACATCTGCTGTCTTCATGCTCAGACCATTGTCCTCCATCTCGTTCACACTTTCTTTTCTGCGATACTTCTCCCCGTTCACTGCTACTTGGTCGTCCCCACCGAGCCCTGCCCTGTTGCCTGGCCGCATACCCACCAACTTCCTCACTCTGTCTTCCACGCAGCCCCCAGAACCTTCTCCTTCGTTGTTAACAAGGCCTCATATATCTTTACTCTTTCACTGCAGTGGGTCTTCCACATCCTCGTGCTGATTAACAGCTTATTTCCTACACACAATACCTCTTCTTTTTTCTTCTTTTTATTTCAGGATATTATGGGGGTACAAACATTTTGGTTACATATTATGACTTTGCTTCACCCAAGCCAGGATTGGAGACATGCCCTTCCCCGCCACAATGCTCACCGCTCCATTAGTTGAGTTTGCCCACCCTGAACCCCCCCAACCCCCAGGGAATATTACTACCACGTGAGCACCTTAGTGTTGATCAGTTAGTGCCAATTTGATGGCGAGTACGTGTGGTGCCTATTCTTCCATTCTTATGATACCTCACTTCAGAAGATGGGCTCAAGCTCTGTCCAGGGTAACATAAGAGGTGCTAGATCACCATTGTTTTTTGTAATTGATAGTATTCCATTGTATACATATACCGTATTTTATTAATCCACTCACAGATTGATGGGCACTTGGGTTGTTTCCACATCCTTGCAATTGTGAATTGTGCTGCCATAAACATTCGGGTGCAGATGTCTTTATCATAGAATGTTTTTTGTTCCTTTGGGTAGATGCCTAATAGTGCTATTGCTGGATCAAATGGTATTTCTATTTTTAGCTCTTTGAGGCGTCTCCAAATTATTTTCCACAGACGTTGTACTAATTTGCAGTCCCACCAGCAGTGTATGAGTGTTCCTATCTCTCCATATCTTCGCCAGCATTTGTTGTTTTGGGACTTTTTGATAAAGGCCATTCTCACCGGAGTTAGGTGATATTGTGGTTTTGATTTGCATTTCCCTGGTGATTAGAGATGTTGAGCAACGGTCTCAGGCAACGCTCTTCTTTTGAACACTCTCCTGTACAGGCCTCTGAGTCTTCTAATCCACATAGGACGCAGTTTCAATCCTTTACAAATCTTCCACTGATATTCCCAATGTATTGACTTATTGCCTTTGCTTTAACAATTTTTGAAACTTATGATTTTGAAATGCAAACATCTGGTCACGTCTCCCAGTCTTTACCACCTTTCAGACATCCCTCTATATTCTAAAGTTAATGGTCGTATTTCTGAATCAAAATTTTTCTTTCTCCTCATCCATTTTCTTACATGGCATCAATGTTGATGACCCCTTAAATTGCCTTCAGAGTTACTTCACTTTTTTATGTCTGGTGACCTTTTTTTTCATTTCACCTCAGGTACTCACACGTGCGTGATAGTATTGTGAATTTATAAGTAACCTGGAAATGCTCACTTCCAAGATCTCAAACTCTAAATATTTGTATCAAAGAAATGTCCAAACAGTGAGTGCTATGGCGGGGCGTTGGAGGTTGGAAATACCGTGGTGCAGTTTTCATAGATGAGGCTCTTAGCCTCAGGTTTGTGTATTCTTGAAAATTCATCCAGAATTTACCTAACACTTACTTAGTATAGGACCGGATTATAATGACACAACCTAAATATATTAAATAAAATTGTAAGAAAAGTAGTTTATGTTGAGAAGTATGGAACCAAGAGGTTTGAAATGCTTATGTCTATTTGTCAGTGCACATTTTCTTCTGTACAACTCAAATAATTACTGAAAGTTTGCTTTGGTAAATACCAGAGGAATCATAAGAAATAAATGAGCAATGATGAATACCATGAAGTAATTAGGGTAGCTTAGAATACACACCTCCTTCCATGTTCTATGGTCACGATAATATTCACATCAGATAACGCTGAAAAATCACTGACACATTGTCATTCTTTGGCTCTATTTTCTCTGTGTATGTATGTCAGTCCTTCAACAGACAGTTACTAGAGACAGATCAAACCAGTTCATTCGGAAACAGCCAGAGAGCATTGGAATAGGAGTAGAAGTGCTCACTTTGCCGTTTCTTAGTAGTGTTGGCAAGTTACTTAACCTATCCAAGCCCCTACATTTCTCACCTGTAAAGAGAATGCCATCTTCCTTTTATTGGTTACATGTAATGAGATAATGCATTTGAAAATCCTCTGTAATTTGCAAAGCTCCATAAAATGGATATATGGTTTAACACATTCCAAGCCAGAGAACATACTGAGATTTCTTGGTAAGACAGCACTATAACTTCGCAAAGAATATATTTCCACACTGCTTAAGGTGGGCTTCTTATATAAACCAATAACCATAACCATTCTGTATTAAAGCTTATTAAATTGTATTTACAAAGGCAACATATTCTGGGCTTTTTCCCTAACTCACGGAGTGTAACCTGTTTGAGATCTACATATTGACCACATTCCACCCTTCCATATCACCCATCAATTACCTAACTGGCTAATCTTTGCCACCTTCCACACCTGAATCTTGATTTCTTCCTTTTATTTAATTTGACTTCCCGCTCAAATTGCCATTCTGCTTCCACATCAGCTGTCACCATTTCCTCACCTCACATTCCAGTTCCTTCCACTGTCAATAGTCAACGTCGCCACTTCTAAAACCTCTGAAACTTCTCTCTGCAAAAATAGGAATGACTTCCTAATTGTCTCACTCAATACTCTCTTTCCAGTTCTCAGGCTGTGTGATATGGCTGCAGGATTTGATACTTTTTAAAACTTCTCCTCCCTTGGCATTCACAATAATGAATAGAACTGAACCGACATTCAGATAGAAAAATGAAAGAAACTAAAATCTTTTCAAATTGTCTTAAAATGTTTGTCAAATAATTGCCAAATTCCAAGTCCATTTTTCATATCAAATTTGAAACTAGAAATGCAAGTGTACTCCATAATTCCTGTCACAATCCTCAACATCTTCCAAGGTGCTGCTCAAATGTCAGCTCTATCCACATTTTTCCTGCCCCTATTAATCACTCCCTCCTCTATAACCCCAAATTTCTACTTTCATTACAACATGCATCATACCCAGAACTGTAGTATTTTAATTGTGTGCAGATCTGCCTTCACAGGCTTATACAGAGATCGTGCAAACACAAGTCTTTCCACACTGTAGATATCCAATAATAGATTTTTGAAGAAAGAACTAATGTCAGAGTGTATTAACCCACTTTATATTATTCTTTTGAAACATTCTGTTATGCAAAAAATACCAAAGTCCTCATAAGAAAATGAAGATAGGAATCTTAAGACAGTTCAGTGGTCTCACAAATATTAAGCAACTCAACTTCGGATATTTGATAAATACTGGGTTTATGGAGTTTGGAAACAAGAATTTTAATGTGATCATTTTAATAAAACAATGCAAATGCTTCTAACATTTTCATTATTTCATAACTGAATTAAAGTAAATAATTATTTTAATAAGTGTGAAAAATAATTCTTTTCTGAACAGTGGATTCGTTTACTGGCTTTTAATCATAAAATCTTTCACACACTCTGATTGCAGCATGCACATTGATCGGATTATGATTCCAACTCTGTGAACAAGAGAGAGTTTGTGGACTACACATCAAGTTTAAGAACTCAGATTATAATCTAGTAAATTAGCCAGACATGGTGGGGTTTGCCTATAGTCCCAGCTACTCTAGAGGCCGAGGCAAGAGGATCACTTCAGCCCAGGAGTTTGAGGTTGCTGTGAGCTAGGACGACGCCACGACACTCCAGCCTGGGCGACAGAGACAGACTCTGTCTCAAAAAAAAAAAAAAAAAGATTATAATCTAGTGCCAAAAAGCAGACATAGCAAATAACTGTCACATTCAATTCAGACTTCAGGAATTTGGTCTATTGAGTTCATTTTATACATAAGTGCTTTCATTGGAAGTCAAAGTGGATTTCTTCCATGCCAGAAATCATTATCATCTGTATTTTAATTTACTGTCAAGAGGAAGACACAATGGCAGATACTACAGAATATTAGTTAATTTCTTATTTCTAAAAGAAACATGGGCAAAGGGAAAAGATGTTTATCAAAGAATACAAAATTTCAAAATTTCAGTTAGATGGGAGGAATAAGTTCAAGAGATCTATTAGATAACATGGTGACTATAAGTGTTAATAATAACAATGTATTGTATTCATCAACACACTAAATTAGTACATGTGCAAGCTACTTATAGTACATGTGCAAACTGACTTATAATAACGTTTAACAGACCAAGAAACACAACAGCTTGTCTCTGCAGCATTTAATAAACCATATTTATCCACCATGTCCAAGAAAAACAGAAGAGACTCTGATATAAGTTATAGTCTTTTTATAAGTACATGAAAATAAATATGTAAAAGTAAATGTGGCTTCTATTTCTATTAATGGGAGTGAAATGTACTAACAAAATGATACCTGGTACTGAGGTTCCATTAAGAGAAAAGCATTTTGGCTTTTATGTTCTGAAATAGACCTGTCGATAGAGCAAAATTGTGCTTAAAGATTAATTAACAATAAGCTAGCAGTATAAAGTATACGATGTTACATTATAATAAATTTTCATTTCATTAGGAGTAAGTTAAGTTTCAAAGGTTTTTATTTTCAAGTTTTCTGAGTAATTTTGTGTTATTTCATTTAACTTCAAAAGTATTCCTCACCAGGTCATTGAAGGATCACATTTAATAATTGCCCACTAAAGAGAATCCTGTTTAACAGAGGTAATATGATGTGACCAGTTAAAAGCAAATACTTTGATATTAGGCGAACCTGGGTTTGAGTCCTAGTTCTGCCGCTTACTAATAACTAAGTGGCCTTGGGAAAATTCCCGTCTCCCCGAGGCTTGATGTCTTCACTTGCAAATTGGTGACCCTAATAATTCCTGTTTTCAGTGGTTGCTATGAAAATCACGTGAGAAAGTAGGTAAAGTGCTAAGTAGGCTGCCTCTCATGTAAATATTAGCTAGAACTCTTATCACCTGGTCAGCATCTGTACAATTGTCGTTTGTTATTATTGCAACAGTAATGAAGAAATATTGTTCTTGCAAAAAGTATTCGGGAAACCTACTGGAAGGAAATTGTGAAGAGAATTATCATTTTTTAAAATGTAGGTTCAGGTGAAGGAAGAAGCGGTTAAAGCATTTACAATGAATCCAGCAGATTTGGGGAAATAAAAACGATTTAATAGCTAAGACAATTAGACCATGTCAAAATTGTTAACCTTAATGTATCGTAGTTTTTGAGTTAAGATACTTACTGTCTTTAAGGAGGGAGAAGTATTCATCGCCATAAAGTTTCTTAAGGAGTGAAATTGGAGGAGGGATACAGGTGCTGAGCATTTATTATGCAAGAACAACGTTGGACATAGATTCCTCATAATAATCCCATAAATATCACTGTCTATATTTTGCAAACAAAAATCTGAAGTTCAAAATGGCCAAGTAATTTTCCCAAAAGCCACATAGCTGGTCAGTTGAAGAAGCCAGAACTAAAACCCAGGTTTTAGTAAACCAGAAGCCCTTCATAGTGTTGCCGTTAGTTGTGTGAGATCATAAATCTAAAGGTGGAAGCTTTGGGAGTAAAAGGAATAGTCCTAGAATATGAAAAGTTAAAGAGCTAAAGAAGCCTTTTGTACTTTATTCAATTTTTTTCCTTAAAATTGGCTATAATTTATGATATCAAGTTCAAGACATTGCATGATATTCAAACTAACTTTGTTTTGATATTATAAAATCTTGTGAATTGGAACTCCGAAGTTATTAATATCATACAGATATGCATTCTAAAGTGTGATGTATTTGCTCTGAACCTAGACTTTTAATCAACTGAAATTCAATAACTTTCAAGATATAAGTCCTTATTCAACTGGATTGAATGTGTCAGGCAGAAATGTATAACATAGTGGAGGTGAGAGATTTTTCAGCAGCAAGACTTAAAAAACACCAACAGAATCAAGTATACTATTTTGTTAATTACCCAAAGATAGTTTAAAGTCTGTGGTCTTATTATAATTCCCTCTTGTTTCACTTTACATTTGGATAACTTTCAATTCTCTAAGTGTATTGACATGAGGAATGACTTTAATATAGAGCAGGTTTTTCCTCGACTTTCCTAGATAGGCGAGTGGAGAGATTTCTACATATAAACCATTTGATACATAGTTTCATTGCTATGTATAAATAAAATCTATCCTAACCCTGCATGGATCTTTTAATATTCTTTCATTAACATTCTCTCGAGCAGCTTCAATCTCACTGTGAAGAATTCGCTCTTGAACATTTCAACTGACTCAATTAATTGACGCTTCTTAAAATCACCTTAGAGAACTTCTGAATAAGAAAGATAGGGATTGTAATGCGTGACCGATGCAGCTAGAGCTGCAAAGAGTAGCTAACTCATTCCACACTTCATCTTTTATTTTCCAGGACATGTTAACAGTGTCTTTCCAAAGGTTTGATTGTAGTTATAAAATGAAGTAAATCCAGAAGGAAATATTTTTGAAGCAGTTTCTCTCTTTTTCTCATCCAGGCTCGGTACCCTTAAGGCAACTTTATCTGAGGGTTCAGCACATGATCTAAGGATATGAAACAGTCTTGCTGCTTAAGCAAATGAGGCATTAAGGCTGTTTTGTATTCCTGTGGGCTGCCAGGGCTCATACTGACAGTGCAGTGGCGCCTGCTGCTCGAGATGGGGGTACAGAGGGTGGTTTGGAAGGGGATCGCATGGGTGTGCCGTAATGAATCTGATTTATCTTTGAATGATTTCATATGCTCTGCAAAGCTACCAATTCTTTGTTTTGCTTTTTTTTCCTTCTCCTTTTAATGCTAAGATAAATTGATCCCGGATTGCTACTCCCAATGCTGACACCACTGAATATGAAGGTGTCATCGTAAAATGAACCACAGCAAATTCTTAATAAGCAAGCTTCACAGGGAGTTATAGTTTTTGACATTTAGATATAGACTTATCCCCAGTGAAGGAAGCTTTATCCAATCCATGCATGCTAAGAGGAATAAAAAATAAAAAGTAATTTGATTAGTATTAAGCATATTTTATTCCTTCCTATATTGTGCAATTATATCACATGACTTGCCCACTTCCATCTTCCATGAAAATTGGAAAAGAAATGATTTGAGATCAAGAACTTTATTTCTAAAAGAATATGAATAGTCTTAGAGCTAAAGCTTGTAGTGCTATCTGGAGGAAATTTAAGATTTCATGAAAACTTCTTCAAAATCAGTTTTGTCTCAGAAAAACGACTCAGTAAACTCTATAGAACACATACTATAAAAGCCATAAATAAAATGCACCAAACTGATTATTTCAGACTGATTTCTTTTATCAAAATTAGTATATTCTAAGGAACCCACTTTCTAGATTAGCATGAGTAAATGCTTAGAAAACAATTTTATACTTGATAACTTGGTTTAAAAAAATATGGAAATTAGATCTATGATGACTATTATAATTTATATTATCTTGAACACAGAAAAGATTTACCATTTTGTTAAATTTGAGATTATTAACTTTTTACAAGTCCTGAATAAAAACTCCTCATGGCTTTCGTTTTAAAAATGTATAAAGATTCTACAATATAAGACAGTTTATTAATTTATATTCTAGAAAAGCAATCTGCATATTTAGAAGTTGCATAAACAATCTGACATTAAGTTTGGTCTCATATTCTAACTGTGAGTGATTTCTAAAAGGCATTCATTAATTAACTTTATTATAGTATTCCCAGAGAATAGTTATTCTATGCCACATTGGTTTGCTGATACTTGACTAGACATTATTAAAGTGATTCTTATTTATCCAAATGATAACTAATAATCCAAACATTTCAAAAAGTTTCACCTCTAGATACATCATTCTCAATATAATTGAACCTGTTATATATATATATTAATGTCTGATAAGTAGATTCCATGCACCAAGGATTTAAATGAATTCTGCATTCAGCCCTTCTGTAAGACAAATAATTTTTTTTGCATATTGATTGTCAATTTGGATATTTATCATTTGCTTGCAAATTGGTATCAAATTGTATTCACAGTTCTGTGATTTGTCTTTTCCTCTCAACATTGTGCTTTTGAAATTTATCCATGTTGATGTACAGGTAGCTCTAATTCATTCACTTTAACTGCTGTGCAGTATTCCATTGTAGTAATGCATTAAGATGTGCTTATTATTTTATCGATGGATGCTTGTACTGCTTTAAACTTTTTGTTATTACCAGAATGCTGAAACGAAGAGTATTGTACTTATCTCTTTTGGCAAGTGTGCATAACTGAGAGAATGTACCTGAATTGAAAACACTGAATTTATGGCAAGCACATCTTCAACATTATTGGCAAATAGCTTCTCAAAGTGTTTGTATCAATAGATACAGCCTCAGCAATTTATGATAGTTACCATTGCCCATTCCTCTGTTCATCCAATAAACATGTATTGTGTACTCACGCA
>NW_012148174.1:9369255-9370520 GCF_000956105.1 Propithecus coquereli
CTATACTGTATGATTCCACTCATATGAGATACCTAGAGTAGTCAAATTCATAAAGACAGAAAGTGGATGGGGGTTACCAGGGGCAGAGGGCAGGAAGGAATGGGGAGGGGTTATTATTGAATGGGTAGAGTGGCAGTTTGGGAAAAACGTTCTGGAAATGGGGGTGGTAATAGTTGGACAACGATGTGAATGTGCTTAATGCCACTGAATTGTACACTTAAAAATGATTAACATGGTAGGTTTTATGTTATGCATATTTTACTACAATAAAAAATAGCAGTTCAAAATCTAGTACATACTTAAATATTAACAAGTTAGTTCCCCACTCCTTCACTAGTCTTTCTACCATGCCTTATATCTACCCTATTTTTATTCAATTTCAATATAAATTTATATATTATTGCTCAGATCTCGGGAATTTATATATGCATAACCAAACCTTATAAACGTATGCAACAAAATGATCGCTGGGTCAATGCAAATTTTTTTCTTTAGATCCTGACTAATAAAATATAGTCAGGGTCAAAATAGAACCTAAAGTCTTTTTACCTATACTTAAGAAGTGTACAGTGAAAACTATTCAGTTTCAACTAGATAAAGGAGCCTTTACAAAGTGCTTTATCAGCTTCAATAATTAAAAGATTTCCTGCTATCTATTCAGTGAGTCTTCTTTGTAACTCTGCTTCGAAGCAGTTCTTTCTATCTCTTCCTTTGAAAAGTTTAATTAAAGTGGAAAGCTTTTTTTCCTATTCATTCCATTTTTACCATATTGGAAATAGATACTAAAATAACTAATTAAAGACAATAGTGGCTCTTTTTTCATTCTTGTCCTAGTGGGACTTTATGGGGAGGGGAGTAGGAGGAGATGCATTTTCCCAGTCTTGGTTTCTGAAGTTGATTTATTATTGTCACTTTTTCAGTATTAAATACCTTTTGGGTTCATATGTAATATGGATAACTTCCTCCCTGATGCCCGTATTGATGCTGTAATAGGTTTTTTAAGATAATTGACAGTGAAGAATTGAAAGTGAACACTTCAGAGCCCATGCATTCCCCTCGTGAGCATTGTTTAAGCACCGTTAGACTATCTTTTAAAAATATATTTGCAGTAGTGTTCAAAGAAATTTGAATGAAAGTCTCCTGTTTTCCTACCTCCCAGACACAGTGGTTTTCATTTTGGTGTTTATTTCCATTTATATTCATAAACATTTAAGATCATAATGATTATATGCTGTATATAGTTTGCAAATTTTTTGCTCCTTATT
>NW_012148174.1:9372191-9399029 GCF_000956105.1 Propithecus coquereli
ATTGTATTTCTGGGTTCCCTATTCTGTTCCATTGGTCTATGTCTGTACCTTTACACCAGTACCATGCTGTCTTGGTTCCTATAGCCTTGTAGTATATTTTTTTGTTTGTTTTTGAGACAGAGTCTCACTCTGTCACCCAGGCTGGAGTGCAGTAGCACGATCACAGTTCACTACAGCCTTGAACTCCTGAGCTCAAGCATTTCATCTGCCTCAGCCTCCCAAGTAGCTGGGACTACAGGTACGTGCCCCCGTGTCCAACTAATTATTTTAATGTTTTTTTAGAGACAGAGATCTCGCTATGTTGCCTAGGTTGGTCTCAAACTCCTGGCCTGAAGTGATCCTCCTGCCTCAGCCTCCCAAAGTGCTGGGATTACAGGTGTGAGCCACCAAAGCAGCCCTAAAAAGTTATTTCAGTTGTTAGAATGGGGGCAGTTGAAAGGTTAGAACAATTCAACCATCATTCAGTGAGAACATTCTGTCCCTTGCTACTTGCTATCTTGAGGGAGTTATAATTATAGAGTAAGAGACAGATATTTATGCAAGTGATTGTAATTTAGGAAAGAATGTAATGCTGTTAAAATACAGGACAAAGTATTTTAGAAGTACAGCGCTTTGTAGCTGACCCATGAAAGACTTACATAAGATTTCAAAATAAGGCACAGATGGGTGTGTGCTTATGTGTGTGCACCTGTATGCATTTCCAGGAGAAAAGCATTATAAATAAAGCTATGGGGACAAAAATGACACTTTCAATCATGTTTGAACATAGAAAAGGAAGAGAGATATTCTAGAATCCTATCAGAAGTGCTCACTCATACCTCTGAAAATAGCCATTCTAAATAAAATACCAACTGTTGAGCAGTATTCCATGCTCAGGCAAATTCCCAATGATTTAATGGTCAGAAATCTTAAGCTGATGCATTTTAGATAAGAAAAGCCAAGGATACCTTCCTTTAATTGCATTCTAAGTTCCATGAGGGCAGGGACCTTTTCTTTTATGTTTGTTTATTCATCCAAAGCACTTAGAATAATGTTTTTTACACAATAGGTACCCAACAAATACTTACTGAACAAATTTTGAATGAAATTCTTGGCACATTTTTTAGTTTCAATCCATGCTTGATGACCAATCAACAAAAACTAAGACAAGTGGTCAGAGTCACAGACTGAATTCCTAAAAAATAATGTCACAGGAGTCAGAGCAGTGCACAAGATAAAACACAAACCTGGAAGTCAAGACATGTGAGTTCTACTACTAATACCTAGCTGTAAAATGGCCAAATCACTTAATCTTTCTAACATCTTCCTTCAATTAACATAATTTCTGTTCTCAAATTCTGTGAATCTGTTCTCAGCTCTACTTATAACTCTTAAAAACTCCAAGAAGAATACCCAATTTTTTTGTACATCAAATTGTCCTTGTGATAAAGATAAATCATAGTTGATGGTGGAAGATTAAATGAGGAAATATAAAAATTCTTTGAAAGTCTTTGGATAATAATATTAATATAAGGTTGAAGAAAAATGTGACAATTCCATTCAGTTATATACTATTTTTTCTTTCCCATAGGATAATATACTACAAATAATATACTACAGATATTTCAGATTAACATAAGCTCTTAAAAGAGAAAAACCAATCAAGGTTGATTTTCCTCCCGGATCTAGCTAAATTCTATTTATATTGGGTTGAACCTACTCAACCTAATCTTAAACGTTTGGCAAGATAAACAGAAGAATTTTATGCAAACGTACATGGATTAGTCAATTGCAAGGTTGTGACAAGTTATTTTTTTTCTAATCTTGGGTTAAAATAAAACCAGAAGATAAGGATAGAATTTATTAATATTTCAATCCAAGGGACTTTTTTTCTTTAATATGAAAGACTGTTAAATTCTTCAAAGCCTCATCTTTTTATAGGTAAAGCAAATATTTTTTTTTCTGGCCCATATCACAGCTGTTATGGTATTTTGGATTTTCATTCTGCATTCACAGTAGGGCTACTTCCACTCACAAGGCAGGGTTACACATTTTCAGACAGCAAAAACGCTATAAGGCATCAATCAGATCCATACGGAGACTGAGTTTCTACCATGATTCTGATAGTTTTACCACACATTTAACAGATGTAAGTAATAATAATGATGATCTCATACCCATGCATCTCTATACCTAAAAAAGAACAGTAGCTGCAATATCATCCACCTGATTCCAGCAGTCTGGGTAAGACTCACAAAAGCCAGGTTACTAAACCAAATACGCTGTGCAGTAAGGCACGGGCAGTTAGTTCCAGCAGAGAGAAAAACCATCTTGTCCTGGACATTCCCTGTGCAGTCTGATTGGCTCCCTGATGTTTCCCATTCACTCCAAGCTGCTCTTTCCCTCACTCATTCAAAATCGCAGATTTTTCTCCCTGGTCTCAGCTGCTGTCTCTATATGCTTGACTTCCTACCACTCAACTTTATTCTTTGGTGAAGTCTGTTTTATCACGGGATCATTAAAGAACCAATGTCACAGAAGGAAGTCTACCCTGCTTCAGAATACATTCGATTTTAATGACATAAAAGAATAAAGTCCAACAGTTGGTTTGGAGAGTTAGAGCCCAGCAAAAAATGACTGCAAGAAGAGGACAAAAGAGTCCATAAAAAGAACTTTCCATTGCAGGCAGTTCATTCCTCCAGAGAGTATAGCTCTCTCTCTTATCGTAAATAATAGGCAGGTTCAATCAACTTTGGGGGCAATATTAATAAGGACAGGGGACAATGTGTTCAGTCAAGCCCTTAGATGGTCCAAAAACCTGACATTAATCACCTCCGCTACCAAATTTTTAGATCAAATATGCTACAGGTCTGTATAATTTGCTAACCTAATTTTACTTCCTTTTATTTCCTCCGTTCATCCCCTGAATAAAATGATAATAATTAGTGAAATACTCAGTAAATACAGCACAAGAGGGAGGGAAATAGTCACAGATACTAACTGGGCATTTTCTGTACGCCAGGCTCTGTGCGGAGAATTCAGCATGCGCTGGAATTGTTCATCTGTGTGCTTCACCAACTGGTAGCATTAAACGCCCCCCCTGCCTGCAAAGAGTAAACTCCAAACACTTTCTTTTAGGATATTGTTTAGTCACTTAAGAATCAGCAAACATGGCCTTTCTTTATTCCACAGAGTCAAAAGGGCAAAAAGAGCAAAGTTTAACCACTTCGTAATAATCTCTTAAAACACAGAGTTCTGTGTAAACCTAACTTACCTCAAAATCTCAACAGCTACCAAGATCAATGACACCCTTGATGGGTTTATAAGCCTGTTCCACTGCTTTGTGTTTATAGGCCATGGCAAGAACAACATAATTGTTTTTTTTTCCACCCGGGGAATAGTCTGTCTGTAGGATTTAAAGGTTGAACACAAGATATAATGTTTGCAACTTAAGATTTGCCAGTAAAGCAAACTTCAAGTCCTTTATTATTTCCCATTTTTAAAAGTTCAGATCGTTCTGATTACACTCAATTACTTGATGAAGTCTTACAAGAAACCAAAGACTTTGTTTTCAGTGATGGATGACAGTTAAGCTTTGTTGGGTCTAAAACTTTGTAATGTATATTTCAGAAGATCTTTCTCAACACATTTACAGGTTGTGGTGATATTTCTGGACCTAACCAAATGATTCATGTGGCTCTTAAGTTAGCACAGTCAAAAAGGGATAGAATAAAACAAAAACTTTTGTAAGTCGGTGACATCAATGACATCAAAGTGTCAATAAAACTGAGGACATTTTTCAGCAACTTCAATTCTCTGGATTGGAAGGAATTTAGGTCCTGGGCTATCTGGCAGTAATAACTGTGCACTAAGAATTTTTATATTTCAGGAGAGTCGAAGTTAACAACTGCCAAATATTCAGATACGATAAAGGAGATAGTTTTTGGTCCTAGGGTCTGGAGTCAGGAAGCATGGATTTAAATCCCAACTTCACTACTAGTGAGGTGTTGATCTTATCAAGCCTTTTATGCTTTAGTTTCTTTCACTGTAAAATGAGGATAATAATGATATCTACCATCTGTGGTTGTTATGAGTACCAAATGAGATAATGTATATAAAATATTTACAGGCCAGGTACAATGGCTCACACCTGTAATCCCAGCACTTTGGGAGGCCAAGGCAGGAGGACTGCTTGAGGCCAGGAGTTTGAGACCAATCTGGGCAACATAACAAGACTTTGTATCCACAAAAAAATTTTTTAAAACTTTTCTGGGCGTGGTGGCATGCACGTGTAGTCCTAGCTACTCTCAGGCTGAGGAGGGAGGATCATTTGAGCCCAGGAGTTAGAGGCTGCAGTGAGCTATGATTGCACCACTGTACTCCAGCCTGGGTAACAGAGTGAGATCTTGTCTCTAAAAAAAAAAAGAAAAAAAATTTACTTAGCATAGTGTCTGTCAAATTATAAGAATGCAATGAAAATTATTAATAGTTACTGTTATAACTATAATTTTAGCATTCTGCATTTAAAAGACCAATAATTGAATTGTTTATTTAATCTCTAAAATTTATCTCCAATTTTTGCTTCAGATGCTATTTTATTTAATACTGGTGTTATCAGGTTTAAGTGAGAAAATGATGAATAAACTCTTCTTCTAACTCTATAGTTAAAGAAACTCAAGACCAAGAAGAGGAGGAAAGAATCATTTCCTGGTACTGTACTAAGTACCATATGTATACTTGTTAGATATTTAACACCCATTAACTCATTTGATTCCACCCCAAGGTTATGAGATAGTTTTTACTCACAAAGTACAGATGAAGGAACGAAGAAAATTATTCAAGATCATACTGCTAGGGAATTATGGACCAGGAACTTTAACTCAAGTGTATCTGAACTCAAAATCTCTGCTCTTTCTAATACATATTCGTGCCCCTATCACAAATCAACACATCAGTGTCATTTCATGAACAGCATTTTCAGCATCAAATTCATCATCTTCATACCCTCCAACTCTTGTGCCTTCCCCCCAGAATTAACTCCTAGATTCGATCTATATTAATGGCGTCACCATCCACTCAGCCACTCAAGCTAAAAACTGCAGGTTGCCTTGGCCTCCCACTTCCTCCCCACCCATATATAAAGAGCACGTCCTGAGGGTTGTCTGCACGTGGGCTGGTAGATCTGCCTCCCACGCCCCAGCTCCACGATCAGTCCCTTATGTACTCACCATCTCGGCCTCTTGTTTTACCGCATCTCATTCCTTACTCCTGAGAGTTGAGTATCTTTACAAACCAAACAGCCATCCATATCTTTCTAACGCACATAAAGGTGAGTAAAAGGAAAAAAAAACAGAGAATGAGAGAGAACGAGAGAAGAGAGGAGGAGGAAGAGTTGGTGGTGGTCTAGGTGTCCAGTGGGGGAGAGAGAAATCGTCCCTGCAGGATGTTCCAGGGTTTCCAATGAGAACATCTGAGGTCTAAAGGAGAGGACATCAAGGCAGCAACAGGTTAAAGATCTGCTGAGTAAAATATCAAGATCTATCAGTAGGGGTTCAAGCTGGGGGCTGGAGATACAGCATGGAACCCAACTGAAAAGCCTGTAAGTTCAGGTTAGGGCTTAGAAAAGACTCTATTGATACCTGGATTTCCAGGTATTAATAGCATCACACCACCTCTATACTCCGACTACGCTGTCTTTCCTCTCCAATTCCATTTCTGCTGCCTGAGACACTCTTTCATCCTCCTCTACGTTTTCTTCCTAACTCTAATGATATCACTTCCTCAGAGAATCATTTTCTGAAGCGCCAAGCTGAGTTAGGGGCTTCTTTTGTACTTACTCTGTAGCACTCTGCTCTCTTGATTTATGGCACTCAACGCATATATAATTAAATGGTTCAGCTTTGGCATCTATCTCGAAAATTGCATATTTGCAAGTTCCAGGACAGCAGAGACTGCTTTCTTATTCACCCTGTATCTCTAGGGCCTAATACAGAGCCTGGCACATGGGAAGTACTCAATAAGTTTATTAAATATATAAGAGATGAATGAGTGAATGAATGAATACGTGAAAGAGTTGTCTCTGGAACATCGAAACAGATACATCTAGTAGGCAGTTGGAATTATCATTCTGAGCTCAGAAGAGAGATTAGGGCTGTCAATAAAGATTGAGGAGTCATCAGCTTACAAGTAGAGATGAAATTTATCGGAGAGAATAAATCTCTTAGGGAAGGAAAATTGCAGAAGACTGAAGACAAACAAGGGATGTGGATCCCATGGAAGCAATTCATAAAACTTGCTCAGAAAATATGAGCGCAGCCTAGATAGTGGTTGGGAGCTCAGATTGTTTTAGTCCACCCAATATGCTGACTTTTAATCCCAGCTCCAGCTTTTACCGTGTGTACTCAGTAAGCGTCAGGAGCTCAGCTGAGCTGGAAACAACTAAGCTGCTGGGTCTCAGGGTAGCCGATTAAAGCAACGTGCCAAAAGGGATAGCAGTGTCAAGCCTTTCATCACTTACTGCAATAGTGTAATCAACAGGCCAAACTGGAGAGTGGAGAAAGCAGTGCGCCCTCTTCTGTTCACCCGTGGAACGTCACCCTGGTCAAGGAAGAGGTGGATCAGCACAGATATGGGGGTCATCTTATTGCTCAGCCAGCCCCAAACACAAGGCTGGAGGGGGGGCAGAGGGTTGATAGAGAACAAGGAAAAAGGGCTAGGAGTGGAGAAGTAATGAGTACGGAGTCAGAGCAGGGACAATTGTCTTCAAGTTTTCCCCTTTCCCTCCCATAAAGAGGTTTCAGCAGAGGGACCTGAGGCCAGCCCCTGCCAAAGGCCCCAAATAAACAGAGCTCTGAATGATGGCACCAGGGCTAGGAATGCAACTATGCACCAAAGCATGGCCAGCCAGAGGGGCCTGCGGCCTCGACTGTAACTCCCTTTAGAAACTGCACGGCACTGGCTGTGCACCAGGGCCAGGATGGGGAGGGCAGCCCTCCCCACTGAGGCCCGCCAGGCAAAGCCTCTGTCATTACAATGGCCGGCCCCGAAAAATCACTCACAGGTGTTTGCCCGGGAGCTGGACAGCTCAGTGAGTTACCTGAACTCTCTAAATCTCAGCGTCCTGATCTACGCCTACCTCGTGTCTTACAAAAACTTTGCTCGATGTTTGACATGCGTGCAGTGCTCCATCAATGAGAACTCCAGAGGAGCAGGTTAGAGGGGAGGGACACCACTTGGGGCTAAGAGAGCAGAGGCCAAGGTCATGACTGAAAATCATCCGTGGACTTGAGTCATTAGCGACCTCAGAGGAGTAGTTTCAGTGGAGCAAAGACAGTGAAAATCAAAGTGTACCAGGTTATCAGCCAACAGGAGGCAAGGGAGAGGAGACAGGAAGCGTCCACTGTCTATGGAAGTGAGAACCCGTGTGCAGCCGATGAAGATTCATGAGACTGCAGCTGCCATCTGATTTGTACGGATTTCGTCCCCTGAATGCCCTTAAACCACAATAAAATGATCAATATCGTTTTAAAAGCTAACTGAGTACATTGTTTTAGAAAAGATAGAGACCATGGCAGGGCAGGGAAGAGAAAAAGCCCCAGGACGAGGGGTGAGGCCTCCTGAGAGGAGCCCTGGGTGGTGACACTGCGAGTCATGCGGAAGCAATGACAGGGACGTACCCGCTGGGCCTGCAGTTCAGAGACTCATTCCAGGTGGACGGGCTTCCCCTCAGGATCCCTCGTTTAGCCTTTAATCTGCCTAAAAGACCATGCACTCTCCACTGCTCCTAGCCCTCTTTCTATGCATCTGCCGGCTTTTATCCCGGGAAAGCCCGAGCCCAGACAGTCCTCCCCCTGGTGCTCGCTGTCTCTGTAAACGAAGTTCGCCTCCGTTCAGCAGGCTGAGCAACATCACAGACCATATTTGCACAGAACCCAGCGAGGGGAAGATCTGTTCTCCTGACCTCACCAGAAATCAACTCTACATAATTTATTACATGCTAATCTTTTTGAGACGAGGAGCCAACTGTGGTTTATCTCTCAACACTGAACCATCAAGAGAAATCAGCTGTTATTCTGAAGAGGCAAAAAAACAAAAAAACAAAAAACAACATCAAATTCCCATTGTAGTACTAAGACCAAAGGAGAAAGCTAACGTGCGTATCACAGACTTTCCATGGGGGATGAGAATTTGTAGCGTAGTGAGGCCCATGTAATAGAATTTATTATACTTTTTATGTGAGAATAATATTTCCAGGACTTTCAGGCTCACTTACTACAAAGTCTTTTCCTTGCACTAAAATACCAGGAAAGACATATGAAGCTCATTAACCCTTTAAGTTGCAGCTTAAGTCACCCAGATTTTTGCATGAGAAAGAACACACAGAAAGCAGCATAACCATAAAGTAATTTAATCACATACAACTCAGTAGCTTTATCCACGCTGCCATTTCTTTCCTGTTTCTTTAGGAGACTATCATTTTCTGCCTCTCTGCTGTTTACAGGAATACATTTTATTTCAAAAGCCAGATTTTTCTTGGCACTGAACTCATCCATGACTTTATTGTCAATTTTTTTTTTAACGTTATAACTCAACTCTTAGTATGGCTACAATGGCTAAGACTCTTTTATGTTGTTCTTATTTTTTTTCCCCCATCAAGCCTTCTGACCACTGCTGTCAAAATCTGATAATAAATGAAGATTTCTCCCACAGTGGACCTCTTATAACCATGGCAACTCCATCAGTAGCTAATGGCCACGTTACAAAAATGCTTTTGAAAAGGACAGCTTCTCACACTGCTGTAATACGGATGTCCTTCCCTTACCTTCTCTCCATAATGATGCTAAGAAAACAACACATCCGAAGCAAACATTTGCTTTGTTGTGTACATGTGGGGTCACTTAAAAATATGTTTTAAAAATGAAGAGAAACTACAAATAATAGAAATAATAGAATAGAAAATAATAGAAAAGAAAGGTTATTTGAAAGCATAGCACTAAAGTGGGGATGATGGGAATGATGCAGATGGCTTAGCAGAATTAACATATTTTTACCATTTTTACAACTGAAATCAATGCAGTTGTTGCATCTCAAGAATTGGAGAATTTTTATTGTTACTTCACCCTGCCTTCAAACCAGGGAGGTTTTCTAGAATGCTTGCTTTAGGTTCCATAGCTGCCGTCTCTCTGAACAATTGGTCACGTCTGGGAAATGCAGCTATATGCACACACTGCTCTGTCTTCATTTCTGCAAGATTGACACTTGCACGCACTTGTACATGTCCCCGAAAGAACCCAGGAGCAGGATCGGCATATGGGCCCTTCAGCCCGCTTCCCGCACATCCCACGGTGCCAGATCAGAAATCCCTGTCTGCGTTCTACTCTTAGACACTCAAAGATGCTCTGGCTTCCTCGTTTGTAAGACAAAATAGTTTTCAATGTAGACATTTTCCCTGGCTGCCTGTTTCTGGAATGGCCTGCCTATTAAAACAAAGGAGGATGTTTTCCACTTTAACTTCTCATTAAAATTTTGTATCTGTCTGGATGGAAATAGTAGGCCTTCAGATAGGGCTCGCTATCTCTGTCTATCTGTCTACCCACCTACCTGTCTATCAATATATATCCATGAAAAGGGACTTTCTTACATCCCAAAGAACTAAAACCTTGAATTTTGTTTTGGCTTTTTCCCCCCACCAATTTTCCTTCAAATGTCAATAGTGATCAATAAGTAACCATAGATTAAAACTCAGTGTCAGGTTTCCAAATCTGTAGGATCTGTCAGTGCTAACGACACTAATGTCAAGAACATTTCATAAATGTAAGTAATCATCTGCCTCTGGGGTTTTCAGAATTAAGTGCTCTATGTATGACAGACATAAGAATAGGGATATTCCAGGCCACAAAGCAAGGAGCAAACCTAATTTTCTTTAACCATCATTACTAATTGATTTTTACCTCGCCCAAAACCTTTTTTTTAAACTCTTCTCAGACTTTTTAAAACCCTTCCCAAAGGTATTCTCTCTATATAAAAGTCCTTTAATCATGTAGACGGGCTTAAGAGTTAAGACCTCCTTACAATTGCATTGAAACTCTGCTTCTTTCTACTGGGAAACTGGGCAAGTTACTCAAACTCACTTAATCTCAAAGCATTTATTTGTAAAACCAGAGTGATAAAAGTTCTCCCTCAGAGGACAGCTGGGAAGAATAGTTGACTTAATACATATGAAAACACCCAGCTTTGTAAGTAGCAGAAACTAAATTCTCTGTAAGTGCTTGTCATCAGCTAAGGTAGGACAGGTCGAACTGTTGACTGCAAGATTGTCGGTGATGAGTGTTTGGTTTTCCTTATTGAAATCAAAAGTTACAAAGTTTGATAATATATGTAAAATCACTGCCACAAAAATCCCAGACTTTCCCACATAAAATTAAATTTGAAATCACAAAACATGATTTCCTTTTTGAACTGGCTCACCAAGTTATGTACAGAAGAATGAATTTGGAGAATCCTATCACTGACAGCTCGGACAACAGACTGTGGCCTGATCTCATTTCTCTTAGTGGTGGGATTGCATGAGGCCAGTAAGAGAACACAAATAGCAACAAATAAAGATGTCAGAATGTTCTACAGGAAAACTCTCTTTTAAATCTTTTTTCAAGGCAAATTTCATGGAAAGGTTCAACAGGGTTCATTGCCAACCATTAATTTTTTCTCTGACACAGAAACTTTCATCCTTTGGAAGGCACCAGAATAAATTTGAAGCTTTTAATAAAATATTTGGTGTGGCTGCAGAAAGCAACACCAAACATAAACAAATAAGTCTTTGCCACCAACTCATTTTGAAGTATAGTCATCCAAGTACAATATGCCGGTGGAAGTATAATTTTTGGAAATACCAATAAAGTCTGAGTTTATAAAACACTCCTGCATGTCACCGCAAGACCAAGCTGCATTGTCAAATCAGAACCCAGGGCTATTGCTTCAGTGAGAAAAAAAAAGAAGAAGAATGTTCTATAACTAAGCAAATTGAATCATTGCACAAAGTCTCCATTTCTCTAGATACACATTTGACCACACAAAGGAGTGACTGTTCACCCAGTGTTTCCCAGCAGTCATGGCCTTAGTTATTCAAATAGAACTTTGGCCTTTCTGTCATTACCTCTACTTTCCACACTTTAACCTGAAGAAAGTGATTATATATACAACAAATGATTTTTTTTTTTGCACATTCGACTTTATTTTTTCTTTCAAATCTTCTGTTGGAATAAGAAATAAAATCATCAACTCTTTATTGAAGTCCTTTCATTTCCTATCGAGGACTCCATTTTGCATAGAAGAACTGATCGATATTGCCTCTTTAGGAAATGTAATTTTCCCCACATTGATCAACGTAACTCTGGTTCTTTACAAAAATGATGGAAATGTTCCCAGCTCAAATTATGATTTGAAATATAAAAGGCATTAAATGATAGGCTCCCTTAGAGAACATGAGCACATTTTCTGCAAAGCAGTGTTTACATTGCCTAGCCAATAAAATAATGTTTTCTTCTGGATTAACTCATTCGGGAGAAACAAGTTCAGGGTGGGCCCAACCTACATGACCACTATACTGAAAACCTAAAATGCGTTGTTTTCTCAGAAGCAGCAAATTGTTCTCTTTCTGTTTTGTCATTGTTGTTGCTGTTTTTGCTGTTATTCAGGATGACATCCACTGGCATGGGCCTAGCATTCTGGTTACTACGCAGGGCAACTAATTCAGTGCACTACGGAGAGAACTAATTCAGCAGAGAATGGGAAAACGATGCCAGGAAAGAGGAAAGGTGGAGAAGTCATTTTGCAATTTAGTATAATTTGAGCACTGAGACTGTATTTCTGTTAAAAAAAAAAAAAAAGTTAAGATAAAAGACGAAAGGCATTGGTCACCTAGGGAAAAATTTCATGTTTTTTAAACACATACAATTATACTTCCAAAAATCCCCTTTTTAAGAGGTTTCTGAGGTTTCCTGTTTTAGCTGAAGTTACCTATGACAGTGATAAGCGCACAGTAAATATTGGGTAAATAATGAAGGAATCAGTCAACATGACCTAATAGAAACGTGTTTATTTTTCAAGACCTAATATAGCACTTACTGTTGTGCTAGACACTGCTCTAAGCATCCCACAAATTTTAACTCATATCATCCTGGTAACAACCCCAGGAGATGCATTCTATTATTATCCCACGTTACAAGTGAAGAAATTGGAGCAAAAAGAAGCTGTTTGTCCAAGGCTACACGGCTAACAATAGTGGAGCCAAGCTTTAAACCAGGCATTCTAGCTCCTGAGTCCATGCCTTGAACCCCATTAACTAGGCTGCCTCTGTGTGATGTTTTGCAGGAGCTGAGCCTGCTTAAGTTGCAGCATTGATGTACCGATATTAAGCTCCCTGAAGCTGTATTGGTAGCTGCCCAAAATTTGAGATAGTCTATTGGAGCTTCTAAAATAATAATGAATTACTATCTCCCCTTCACCTGACCCTCTCTGTCTATGGAAAGGCTACTTGATTTCTTTTAGTAGTTTGGGACATTAACATTAAATCTAACAGAAATAAAAGCCTAAAGAGAAGGCATAACTCCCATTTTTAGATTACGGTAAGTCTGCAGGTTGTATCTTTATTATTGCTGGGACTTGCCAAAAAAAAAAAAAATCAATGAGCTCCAAAACTGGGATTGTGGATGAACTTTGATATAAAGGAGTTAAAAGGGCCACAAGATCATCATCATTGAGGTAATGGGTTGAGATTTGGAGTCGGACAAATTTGGGGTTCATTCCTACCCTGCCATTTACCATCTCGTGTAACCTTAGGCACGTTCTTAATCTCTCCTTAGCTGTGAAATGGAATTAATGATGTAATTTCTTGGGGATGTTTGGAGAATTTACACATGAGGTCATTGTAGAGGCTGGAAAAATGTTAGTTCCTTTCCCTTTATATTTATGCTATTATGACTGTAGTTATATTTCCAAGTAAAATGGGGCTTCAGGAGAAGTTATCTCTGTCTACAAATCACTGCAAAGAACTTTTTTTAAGGTATCAAATATTTTATAAAAAATGAGCATTTATGACCTTTAATACAGATATATGAGATAGATGTTTAATAGATAGATAGATAGATAGATATAGATACAGGACACAGAGTGGAATGCCAAGATCCTACCTTCTATATCTCAAATCTCTACCACTAGGTTTAAATTAGGCAGAAAACAAAGGGCATTATCACCAGAAAGTCTTATTTAAAATGTTTGAATTTCCATTATCAAACATTAATTAAACATTTCAGATTTTTTAGTTCAGTTTAGTTCAGTAAATTGTCCCCCGCAAAGGCACTTTGGCATCATCATAGCTCACTGCAACCTCAAACTCCTGGGCTTGAGCCATCCTCCTGCCTCAGCCTCCCAAGGATCTGGGAGACAAGCACCACCATGCTCAACTAATTTTTTCTCTTTTTTGTAGAGATAGGGTCTTGTTATGTTTCCCAGGTTGTCTTGAACTCCTGGCCTCAAGTAATCCTTCCACCTCGGCCTCTCAAAGTGCTAGGATTAAAGGCATGATTACAGGCATACTTTGTTTGTACTTTTTTCTTAGTTATTATTCATGATCCTCTCCATTTTCATTGTCAATATCATTATTTAGCACCTACATGAATCTCTCCCATGTATATCCTGAGTACTAATTCATTCATTCATCCAGTCTGTGAATGTATATGAGTACTTATTCCCAGTAAATGCCAAGTGCTGTTCCAGGCACTAGCAACAAACCAGACTACAAGCTGTGCCCTCACGGAGTGAGCATCCTAACTTCTCCAAGCCTCAGTCCCTTCATCTGTAAAATGTATATATTATTAGTAACTTTCTTATGGAGTTTCTGAGGATGAAATTAAACAATGTGTGTAATGCATTTAGCATTGAGTCTAGGTCCACAGAAGTGCTCAGTAATTGTAAACTATAGTACAAGCATACTGGTTTTATTGCACTTTGTTTTATTGTGCTTTGCAGGTATTGCAATTTTCCAAATTGAAGGTTTTTGTGTCAACCCTATGTCAGGCAAGTCTATCGGTGCCATTTTTCCAATAGCATGTATTCACTTCATTTCTCTGTGTCACATTTTAGTAACTCTCATAATATTTCAAAAATTTTTATTATTATTATATTTGTTATGGTGATCTTTGATCAGTGATCTTTGATGTTATTAATACCGTGATTGTTTTGGGGCGCCATGAGCCACATTCATGCAAGATGGTGAACTTAATCGATAAGTGTTGTGTATATTCTGACTGCTTCACCAACTGGCCATCCTCCTGTCTTCCTTCCTTTTCTTGAGCCTCCCTATTTCCTGAGACACAATATTGAGATTAGGCCAATTAATAACCCTGCAACGGCCTCTAAGTGTTCAAGTGAAAGAAAGGGTTCCATGTCTCTCACTTTTAATCAAAAGCTGGAAATGATTACACGTAGTGAGGAAGGCATGTCAAAAGCTAAGATAGGCCAAAAGCTAGCATCTTGTGCCAAACAATTAGCCAAGCTGGGAATGCAAAGGTATTGAAAACCGTGTGGAAAGGATTCACCATTCCAGATGCCATTACAAACATTTATGATTCATGGGAAGAGGTTAAAACACCAACATTAACAGGAGTTTGGAAGAAATTGGTTCCAACCCTCATAAATGACTTTGAGGGGTTCAAGACTTCAGTGGTAGAAGTAGCTACAGATGTGATGGAAACTGCAAGGAAATTGGAATTGGGAGTGGAGCCTGGAGATGTGACTGAATTGCTATTATCTCATGATAAAACTTGAATGGATGAGGAGTTGCTTCTTATAAAAGAGCAAAGAAACTGGTTTCTTGGAACAGAACACATTCCTAATGAAATGCTGCGAACATTGTTGAAATCACAATGAATAACTTGGAATATTACATACACACAGTTGATAAAGCAGTGGCAACATTTGAGAGGACTGACTCCAATTTTGAAGGCCTACTGTGGGTCAAATGCTATCAAACAGCATCACATGCTATAGAGAAAGCTTTCATGAAAGGAGAGTCAATTGATATGGCGGACTTCATTGTCTTATCTTAAGCAATTGCCACACCACCCCAACCTTTAGCTACCACCACCCTGATCAGTCAGCAGCCATCAACATCAAGGCAAGACTCTCCACCAGTAAAAAAATTATGACTCTCTAAAGGCACAGATGATCATTAGCATTTTTAGCAAGAAAGTATTTTTCAAGTAAGATAGATATATTCTTTTTTTAGACATAATCTTATTATACATTAAATAGATTACAGTATAGTATAAACATAACTTTTATAGGCACTGGGATCAAAAAATTGGTGTGACTTGCTTTGCGACACTCATTTATTGCAGTGGTGGCTATAATTGTCATCATCATCATCATCATCATGTCATCATCATCATTTTTTCATGACCAACTGCTTGATCAGTGTGGATTTTCTGGTAAAAAAAAACAAATTTTATCTTAAGAATGTTATTGTTGACCTTGTAAACAATTTGAAATACATTTCCTTTACTGAATCAGAGCAGAGTTCAGAAGACTTAGAGAAAAAGAGAGTAGAAGTCCATTAATTAAGTGGAAAAATGTTGCCTCCTAGTTATTGAATACACCCCTCAGCCACAGAATTCAAATTTCCTAGATTTAGCAAAGTAGATTACACAGCAGAGGCTGATGCACATTTATAAAAATATATGACATTTGGCTCATGCCAATGAGGATGAGAAATCTCTTTTGGAGATGAGATTACCAAAGGGCAGTGGGTGGCCCCTGAATCCCAATAGCAGAGACTCCCATGAGTGGAAACCACAGTTTATGAAGCTTTGAAAGTGAACTTCTTTTTACATTTGCACTTGATTTTAAAAAGTACAAAACATGGGCTAAGCCAGTGTGAGCTTTTCTTTTGTAATGACTCAGGAGCTAAATATGGAGCCAACTTTAACTATCCAATTAAATGTATTGTTTACAAATGAAAACAATTATATTTCCAATTACGATGATGAAGTTGAAAATTGCAATTACTTTAGCAATGGTGTATTTTCTTTTTTTCCTTCTTCTTTCTTTCCTTTCTCTTTCTTTCCTTTCTCTCTTTCTTTTAGTTTTCTTTTTGTCTCTTGTTGCAGACAGAGTTAACTCTTTCAGGGAAGGAATAAAAGGACATTAAACAATGGTTATGAGTGGACTTCATGGAGCAGTCACAATTAGGTTAGGCTACCGCTGCAGCAGGGGCCTGTCTGTTGATTCTCTTAGCGCTAAAAGAAACCCCACCGTAAATGGAACTGCTGCAGATAGTGTAACTATGAGCACGGGTAATTTTGTGTCAAAGGCCTAGAAAATTGTCCATGTAAATATATAGGTCTGAAAGCTAATTTTTAAGTTGAGAAAGAAAAAAGGGCAAACAGTATCCTCAAGTTCATGGATCATAAAAATGATTTCTGGTTGAAAGGGAAAGTTACTACACATTCATTTAACAAATACCTATTGTGTGACCATTTGCCTATCATCTCAGTAGGATAGCTGCGAAAGTAAATACAATGCAAAGGCTACTATTGAGAGTAGTGTTATTGCAGTGAGAGTCACATAAGGCTATGACATAAGAATGCTAGTCACAAGGGAGGAAGGTCAATTCTCCCAACATGCACAGGCCAATAGAGATTTTTTCCTACAAATTCTTGAATTTCGGGTTTTATTATACATTTGGATGGTACCCTTTCACAGAAACAATCATTTCAAGGCATGTCCTGGCTTTGGTCTCAGCAGGACAACCAAAATGCAACAAGTGTAAAATAATGAATAAGAAAGAAAGACTCAGAAGCATTTGGTAGTCATGACAATTTGGTTTTATGTTTAATGTGAACATTATTTAAATCGATGCAATACAATATATTGCAATATAATATTTTAAACTAGCATATTTTCATACCTTTTCTGTTACATAGTAAGGCTATTTAATTTATTTAGCCTAGTAATTAAAATGAACTCGTAGATCTGGTGGTTATAGCCATTGTGATTTTTCTGATTGGTCGACTCTGATTCTCACTTGAAAATTTCCTAAGAAATTAATTCTTTTAATAGACCTAAGTGTTTGTAAGTATCAGCAAAAAGTCACAGATTTTTCACAGAGAGATTAGACAGAATATTTTTTTCACTCTTGTCTTTTTTGTGTGTATTTGTGTGTATTATATAAGACAAGAGTGTATTCTTCTCAAACTACATCTAGCAAAGGTTATGTAATAGTTTTTTAAAAATATCTGTGAAGCGACATCCATTAGATCTGATCATAAAACTTTTGAAATATTTATCCAAAGTCCTCTTACTCCGTTGCAGCAAAGTTAGAAGCAGTTGTTTAAAAGCACATATAATTTAATTGGAGGTCAAAAAATGCCTCTGTGTATAAATAGCTTTCTTCTTCCATACAACTTTGTTCAGTTCAACTGTGAAAATAATTAATATTTTAAAGAGTTGGAAGACTATTCCAAAATATATTTATCTCTGCTGACCGATGGAATTTTCTGAGTGGCTCAAATACCTAATAGACTCCACAAATAACTCCTTGTGCAGCTCTCACCTCTGCTGGAATATTACATTTGTGTGATTAACTGACTACTGTCATTCCCCATTGTATGTCTCGTGAGGGCAGGGACCATCTCTGGTTGCTTGTCATTGTTCTCTACCACCAACTTAGTGCCTGGCATGTAGCCGTTTTCAATAATTATTTGTCAAATGAACTTTATTCAATGAAGGGCACTTTGGGAAAAGTGACTCTTTGACTTAGTTTTTCTCTTTTTATAAAGAAAGAATCAAACAGTCACAAAATCTCCTGGATATATCTATTGTTCAAGTAGAGTGTTATATGTAAAATGTTTTTAGCCATTCAGAGAAATAGTATACTAAAAAACAAAGTTAATTTCTTATATCATCAAGTGAAAAAAGTCAATAAGTGTACCTGATATTTGAAATCATCTATCTTAAAGACACTCAAAAAATTAAAATATCTTCCTAATTCTCACAGCGTCATCATGAGGTAAGTACGATCTTTCCAATTGCAGAGGAAAGAAAAGACTATCTGGTCATATTGGTTTCTAGATTAGTTAGTGTCCTTGGATATATGATGTCTAATAACTTAAGAAAATCTGATAGACATTTATAAAAATTAATAAAGACAAAAGTGTTATGACTAAAATCATCATTTATTTACTCTCAAGCAAAAATGATCTATAAAATTAGTCACAATAGAATCACAACATCAATAGAATGGTTTTCACTCAGAAATATTCGTAAGACTCTACAAACTGGAAGGCAGGATAGAATTTTGGAACAAGAACCTCTTTGCATCATTCAGATGCCTCTTTGGGGAGTTATAGGGAGGCCAGCTGTAACTAGTTGGAACTTGTATTGAACAGGCATCTACAGCCACTTCTGCCAGTGAGAAAAGTGCCCAAAGGCAGTAAATGATTCTAGGAATCTAAACCAAGATTTTGTTTAAAGGCACGTACATAAGACATCATGCATATTTCCCTCAAAATGGTCCATGGATCTCTCTTTTCTATTACGTTTCACCCTTCAAAATAATTTTAATGTGTGCCAGAGGCTCCATCCTAGTTCTTGCGAGGTCTGTCGTAATGCCAAGCCTGATAGGGACAATAAGGAGGGGCCCTGAATTACTTTTCATGTTGTTTTCTTTTTTATGTTAAGGAAAAAGCCCAAAGGAAAACATAGATCATTGTGACAAATGTGTTGTATCTTCATATTTCATTGTAGTTGGCAAGAACTCTTGCCAAGTAATAAATGTTAAGTAAACCAGAGCAACTGTTGGGTAGGTAGGGATGCTTCAATCACAATCACGTTTGGCCTCAACTCAAACTTCTACCTTCACCCTGATGATTTTCTTCGTCGTATTTGTAGGTTAGATAAATTGGATGGGGATGGGGATGCCTACTTTTTATTTTTCCTTCATTGTGTGTGTGTATGTGAGAGAGTGAGAGACGGAGAGAGAGGGGGAGAGAGAGAAGAGAGAGGCTGGTACAATTTTAAAAACCATTTCAGTTTTATTTTATTTTGCTAGTTTAAATTGGGTCTCTGGTGTTGTTCAAAATGTGTTAGTTTCCTCTGTGATACAAGGGCTTTTAGAAGATTGGCTGAATTAAAAGGCAGTTAATAAAAGCTGCAAGACACAGTGAAATGATTGTTTACAAAATAAGGCTTTGATTAGGAAAGAGAGAGAAGCATAGTTGGGTTGACTTTTCAAGGGGAAAATGGAAGTTCAGTGACTGATGGGTAAACAATCACAATTAGTTTCCATGTTTCTTAGAGAAGGCTTTGCCAGCATCACTCCTTGTTTTTCACTCTTGCCATCAAGTACACAAAGGAGGGAGACGGAATGGCATTCAGCTTCTTCCAGCTGACACAGGGACCCGAAAGGCAAGTTGAAGCTGCTGTTCTACCGCCATGCTCCAGTCCATACTGTGCCCTCTCCTGAAATGTGCACGTGCCCTTTCTAACTATCAAAAACTTAAGTATTAAAGCAGCGATCCCCAACGTTTTTGGCACCAGGGACTGGTTTCACAGAAGACAATTTTTCCACGGATGGAGGAGGGGGTGCTTTCAGGATGATTCAAGCGCATTACATTTATTGTGCAGTCAAATCTCACAGCTAACGATAATCTGTATTTGCAGCTGCTCCCCAGCGCTAGCATCACCGCCTCAGCTCCACCTCAGATCATCAGGCATTAGATTCTTATAAGGACTGCACAACCTAGATCCTTTGCATGGCAGTCTACAGTAGGGTCCGTGCCCCTATGAGAATCTAATGCCACCACTGATCCGACAGGAGCAGAGCTTATGTGGTGGTGTGAGTGATGGGGAGCGGCTGTAAATAGAGATGAAGCTTCGCTTGCTTGCCCGCTGCTCACTTCCTGCTGTGCGGCCCGGTTCCTAACAGGCCACAGACTGGTATCCCTCCATGGCCTGGGGGTTTGGGGACCACAGTATTAAAGGCTTAGATCACACAGCCGCCTCCTCTATAACAGTTTCTTCAACCACTTTTGCCAAAGTGACCTCACTCCCCTTCTACAGAACTAAATAATGATTCTTGAAAGAACCTCCACAATGCTTTCTTGATGCTTTCTTGTTTCTTTTTATTTTCCTTCTCCCTGCCAAAAACAAAACAAAAAAAACAAAAACCCAAGTTTTAAACTGTTTGTCCTTGCACAAATTGCTTCATTTCCCGTGCCCAAGTTTGTAAATACAGAAAACTGGAGATAAAGCCAGTAACTATCCCATAGGATGGTTTTGAGGATTACATAAGTGAATCACTGTAGAGTGAACATTGCAGGTGAAGAGACAGGTGCTTAACAAATGTGAGAAATATCAGCTATTAGTACTGCCAACTGCCACCTGGTGAGCACACATTACATAGTTCCCCTTCTTGAGCTTCGCCTATTATTCAGCATATTGATTCAATGCATCCTACATGCAGACTGCTATGGTACGTACCACAGAGCCCACGAAGATCCATAAAACACTGCTACCCGGTCTAGGAGCTTGTAATCCTTTGGAACAAGTAAAACAAATCACATTAGTGAAGGGGCAAGACAGAAAATTATAAGAAATCTTCTGGGGAAAATTCAAGGGGTGGCTAAATCAGTGGTTTCCCCAAACCTACTTTGTTATCAGAATCTTCTTGGGAAAGTGCTGTTTAAAAATATACATTCCCAGCCTGAGCAAGAGAGAGACACCTCCTCTACTAAAAATAGAAAAATCAGACAGGAGTCATGGCCCGTGCCTGTAGTCCCAGCTACTCAGGAGGCTGAGGCAGGAGGATCACTTGAGCCTAGGACTTTGAGGTTGGAGTGAGCTACAATAACACCACTGCACTCTAGCCTGGGTGACAAAGCAAGACTCGGTCTCAAAATATGTAGATATAGATGATACAGATATATAGATTCCCAGACAGACACCAACTCAGAACTAGTAATTCAGAATCTCTGACTTGCAGCCAAGGAAATGCAATGATTCTGATGATCACCCATTTTATGGAATTCCTAAAATAGTCACATAAAATTGGGGATAAAGGCTTTCTGTTAAAAGCTAGCCTTCACCAGGAATAGACACCTTTTGTAAGAGTTAGGATGGAAGGAAGAAAGAATGGTGTCACTTAAAAGAGATGAGGGAGTTTCTAGCCAGTGGCTCGAGCTTCTCAGTAAAGTGGGAGCTAAGGTCCTCCACCAGGAACGAGACAGATACAAGTGCATTCCAGGGTTTGGGAAATGTAGAGAACGTTGGGGGCCCTGGGGAATGGGTTACAGGATAACTAGAGGTGAATTAAACTGAGGGTCCATTATGCTGGTACCTCTGGCTGAAATTTCCAAGTCCAGTTTACCCCTAGACTAGGGTCATTCTTTTCATATTTCCAGAAGCTCATATAAATGACAATGCATTGACATTGTCAATAAAAGTAATTTTTGAATATTACTAACAAACAGAATTCTGAGTATCAGTTGAGAACCTTGTTTCTTCTGCCCAGTATAAAGTTTCGAATTTGATCTCATGAAAAGTCTGGGAGTCAGATTCTCCTAAAAAACAACAAATCTACCCATCGTGCTCTTTGTTGATCTGTAGCTGGCGTCTAAATGTATGAATTCCCCTAGGGCGAGAATAAGACTCTATAATTAAACCTATGTTGGTGTTGCTTTTTGTATCTTTTTCTTCTTGGTGAGTGAGCTTTTGTTTTATTCCTCTCATTTTTCCACATCAAATTCTCAGTGTTGTAATGGGTCTCCCACCGTTCCAGGAAGTTATTGGTTCTGCGGGGGAAGTGCTCCTGTGGCATTATTGATGGCAGCCTTCATGAAAAGGACAATGATTTACTGTGTGGCTTCCTGTGCAGCTGTGAATTCGCTGTACATGACAGGGCCTTCAGTGACATCCTCAGTCTCCACGTGACGAGAGATCTAGAGAGTGAGCTAGTTGCACTGAAATGAAAGTGTCCTCATCCCAAATCACATTCTGTCCCTCAAACTAAACCCAGGTCAGCAAGAGGTTAGTGACAACATGGTTAAGGACATACTAAAGAGCGACACTGAAATTGAGGCGGTTCCCACTATCTTCTCAAGGCCTCTAACCCCTGGCTTGTCCTGCTGAAAGCTTCATGCTGCCATCCCCGCCACCTCCCTGTTGTCGTAGGCTTTTCACAGCCGCCTGCTTTCTCATCCACACTCCCATACTGCATGCTCTGTTTTTGTCTGCTCAGGCTGCTGTAACAAAACACCACAGACCGAGTGGATTGAACAACAGAAATTTATTTCTCACAGTTTTAGAGGCTACGAAGTCCAAGATCAAGGTGCTGGGCAATTTGGTTCTTGTTTGCAGACAGCCGCCTTCTTGCTCTATCCCTGTATCCTCACGTGGCAAGGAGAAAGAGAGAAAGAGACAAAGAGAGAGAAAGAGAGATCCCTTATCTCATAGTGCACTAATCCCATCATAGGGGCTCCACCCTCAAAAAATTCTCATCTAAATCTAATTATCTCTCAAAGGCACATCTCCAAATATCATCACATTGGGGATTAGGGCTTCAATGTATGATTTGGGGGAAGACAAAAGCATTCAGTCCATAACACATTCTAACCATCTATTTATTTCCTTGGGCACATGACCTTAAGCAGCACTGTGGATTTGGACTTAACCATTATCTATATCAGTGTTCAGTTCTGAAAAGATAAATTGAAAACCTATTGAAAATGAACTCTACTACATCATCATGAATGTACCACATTCGTCTTTATAATGATTATAATAATAGCTACCTGATATTCAGAACTCGATATATGTCAGATATCATGGTGAACACTTCACACACACAATACAATCTAAGATCAATGTTATCGTATTCCACGGATTAGAAAACCTGAAGGTCAGAGGGGTCATTTTACTTTGCCACTTCATACCCAGGAAGTAATGATACCAGAATTCCACCCAACTTTGTCTAACTCTAGCACTCATACTCTTAACTGCTGCATTCTCCTTTTGCAAAAATATCAGTCCTTAAATTATTTCCCGTCCTTAAAATTTCCTAAACCCTTACCTATACCTATGTATCTTCTCTTTGGTCCCAACCATTTATCACGTGTATGCCTTCCATCTACCTGCAAGCTTGCCAATAATTTTGTGGGTGGAATCCATGTCATCCATCTATTTTACGATCACTGAAACCCTAGTATATCAGAGTTGTGCCTTTTGAGGCTTCACAGCCTTAGTTTTCCACATGGGTTGTATCCTGATTTACATAAGTGGAAGTGATAAGATTGGCATGGCGGTATGGAAGATGAAAGAGAAACTAAATAGTTAACACTGATTCTCAGAGGGATGCTGGGACTTGATGGACTCTGGCATTGGATTGTTAGATACGCTCTTCCTGGACACGGTTTGCTGCACCTTTCATCTGCAGGCCTACAGGCAGGCTTTGCCCAGAGATGAAAGAAAATGGAATCCAAATGTTGGGAAAAATAATATTTAGAAACCTAGGAACTCTGCCCAAAGTTCTCAGGCTATGATTAGTGACATTGTGGTAACATCCACTCTCCTCTTTCATCTGTATTATACCTGAGATGTTCTCCCCAGCTTATATTGTTATGCATCTTAGACCAAGACCAATTCTTTGTTTTTTTTTTTTTGAGACAGGGTCTTGCTCTGTCACCCAGACTGGAGTGCAGTGGCGTGCTCACAGCTCACTGTAGCCTCAAACTCCTGGGCTTAAGTGATCCTCCCTCCTCAGCTTCTCAAGTAGCTGGGACTACAGATGCAAAAACCACCACACTCACCTAATTTAAAAAAAAAAAAAATTTGTGTAGAAATGGAGGTATCACTATGTTACCCAGGCTGGTCTCGAACTCCAGGACTCAATCGATCCTCCTGCCTCAGCCTCCCAGAGTGCTGGGACTACAGGTGTGAGCCACCATGCCCAAACAGACCAATTCATACACACGGAAGACTCTGGAGGATCTCCAGAGCCCTATAGCTTTATCATCAAGACTCACTGAACTGTAACTTGGTGGTTAATGTAACAAGGAATTTAGAATCAATTCCTACACAGTCACGCATTGCCTAAGGGGAGGATGTGTCCGGAGAAATAAATTATTAGGTGACTTTGTCATTGTGTGAACATCATAGAGTGTACTTACATAAACCTAGATGGTAGAGCCTACTATGTACCCAGGCAGGCTATATGGTATAGCCTATTACTACCTGGCTACAAAACTGTACTGAATGCCATAGGCAATTGTCACACAATGGTAAATATGTGTGTATCTAAACATATCTAAACATAGAGGAAGTACAGTAAAAATGTGGTATTATAATCTTATAGGACCACCATCATCATGGGATCTGTCGTTGACCGAAATGTTGTCATGCAGGGCATGACTATTTTAATTTCCTCTGATGCGTGTCGCGAGTCAGGCCTCCCTGGAAGGAATGGATCAGAGTCCAAGTCCTCTTTTTCCGTCACAACTATAGAAAAATTACTTCAAAATGGATTCGCTATAGTCTCATAGCGTGTGGCCTCTCACGGAGAGCGAGGCAATGAGAGTAATAGCTACAGTCAAGCTGTTTCTCGCATCGCCCCTGTTGCGAAGGTGGTGAGCCCCTTTGCTGTCTATGGAATGCCATTATTTGCAGTGATCTATATAGCTTGAGGTTTACATCAGTGCTGCTTTTATCAGAGTGTATTATCCTTTCTTCCTCGTCTAAAAACACGTAGAGTGGAGTACCTGCTATTGCTTACATACCAGGTAAAAATCCCTCACAATTTACAAATATTCTGAGCAATTTAGTTGCAGATAAATATACCTGGCTATTCAAACATGGGCAAATTGCATTTCCACAATTATTCATCAAGGCTCTTATAAATATTTCAGATCCTCACTTAGCTGGGCTGCTTTCATTTCTAACTCACCAAGGTTTAGAACAGATTGGAGAGGCCGATTATGTTGGGTTTGGGGTAAAGTAGAGGAATTAGCGCGCACTTCACAAATGCTTCCATTTCGTACGTGCACATATACGGTATTACCAGACCTCTTTCTGAATAAAGAAACCAGCCACTCAGTCTCTCTGAGAATTGTTATCAGGACTGAATGGCACTCAATTTTTATCAAACCTCTCCTCTGAGTTACTGAAGCCTCCCATAATATCATCAAGTAAGTAAACACGGCCGTGCATATAGCTCTTTCTATTATCGTGGAAAATAGCACGCAGCTCTCAGAGCTTGCGTGGGAACCATGGAGGCAAATCCCTTTCCTAACAGGCCCACTGCCACACCGTTTCATTTCATCTAGCCACACAGATACACAGAAAGATAGACTATTCCCTTTATATCTGTTGGTAAATTTTCTTTCTAATAACTGCTGAAAACTTCACTCCCGTAAGTAGTTCGTCCTGCTGGTTGAAGAAAATAGATACATTATCAGAGGTAATAGATAAGTCTCATTAAGAAGATGGAATAGACTCATTCCCAGCATATCTGCCATGCATGGGAAAACTAAATTGTGAAGCAGGGCAGTAACACATCAATTATCCTTTCTGCATGGAATTAGAGGAGTCTCACTGCTACTTTATACCATATTATGTAATTTTTTATAAATAACCATTATGTCAGAGCACTTCAGTTTGCTGCTTCGTAAAAAAAAAAAGAAGACAGCTAACACTTCAAGCTTACTGATCAGACGTATTCCTAAAACTACTTAAGGAATCTAGGTATTCTATTTCAAATGTATGTTCCTACTTAAAGGATCCTTATTCCTACTAAGGAATCATTATTAACATTTACCCAAAAAGTGGGTGTTTAGTACTAGCCTAAAATCAAATGTTAAACATCTGACATTATGGTAATGAAGAGTGGCTCCTACCATCTAAAGTGAAGCTAGCTATTAGCATTCGAAATAAAGTTTTTGGAGATCTTGTGCTAAATGATGATTTATAATCAGTTTACTTTAAGTAGTTGATCAGCTTTGTCACAGCAAGTTATCATATGTGATATACTTGAAAACAATTCAGTTTCTTCAATAGTTTTAAATATCTCTCCTGTACTCTTGTTTACACAGTTAATTTGTATTTGCAAATTTTTATGAGACTATAATATCCAAAAATCCAGAATTCTGACATCACAGGAGTTAAATTAATGGAAGCTCATCTAGGAAGATTTTGCTTGCTAAGGTAAATGATACAATGGAGTACTTATTCTTTTTAAAATAAAAATGAGATACAGTAAAGACAAGAGAAACGTTTTGCAACTTACTAAATGACATTTTAAAAAGAAAGATATAATATTTGTATTTAGCCTAGTTTTTAAAAACATCTTAAATATTAATAGGGAGAAGCACAAATTCTAAAGGTTCTGAGTCTAAGATTGGTTTTATCCCAGCCATGATTTAGAAGGAGAAGGAAGAAAGTCAGAAGGGAAATTCCAAAACTGGGAAAATGCTGAAAAGGAAAGTAGATCCCAAAAGTGACAGCCATACCTCTGCAATCATGACATTGCCACTGTGCTATATGTTTTGCAGTCCATGTGCATTACTCTGCCTGGGCTGCCATAAGAAAATACCACAAACTGGGTGGCTTAAACCACAGAAATCTATTTCTCATAGTTTTGGATTCTGGGAAGTCCAAGATCAAGGTGCCAGCAAGGTAGGTTTTATTCTAAGGCCTCTTCTCTTGGTTTATAGAGACCACCATCTTGCTGTGTGCTCACATGGCCTCGTCTTTGCATGGAGAGAGAGGGAGCAAGCTTACTGATGTCTCTTCTTAGAAGGGCACTAATCCCTTTGA
>NW_012148174.1:9400469-9405601 GCF_000956105.1 Propithecus coquereli
TAATGAGTGCTTGACTTTTACTGCCAGCATAAACACATAAAATATATAATAATTAAAGTTCACTAGTCACCAAAGTCTTGAGATCCATCATGTTCCTAATTTGATTTTTCAAGCAATTGCTTCTCTGTGAACAGGGCTGATTTTTGTCCCCTTAGGCAGTACAAGACTGATGGTTGAAGGAGATGACTCTAACCTAGAGAGATCAATTTGAATGGGCACCATGTATTTCAACTTTAAGGTTCATCTTCAACCAAATAACATCTCTATAAATTATGATGGCTCTTAGAGCCCACAAAAATCTCATCAATATTTGAACATAAAAATTGTACTAAATATTAAAGATTAAATAATGCGGTTTTCAAAATAGTTAAGTGTTATTTAATAAATAGTATATCTTTTATGGACGATTGTTTAAACTCTAAGGAGACAGTTCATTGGGATAACTATGGAAGCCTGCATGATGTATTAACAGATTGGAAACTTCTCAATAAGGTGGCTTACGCTGACAAGGTTTCAGAGCACCACTTCCTTATTGTGAACACATTTCCTTGCTTTGATAACATTGGCAAAGTCCCCTATGTACCTCATGATAATGAATTCATCTGATGTTCACTCTAATCGCAAAGAGGGTAATGAACTCATGCGATATTCAGTGTGGTTCTCTGGGGACGTCACGATGTGTTACACAAAGTGTAGTGTTTGTAAATGGATACAATGGACTACCCATTAGCCAAGGGACTTGAGTAGCAAATTCTCAGTGAGTAAAGAAGCAGGAGGTAAAGAGGCAGCTTCCATTGATACAGATTTTCTTTAGGGATAATAAAGATGTTGATGGTGTTTTTAAAAAAAAAAAAAAGTGCAGAAAGCAGAAGACCTGAGTTTGAGAGCTGAATGGATCACTTACCAGTCACGTGGCCTCGGGAAATTTTTCTTTACCTCTGCTGGGAAAGGAGGACTTAGTAACATCAGCCTTCTTAAAGCCTTTTACAAAAGGGGAGAGGGGTGGTAAAGTGATCGATCAATCAGTCAATATAATTCCTCCCTCACAAGGTTATTTTAAGAAGTAAATCAAACAATAAGCAATGTTTTTGATAAGTGCTTTATAATCTACAGCATTATGCATGCATTTATTACTGCTATGTTTTTGTTCAGAAAATAGATATTCTGGATAAAGTTTACAGTTATTTTCCCATACGCAGAAAAATGGATGCCTTAGTTACTAGGTTGCTTAGTTACTTAGTGACATTAGCTACTATATAAGCACGTACACATTGTTTTCTGAATAAAAATAACCCAGATCTGACCAATTACATATTTTACCAAATTATCTTTTCCAAATTTGAAAGTGAGATACCAGGTTTGAAGCAACACAGGAAACTTCTCTTTTTATACAGGTCTCTGATAGGCAGCAGCCTTCAGCAATACCTGAGTTTATAATTAAATCCAGCCCTGTGGAATCATGCCTGCGGTGGGGAGCTGTGTAGGCCGCTTCACCTCCCTGGGCAGGAGTTAAATAGGATCTCATCTTTCAGTATGAGCATGCTGTCTTTCTCGTTAAGCGTGTTCAGTAATTCTTCATCAACCCTGAAAAACTTCTAATTAATTTATAGTACTTCTAATCACACATCATTAAAAACCATTTTTATATCTTTTGATTAAAAGGAGACACTGCATTTTCTGCCTCAGTCAATTGTCTTACCCATTTTTAGTAAATCATAATCGCTTCCCTGGAACTTCTGTTTTAGGAATGTTAATATCTGCTCCTATCCCCTTGATTGTAAGCTAAAGCTGTCATCGCCTAGAAAATGGTTCAGCAAATGCAGACCTCGGATCACAAATTCTACCTGATCTGGAATAAGTAAAGCAGTCACTCTTTTGGGACATGGGCATCCCCAATCTCAGGACAAATGTTCAGATGTCTATTACAGGATAATCAGAAAAACCAAAGAAATTCAAAATTCACCTGAAGGATTATGCTGCCATTGTTAATATACAGTGTGTACGTGAAATTCTTTGTTGACTTGGTCAAATGTGAAATCAACATGTGATCAGTCGGTACTTATTTAAAGACGCACATATAATAATAGGCATTACTACATATTAATTCATATAGATTAACACAGGTGAAAGAGCACTGGAAAAAGAATCACAATCTCTGGTTCTAAAATAGACTCTGATACTTTCTAAAGATGTGACTTTGGCTAGGTCATGTAAGCCCTCTGAACTTTAATATCTTTATCAGTGAAATGAAAATTTGTTGACTACATAGAGTTATTTGCTCTGAGAGTTCCAAAATAGGTCAGCAACTATAGCCAGCAGGCCAAATCTGGCTCCTGGCCTGTTTTTATAAATAAAGCCCTTTGTTTACATACTGCCTGTGGCTGCTTTCACACTACAAAGGCAGAGTTGAGTAGCTGTGACAAGAGACCATATGGCCCGCAAAGTCTAAAATATTGGCTATCTGGCCTTTAAAAAAAGTTTGCTGACCTCTGGTCTAAAAGATGACATTCACGAGCTTATTGGGAATACCATGAGGTATTGTTAACTTATATGATCGTAGGCAATTTTAGTGGATTAGACTTCAGCAACAAACATTGGATCAACCAGCCACAAGAACCAGCTAAACGTTCAATTTAAACAATGGAGGTAACTTCCAATAGTATCCCTTAGGCTATCTGGTATTACTGAGATATTAGCTATTATCAATAAATATTTGTTGCATTTAACTGACCACTAAGAGATTTTACTTAAGAGAAATAATCTATTGATGCCTGATTCATAGGAAGTTTATAGAATTTGTTTTTACAATTCTGATGATCAAATTGTAACATTAGGTATCCCAGTCAAAGCACCACTGTACTTATTTGCTTAAATCTTAATCTTTGATAAGTGCTTTTGCTTCAGTCCAAGTTTTCCTACATTTTCCAAGACTAGAATGAAAGAATTAACGAATGAATGAAAAACTTAATGAGTTGAAGTTTTTCTGAAAATCATCTGCATGCTATTATTAATATTTTCTCAGTAGCCGTGGAGAGAAAAAATTTGTGAAAACACAGAAAATGAATAAATGAATTTAATAATGTGGGTATTCTGGGCCAAAATAGATCTATTCAGTGTATAAAAAATTTTTTTTTTCCAGATAATCCCAGGTTTTTTTTCTCAGCAATAACAGACATTAAACACTGTTGAGTAATGGGATTCTATCCTAAATATCTTTTTTAATTTTGATTACATAAAACTCACAAGCATGTACAGATAAAATATTTTTGAAATATTAAAATGGCGTATTTGGGGGAAAAAAATAATGAATAAATAAATAAATAGAATGGTGTATTCTGGGGGAAATAAATAAATAAATAAAATGGTGTATTTCATCCTCACCAATTCCTAGCTCTAAGTTGCCTCAGTACTTCCAGATTGAAGAAAATGCCTGGGAAGTCTCATATCAGAGTTTCTAGATTACTCTAGACAGGCCAAGAAGCTTGACGACCTAGGATGTAAGAAGGACGTTCAAGAGAGAAAAGGAAGCTTCACCTCTTCCAGCCAGAGGTTCTTAACACAGGTGGGAGAAGAGCCAGTAGAGTGGGCTTAGGTAGCTCGAAAGGCACAGCAAGGGGAGAGGGACCGATGCTTCCCTTCCCATTGGGGTCTCTGAGGGGAGTTCCCAGAGAAGACTTCAGATGGTGGAGAAGCCAGAGCCACGTGTCAGGAAGAAACAAAAGTTAAGTCTTCATTCCCAGGACCCCCTTACTCCCCTGGTGGCAGGGTGTGGATGCTGACTTACAGCACCTACACCTGCCCTGGGACCCTCCACACTGAATAACAAGGTAACATCATAATAGTGTCTGAGGGGCGGCAGAAATTCCCAGGGCTGGATGAGGAAAATGGCGGAGGCCAAAAGAAGCAGAGTCAGTAGGGAGGAGCCCACATGCCCTCCCTTAGCCAACTTGAACTCTTATAGCCTCTGCAAACTTTAGCAGCAGTCACCAATTAATTTCTAGAGACCGGACCCAGGCCCATCCCACATCAAAGGAGAACTTCCAAAGCGAATTCGAGGACCAGAGAGAGAACAGCGTCTGCCTTTCCTCCAAACCCCACCATGGCGGTAGAACGTATCCTGGTGCCATCTTGAAAGAAGAGCAAAGGAAGACGACGGGAATGGGAAGGACTGAGTAACGCTCTCAAGCAGATTGAGCTAAAGCTGGAGACATGTAAAATTATTAGATCAGATCAAATTTTAAATCATACCAAGCTAAATTTAGTTTTGTTCGCACTGCTTCGTGGGCTCAGTCCTCCTGAGGAAGATCAATTAAGTTATAGAGAAAAGCTACATTTTCTTTGAACACCTAAATTGTGGTATGCATAAATTTGCAATCACACTGTAATTATAATTACATTGTTTGGTTTAGAGGAAATACAGTGATGACGATCTAACTCAGGGTCTAACAAATCTCCGAAACTGAAAGAGCTTTTCTCTGAATAGTTGGATGCCAGAGGCTGTGTGAGGTCGTCGGGGGAGAGGTGCTGGTAGACAGAGCTGCGTTCTAGGCCCACCTCGACCATTTAGTGTCTGTGTGAGTCACTGAAGAAGGAGCTTCATCTCTACGGCAGTGAGATTGCGCGTTGAATGTCCAAAATGTAGAGAATTATTATTCTCTATTACTCAGTCTCCTCATCTATAAAATGGGGGAAGGGAAAGAGAAAAAAAATGTCTGCAGTGGTTTCCATTCTAACAGCTTATGCTTCTAGGAGGTAGAAATCTGATCAAAAAAAGTCACAAGCGTTCTTACAGATAAGGCCTGAAAAAAGAATTTCTGCACTTACTAAATAAGTAAATAAATAAATGCCTGATTATCCCTAAGTTTTTTCCTTGCAGAAATGACTAAAAAGGCAGATGTCATTTTTCTGGGATAACTAGTAACTTTTTTACAGTTGGCTCAGTAGGAATTTACCTAAGGGCCATGATTTCATTAAAATTTGAAAGGAAACTATGGAGTGCTATAATATTCAAAGACAAACATCAAAGTGACCTGTGTGGGATTAGAAATTTGCATCCAACTTTTAGCAATTTGTTTTGTTACAAATAAATTAATTTGAAAATCAATTCCTAGAGTAGTGATTAAAGACGGTAA
>NW_012148174.1:9406045-9417174 GCF_000956105.1 Propithecus coquereli
GGCTGGTCTCGAACTCCTGAGCTCAAAGGATCCGCCCGCCTCGGCCTCCCAGAGAGCTAGGATTACAGGCGTGAGCCACCGCGCCCGGCCCTTCTTGGATATTTTTATCCACGTATGAAAGAGGAATCTTTTGATTCCCTACTTCCTTCCCCTGAAGTTTGCTCATTTATATCAATAAAGAATTCAGTGCATACGGGATTGATCTATTAACCACTGTCAAACTGCAGTAAGGTTTTATAGACTTCTAAAATTTTTCTGTTCAATGAGATCACAAATGTTTAATACTTTTAGACAAAGGAAGGAAATGAGATGTTCTTGTCAGTGAATCAATTATTCACTGATTCATGTGGACATATAACTCTCCATTAGGAAGAACGTACCAGAACAGGTCCAAAGATCAGTAGTCACACGTGCTGACAATAATCATTCTAGCTTTCGAGTTGTGGTAGCCTTCTATGTGCCAAGCAAGGAGCAAGATGTTTCTCATATGTGGTCTCATTAATTTTTACCACAATCTCCCTCAAAAGTAAGTGTTGTCATCACCCTGGGGTAAAAATAGCAGAAATTCTTCTGACTACACGCCAAGAAGAGGGTTTAGCCATCGCTTATTCATCACGGTCTAATAGCGAACATTGTTGCTAGTAGTTTTAAGGGTTTGCAGCAACAAAAATTCTGTACTTCACGCGTTTCTGATCCACAGGTTAACGATAACCACAGTAACTCTTTGCTCTCTGTGAGCAAAGACTGCCATCATGTGGAAATCATACACATAACAAAAATATCATTTCATAGACCCAAATGTTTTCTTGGCACCCATGAAGAATTTTGAAGCTAGATTCTTACATTATTACACACACACACACACACACACATACATGTCATTGTTGCTTATAATTAAAAGGTAAAATTCTCCTTTAGGTGTGTTTTTAAGTTTCATTTAAAAGAGCCAGTGCTTTGACAAGATCTGAAAAGAGAACGTATCTCTGCATTTATTCTAAGGATTTATCCTGTCGGTCTTTAAGGCAGTGCACTACATTTTACTAACCTTGCTTTACTAATCCTGAAATAATAAAAAGGAAGGCGTGGTGAGACCTTTCTGCTGCAATTTCCAGGAGTATTAAATTTTGTAATGAATAGCAAGATCTTATGACGGAACTCTGGGCTTAGAGAACGCTTTCATTCCCTTCCAATACTTCTAGCTCATTCCAGCCCAGAATGCATTCTTGGAATCTATTGTGGACTAGTCAGAGTTTGACTGAGGGACCCCATTACCATATATCCCCAAAGATGGGGTCACCCTGCAATGCCTCAGCTGCCTTGCTGCAGTGACCATGAGATTAACTGTACAAATAAATCTTTGTGGCACAACGACACTTGAAGTTGAAGGCATCTGTCCCTTTTTCCTTCCCTCTTTCCCCTCAGCGAACGCCTGTCACCCAGCTGGCTGAACCTAAAACTTCTGTGATTAAACAAATTCTGTTGAGTTAAAGACCTGTAACTCCTGTTAGAATTGAAATGAGTGAGGTTTAACACATATACTTCAATCATTATTTTTAAAGTCAAAATAATCTCCAGGTGTGGAAAACATAAGGGGACAGAGGAAGTGGATGAAACATGGGAGTCCCAGGTCCCACTGAGGGGAAAGAGCAGGCAGTCCTCAGCTCCTGAAGGAACGACAGATGACGGGACAGGAACTTGGGCATTGGACGAAGCCCAAGCCTTTCTGGCAGAATGCGCAGTTGTGGTTCAGAACAAATTTTATACCCAAGGAAATGTCGGGAATGAAGTCACTCATTAAATATTTATTGAATGGATAGATCAATAAGGAGGAAATGGAATGAATTAGAAAATAGCACCAATGATAAGAAAAAAAGAGTAGGATCTGAGGGCAGGGTTCACCTACCAAAAACTGGGTTGAGCATATTCCATCCATAAGTATGAACCCATTCCGTGTCAGGCAACATGGAGGGTGGGGAGTGTGATTCTAGAAAAAGGAACAGACATTAATCAAGGAACCACAATTATACATGATGATAAGTGCTATGGGGGAAAACTCTTACATTTTCAAAGACACTGACTAATTATAATGCGGCGGGAGTAGACGAGCAGGGAAACGGGGTCTCATTGTGTACGCAGATATATTCTCATTAAGCAAAGGTTGCTTTTATACCTGCATGGTATAAAAGGAAACTACATGTAATTATAAACTCAAATTTAAGAAGAATTATTTGTTCAAAGATGATTAAATTTTTCCTTCAAGGTATTCAATGGCGTTCTTACTATCTACAGCCTTTAGGTAGGCAAATATCTAAAGAATGTGCCATTTTTTTTATTATTATTATTATCAGGGTAACGACACTTAACATAGCCCTACCTTATTAACACATTTTTTTGTTTGAGACAGAGTCTCGCTCTGTCACCCAGGCTGGAGTGCAATGGTCAGATCATAGCTCACTGCAACCTCAAACTCCCAGGCTCGAGCGATCCTCCAGTCTCAGCCTCCCTACAGTCTCAGCCTCCCCCTCCTGTCTCAGCCTCCCTTCCCTCCCGAGTAGCTGAAACTACAGACGAGGGTCACCAGGCCCAGTTAATTTTTGTCGTTGTTGTGGTCTCCAATGCCTGGCCTCAAGCAACCCTCCCACCTCAGCTTCCCAAAGTTGCTAGGATCATGAGAGTGAGTCACTGTACCCGGCCCCTATTAACAAATCTTTAAGTATACTATTATATATAGTATAGTCAACTGTAGGCACAATGTTGGACAGGAGATCTTTAGAACTTACTCATCTTACGTAACTGAAACTTTATATGCGTTGATTAGCAACGCCAACATCATCTAAACAGTATTCATAAAGAAACCAAGCAAATAACTTTGATGCTATGATTACATGTTTGTATGATACTTAACACGGTGCTGGAAAGTTCCACAAGTATCTACTTCTTTGGATCAAAGAATTACTTCTCAAGTGTATTCCCCAAGCCCTAGCTCAGTGAGCTATTAGTATGTTTCTTGGAGAGGAAAATAAGAAAAGGGGAATGAGGGTCATAAATTTGGGAAATGCCAAATTAAACAAAATCATGCAAGTTTTCTTTTCTGCGGGGGTCTTCTTAGAGCCATTAATGGGCTGACAACTTCGTAAATTTCCAAGAGCGTGTTTCTCAAAGTTAGTGACCACAGCGCTATTTTCCTGCAGAAGCCTTCGAGGGACTAGTTTCCTGTTCATTTTTGCAAATTCTGAAAATGCTCATAACTTTGTCTAGGATAGAGGCTGAAATATGAGTGGCATCTAATCCTTGATATTCATAATCATTTTAGTAAATTCGATTAATCAAAGTAGTTGAGAGCAATACTCTGAGGCAACAAAACATTGGGTAGATCAATTCCTTAAGAAGCAAGAAGAAAAGTGCAGGTCATAAGGGAAGTTCCAGCGCAGTGTCGGTCCTGGAGTCCTCACGGGGGCACTGGGACCGAGGCTGTGGGGACATCCATGGGGGACGATAGGAATGTGACGCTGACGCCCCCCCATTGCCTCTGGGGCTGGTCCACTTTGTCTAACTCAGGTTAAATGTCGATCCCACCCCCAACACACAAAATTTTCTTTCTCCCCTTTACCATTTCGTTCATTCTTCTAGCCATGTGATAACATGAAAAAGGTAAAATGGTACTATATCACTAAAAGTGAGTAATTTACTCCTTTCAGGTTGACTTAATTCTTCTTTTTTAAGTTTTAAGCAATCTCACCCCAAATAATCCGAGCCCTGGGGCAAGAGTACAAATGCAGGTCCACGTATCCCAAGTCTAATTATGTAAAAATTATAAGTTAAGCTAAACACTGCTAGAAACAATGTGTTCTATCATCTTGTCTTGACAAATGTACCGTCGTGATCCCTAGGAGGCCATGTTCAAACTTGTGAGTAGCTGGGACGTCTCCACTGACCCAAGCATAGGGAGTGGGTTTCTGGGACCTTCTCTTCCCACCTCCAGCTCTGTCCTGCACAGCAAAGGGTCTCCCACCCACCGCCATGAGCTCTGCTCTTAGGAGAACGTCCCTGGGAGGAGGCCTAGTGGGCCTTGGAAAAGCACTGAGCTGTTTGGCCAGGAAATTCCAGGGGCCCCCGCGGATGGTGCATACGCTGGCAGGTACACAGCCTTGCCCTGGCCTTTCTTACCCTGTGACAAAGGGCACAGCTGGAGGAGGGTCAGAGCTAGACTGGTCTCAGATAGAGCCCAGGGAGTATTCGACATTGGGAACAATTCCTCTGTGAAAATCACCCTTTAAAAAGCTGCAGTCTTTGCAGCTACCTCCAGGTTTGAAGGGGGAGGGGGGTGTGGAGAAAGAAGAAAAAGAAGAAGAAAAAAGGTATTTCTTATTTGAGTTTAACTACTTCTGAAAGCCTCTGGTCAACTTTTCCTCTCGTTCTCCAAGGTAAGATTACTTCCCCTTTGGCATTAAAAAGGAAATTCGATCAGTTGCGCGAAAAACCAAAAACGATGTATTTTATCAACTTCAAACTTGTCTCAAGGCTTTCTCTCACACTGTGTTAAATAATAGAAGTCTTCTTAATTGAATTTCTTTGTGCGTCGCATATGCCAGGCGACATTATGCCAGCATCTTGCTCTAAGCAGCAAAACGTGCCTCATAAAAGCATTAGGAGCCAGAGTCTCATTCTGTATGGAGGGAAGGCACGCAGGACGGCAGCAGCTTGAGACCACATAAAAACAGCGCCTCGGAAATGTAATTGTGAAAACACACCGCAACGAACCAGAGGGGGGAATATTTCAAATTATGGGATGAAACCAAAGAAGAAGGAAAGGAGGGAGGCTGGAGATTGGAGGGAGGGATGGATGAAGGGAGAAAGGAAAGCTCTGTCGCCCAGCGCTGTCTGTAGAATCACGATGATACTGATTTCAGTGTCCTAGCATGCCATCTACAAGGTCACCTGTACATTCATTTCCTCTTGCCAGCCACCATCCTTTAGAGGTGAGATTGTAAACGGATGTGCCGTGGACCAAAGTAATAGCTATGTCTGCAATAATACGCGGTTGTGTTCTTTGCCCCCAAGGATCCTGGAGCTTCAGCAGAATGGTGACATGGACATCCTGAAGCACAAATGGTGGCCTAAGAATGGCCAGTGTGACCTGTACTCCTCAGTGGACACAAAGCAGAAAGGAGGCGCCCTGGACATCAAGAGCTTTGCGGGGGTTTTTTGCATCCTGGCTGCCGGCATCGTCCTGTCCTGCTTCATAGCCATGCTGGAGACCTGGTGGAACAAGAGGAAAGGCTCCCGCGTCCCGTCGAAAGAGGTACTCGATTGAGCGCTTGGGCTCTAGGCTGAACCAACAAGCAGGCTGTGCTTCTGGGGAGGATGGTCAGAGGGGTGAGGATACAGGGGCGGGATGGTCATCGTTTCTTCTTTCATCGAAGATTAAAAATAAAGTCGTGAAATGGAAACCTCGGTAAGACCAATATCAAACTCCATTTTAAAATATCCCAGATCAGTGAAGAGGAGACGATAATATTTGAAAGACTGACAGTTTCATGTGCCATAACGGGCTTTGAAATTCTCCCAAGTCTCAGGATACACTTTAATTCAATGATTTTTCAAAAGCCATGATTCCCTTGACCGGTTCACAGAGATGCTTACCATTTTATTTCGATTAGTTGTTTAGCGCGTAGGTAAATTACTTGGGTCTTTAAGACGGGGCCGAAAATATACAATATTACACATAAAAATGATCAGAATTTTCCCCTGACTGCTGCTTCCCTCTATACACATGTAGATCTGTAGAAGTGACCGTATGTGTTTGGCTCTTCAATGCCCCAAGCTTACCAAATCCACACCATGGAATCATCCAGAATTCAATTTTTCTCCTTTATTCTTGAGTCAGCTTAACTCCAGAGCCATATTAATTTTTCTCTGGATATCTGGAAGAATAATTACAGAGTGACTCATATCTCTTTTAAAAGTGGTTTATGCCTTGTTTTCATTATAAATTGTGGGACGTATAAATTAGAGGAAATGTGAAGTTAAAATAAACTACTTGATTCATTTTTCTTATTTCTAGCAGACCAAAAGGGTGAACATTTTTTAGGTAACCATATTCACTAAAGCTCCACAAACTGAAATGAAAAACGATCTGAATTTGCTAAATGATTTGATTCGATGGATAGTTTCAAAGAAAGTTCTAAACTTTCTATAACTAGAACTTGGCTAACTAACTGAGGCCTAAGGCGAATCCTGAAAGGATATGCTTTAATGCACAAATGAAAATGACTTCTCATTTGCATTTGCATTTTTGCATGTTAATGTTCTTCCAAGCAGACTGTTTTCTAAAGTAGTCTAAGGATTCCTTCCCACCACCCTAAATGCAAAATTGATCAGCACCATTTATAAGGAAACGTTTGGCTTGGCAAAGATGAATCTTAGCTTCCTACCTGTGCGAATGATCATACATTCTAAATTAGTGGAGAACGAATTAAAAGTTAATCAAGTTTTATTGTAGGGTTTTCTTTGTGGAATAAGCTTCTGGTATCTCTGTTGACATTGATTCCACGCAAAAGACCACATTAATGCAACATTATGGCCGAGATTTCATGTTCTCAAAAATCTGGAAATTAAGGACTCCCCAAGCCCCTTATATTTTGAGTTAGTATATATGATATTAAATTTTTGCATAATTATATCTGTCGATGGATGAGTACATTACAGTTGCTGTGGGAACCCTAAAATTATATGTCTCAACCCCCTAAAGTCTCAGTGATAATATTGCATTAATGGATATTTTTTATTGGATTTTGAAATGAGAAAGGAGAAGGAAAAACAGTGATGCATATCAGAATATTTTTCACCGAGGAACATTATAACAGCACAATGAAAAAAATACATACTCCATTCTAACTCGTGACAGCTAATCAGATCATGTGAACAAATATTTTCTCCTCTTATGATTAATAGACATTTAAAATCCTCATTAATTTATTGAGCTTGGCTATACATAAGACTTCCGGTTTTATTTTTTAAACATTGGGCTGTAATACTCGCTTTCAGTGAAAATCCTAAGGGATTTATGTATGAAGTGATTTCAACTCCAGCAACGTGAGATCTTACTTCTTTTTATTAAGTGCTTTCTTACCAAGATGCCATTAGTGTAGCTTAAAGCATCTTTGGGTTTAGAGGTTATGTAGCATAAGGCTGGCCCTAAACTACAGCTATCACTCACATGTCCTGACTGGAGGGGGTCTCTGAATATCTTGCCGACCCCACTATATTGCCTGATTCAGATACTAGATCCCTTGAGTGTGTGAAATCCCTCAATTAGAAATTGATTCTCCTGTGTTGAGTGTGTTGCTCTTCCTAAACTATCTCACATGTCTCTGGCCTACAAGAAATAACACTTTAACAGTCACTAACACTTTAGTACGATATAGTGTATTGTATTACTTTCCTTCAAGAATGGAAAGCTAAGGTTAGGAGTAAGTGGTTGAAAGGAAGAAAAATTTAACTTAGAATGAGACACCCTGAAAAAGGAGGAAGCATGAATAAAACGGTGGGGGGCAGAGTTGCCAAAACCATACTTTCTATTTGTACAGTTTTGCCTGAGCCTGTCTCTTATAGGATGCCAATCATCCATCTCCCGCTCCCAAATCTTTGTAGTTGCATGTGGTGTGTGCTCATTTTAGAATTTTTACTGCCAGAAAACTATTTATTCTAGATAACCTTATCTCAGAATCATATTGGTATCCCCAGAATCTAGCACAGTGCCTGGCTCATATTAGGTGCTCAATAAATATTTGTTAAATGAATAAAACCCCAAAGTTCAGTTAATTACATGTTTGCTGAACTACTTTTTTTTTTTTTTTTTTTTTTAACCATGGAAGCCAGTACTGATGAGAACCTTATCTTCTTTTTCTTCATCTCCAGGATGACAAGGAAATTGACCTGGAGCACCTCCATAGACGTGTAAATAGCTTGTGCACAGATGACGACAGCCCCCATAAACAGTTTTCCACCTCGTCAATTGATTTGACCCCTCTGGACATTGACACTTTGCCAACACGACAAGCACTGGAGCAAATCAGTGATTTCAGGAACACTCATATCACCACAACAACCTTTATCCCAGAGCAGATCCAGACTCTTAGCCGCACACTGTCAGCTAAAGCTGCCTCTGGTTTCACTTTTGGCAACGTGCCTGAGCACCGAACTGGCCCTTTTAGGCACAGGGCACCTAATGGGGGCTTTTTCAGGAGTCCTATAAAAACAATGTCATCTATTCCTTATCAACCAACTCCTAACTTGGGGCTCAATCTGGGTAATGATCCAGACCGAGGCACCTCCATATGAGCATCAGACAAAAATCTCCTCACTGTTTCTTTTTTAGGACTCCCTTTGCAAGGAGCAACTGTAATATTGTGGGACTAACATGGATGTAACTTTGAAAAAAACAAAATCAGGATTATTAGTAACGATTCTAGTTTTTTCTCCCCACCTTCTCCCTCCTCTCTCTCTTCTATTTTTTCCTCTCTCTTTTCCCCTCTCTTCCCATACATGTCCCTCCACTTTTTTTTCGTTACTCAACTTGTTCCCCCAGAATGTAGTATACTAGGATCCTATTAGTCTGCTTTTCATATACTGTACATCAAGTATAGGAAATGTGCGCTGAGTATACTAAAGGTATATTGCGGATCAATTTTACATAAAGGCCTCTTACGTAATGTTCCTCTATTTTTAGAAATATAATTGCAATAACTTCAGTCTTTTTACATTCTTCTGCTGCATCCCTACAATGCTCCACTGCTGTGGAGTGTCCTTTAACTGTGGACCAGGCAACCCCTGCAGTGTTTAAAAACCAATTTAAAGACCATTCAGGCCACATAATCTGAGAATGCAATTTCGTTGGATTACAAAAAAGCCATTAATATGCCAGTCAAGACTACAGTTAAAACTACTCTTGCACTGCAACAGTGCATATGACCCTTATGTGATTGTACAGTATTAAAAGCTTTTTCTTATGTACAGTGAACTTTATCATATGGCAGAAGCCTCGATTGTGTTAAATAAATTAGTATCTCATATATTTACATATATATGCACCTATATAATGTGTGTATATATAAAAAGGCGGCCATTGCTATTGCAATTCATTTACTAAAGCTTTAGTTAAAACAAACAAAAAAAAAGTATTGTATACAGGAACTATGTATATGCAGGGGTTCTTTTCAGTTAGAAAAGGCAGGTTGCTTTAATGTTATTCTGACTCGCATTGTTTGCCGGCAGAGAGTATTTTATACTTTTGTTATTAAAACATCCAGGGCAATTTAGTTATTTGTTCCTAGATGTAACTCATTTGAGTAGGTTTCGCATTTGTTATTCAGCAGTTGTATAAAGCTAACCTTGATCATTTTAGTTTCAATTAATTATCTACATGAAAAAACGCTATTAGCTGAATCACATCCTCGACAGCACATAGAGCTCTACAAGAGTTTAAACGTAGATCACCGAAGGTTACGAATCCTCTTCCAAAGCAGTAAGCCAATCAGTACAACAACTGTATTTGGGGAGGGGTGGGAGCCCTTAGGAAATATCAATGTGGCCTTAATTACTGTCATACATTATCCTAAAGAAGAGAATACAATAACCATACTGGGCTCTCAACCCCCTTTTTTATTCAGTTCTGTTTGGAGGAGTTATGTATTTTTTACATTAGTGCCAAGTATTTAGAAGGATGACTGCAAAAACAGTGCCTCTTTGCGCACACCCTTTTAAAGTAGCATTCTTACCTGGTAGAAATGTAGAATGAACTTTGTTTGTAATCCTTAAATTAAAATGCGGTAAGTAGGCAGCAAGAACTTATTCTGTGTTTGGTCGCAGCCGTACACTTATTTTAATCTAATTCATTCTGTGGCTAGGATTGATATAGGAATCAACCTATGTGATTTACTTTAGGAGAAATTAAAAGGTATATTCTTAAGATATATTCTATTTTGATGCTAATTCTGTTCTGGGGAGCATCTTGTATTGTCACTGTTTTTGTACTAAATCTTCAAATATTGTCTACTGTGTAAGGCAGAAAAATTTCTTATCATGCAAAAACCATTTTGTTTCCAGGGTGACAAGTACCTAAGTGCATGCACAACTTGTTTTCCCTTGTAACATTCCCATGTAACATTCACAACTCTGATTTTAAAACAAAAAAAAAATCTTTACAAGAGCTATGTAGGGAACCTACCAGATGTTACAGTGATTTTAGCTATCAACAAACTGTTAACCATGTATAATATTTAAAATAGGCTTATTTTGATGTATTGCCTATTATACAAATACACAAAACATTTTTGGAGGCCTCAGTTATGAGTGACAGAGCTTTCTGTGTATAATTTGTCTAAATAATTTGTCTAATAAAAATGTTTTCTAAACTTGCTCTCATACTATTGAAGTCTTAACTGTAAGATTTAAAAATGCTTACTCTCTCACGAATCAAACTAAATTTTTCTAGAAAATTATCGAGTTAATGAAAGCAGAAAACACATTTTACTAGCAGAACTATGTCAAAATGAGTGACTTTCTAAAAACAATACTAAGTGATGTCCTAAACCAATGAAAAACTGCCTTTCTGCTATTGGAGATTATTTGAACCAACAATATATTTGGTTTCTGTGGATGTCTCCATAAGTGCTTTTTTGGGAGAGATTTACCAGGTTTGATGTAAACAATGCAACCATTATAATAATAGCAGGGTGAGGGTTTGTTACAAAAAAAAAAAAAAGAAAGAAAGAAAGAAAAGAAAATTAAGGGTAATTATCAAACTTAGGATTTATTTATTAAAAATCGCTTCACTGTTAGAGAAATATTCATCATGCTGAATCTATTAATTTGGAAATTAATTTAGACTCCAAGATTATTTCTAATAAATTTTTCTGCATTTGAGCACCAGTACTTAATTTTTTCAGTATTTAACTCATCTAATGGATATATATCTGAAACTATATCTGGAAAATATAATTTAGATTACAATCTCTACTGTTCTATTTTGTTCCATCGAAAATAATTCTTTAAATATTGGAACTAAGAAGAACTTTAGAGATCTAGACTATTTCCCCCATTTGACAAACTCGGGAACATAGGATGCT
>NW_012148174.1:9418614-9420020 GCF_000956105.1 Propithecus coquereli
TTGGGCCTGGACAATCTGACTGACCAGAGCAATCCATCCTAGTAGTTCTCAAGCATCCACTGAAATTGCCTTCTTATGTTCAGACCACCTCCCCAAAGAAGATTTGGAAATGTCCCAAGATGCCAGACCATGAGGCCAAATTTTCAGAAATGCGAAAATTCCAATAAACCACAGGCAAAGTACTGTCCAACCTGTCATCCTTATCAGTACCTGTATACCATTCAGAAACTGACTCCTACCCTATGTGTCCACATTAGAAAGATACAGACTATAATAACTCGATTTCTAGCCCCGCGAGTCTAACGGTGGTGATAGAGCTCTACCATGTTTCAAACAACCAATGTCAAAGGGAGCAAACATAGTAAGTCTTATTCAGGCTTCTTCATATTGCAACGAAGCCTCCTAGCCACCTTACCTGTCCTCTAAGACACAGGACGCAATGCCACCTGCGAGCCCAATGAATGTGAAGTGTTCTATGCACTGCCCGCCATGACGACAGCCTCCAACCCCTACAATACCTCCAGAAGAATAGAAACTACGTGGTTTTGCTCCAGTCTATAGAGCTGCACAGGGGCATGGAACAGTTAAACCACGTGATGATTCATCCTACCATTGGGATAGAAACAGATGAAGGAGCTCGCTCTCATTTCTCCACCTGAATTTTCCAAATTCCTATGTTTTCGAGAGTATACATTTGCTTTGTTTCCATGTAATATTGATGACGAAGCAAAAAAATCGTTAGAATTTGAGAACTTTTTTCCATATCTGAAGGCTCTACCCTCACTTGCTATTGCATACAATTGAAGGCTGAGTACCACCTTTCGACTAATTTTGCACATTTCCTAGAATTTCTTCAGAGTGAAGAAGAGAAACTGGCCGTGCAATTTGGGCACAAACCTTATATCTTAGATGCTGCTGTCTAGCCACATGAGGAAGGAGGACCCAGTTTCCTTTTGGAGAAACCCATAGGTTTAAGCTGCACATTTCAAAAGTCTAGAACTATTCATGCTATGATCTAAAATTCACAAAATTTTCAAGACAACATTAATTCTCATTAATTAAAAACCAATTAAATTTTCATAACAGCTGCCTTAGAAGGAGAAACATATGTCACAAAAACAAAGAATGATGCAATGTCACAAGCAGAGAAGGGATGACAAACATTGCTTCTAATAAATATTTTGCCTGTCACAACTTAAAATATGAGTAAAGTCAAACTTTAATTTGTAAAGTTGTTATGTTTTATTATAAAATTTGTGCTACTGAAAAATTTTAGGAAGTAAGTATCCTACCTTAAGTGGCTATTTTTAATTTTTAAAAAATTAGACATCAATAAAAATACTATTTTTAAACACACATAGGTACACATATGCAAAGATAATCTGTAACTTCCTGAATTTAAAAAG
>NW_012148174.1:9420615-9424382 GCF_000956105.1 Propithecus coquereli
TCCATGGAGCTATCATGGTAAAAATGACTACCAACTTAGCAACTACATGTGCAAAAACACTTCTCATATGTACAGCCTCCAACGTTTTTGGTGTGTCCAACAGCTCAATCACCAACAATTAATATTTTTAATTAATTCTTTCTTTTTCACCAACATTAAGTGAAGTTGTAAATTCTTACTCCATAATAATGATTTTGTGTCTCTTCTTTTTTTTACTGGTATTTGTACATACACATAAAGTTTAGTAAGGTTTCAGGGAGACTATTAGGAACAAAACAATCACATGAGATCAATCAGACCATCAACAAATACTTGCTGAGCACCTACTATTAGCATGGCATCCTAGGGCAGAGTTTTTCTAACTCATGTGCCGAGGCACACTGCTGGGCCAACAGCGGTTCCAGTGTGCTAACGTAGGGATCCCTTCATTTCTCAGGGTGGCCCGCAGGGGCCTGGGCTAGAATTCTGCCTGTGAGCACCTCTTTCCCCTGGCTCCTCCGCAGAGAGCTTCCAAAGCTGGAGAAACAAAATATAAACATTTGAAATGTTAAATAAAAACTCATTGCATACACACCATCAAAAGACTTGAATATAAATTATATATTACGATGCGGAATATCTTTAATTGCCAAATTCGTGGTCTAGAAAAAATAATTTATGAGAAGACAGAAAGAATAATGTAGACTGCATGGCTGGGGATGGTTTCATGGAACAAGCGGAAATTTAGCTCAATCACAGAGAATATGGAAAGGTCAGAAGAATGCTTTAGTGTTGGAGGCTACGATGCAACCCAAGGCACAAGCGTAGGAAAGAGTGTTCAGAGGAGGAGTGGACCGCAACATCTGAAATATGGGTTTCATGTCAGGGAGCAGCAGAAGGTAAAGCTCGGATGGGATTGTGGGAAGCCTGAAGGCTGAGTTCAAGAGAGAACACTATATCCTGTTCATTCATTCATTCATGTGCTCAACGTATGTTCACTGAGGTCCTACTATGTGCACAGCACTATTTTACATGTTAGGAATACACCAGTAAACAAGACAGAAATCCCTGCCCTCATGGAGTTTACGATTAACTTGGAAAGACAGAAAAGAGGCAAGATAAATACGTGAAGTACGAGTCTATTGGAAGATATAAGTGCTGTAGAGAAAAGCAAAGCAATAGAGGGGGAGCAGGCAGACCAGGGTGGAAGAGGGGATTTGCTATTTTAAATATGGTGGTCAGGACAGTCCTCACTGATAAGCCCATGTCTGATTGAAGCCTTAAAGGGGGTGAGGGAATTAGGCATGCTGCCGTCTGGGGAAAGAACATTTCAGACTTTGGGAACAGCCAGTACAAAGGCTCTGAGATGGGAATGTAGCAGGGCATATTTAATGAGAGATGATCAATTTGGCTGGACCAGAATGAGTGTTGGGAGAGCCGGTAATTGGAGGAAAGCCCCAAGAAGTAGTAAGAGGCCGACATTATAAGGCTCTTCGGGACACGGTGAAGATTTGGACTTTCCACCTGCATGAGATGGAAACACTGGAGTGTTCTGAACAACGTGGAATGCCTGGTACTAGTGCCAACAGGTTGATAACAAAGCCAGATATAAATCAACCTTAGAATCATAATTGCTGGGACGTTCCCACCCTCCTTTGGGCCTAAATATTTGCCACCATTTTAAGCAGAATCTGGCCATGTCTCCATTTGAATTTCAGTCTTTGAACCACCGGAGAGAGATGGAAACTGGGCTGGTGTTCACACAGGCTCAGGACCACGACCTCCATCAGTGGCAGTGAGGAGCCACTGAAGATTTTTGACCAAGGGAGACATACGCTCTTGAAGGGGTGGCTTAGAAAATTAAGCAGGTAGGAATTCATCAACTGGAATGAAGAAGCAGCCAGTTGGCTTGAGCAGCAGAAGGCTTGAGCAAGAGTTCAGATATAAGCTGAACATCTGTGGGAGTTTAAGAAGATACAGAGGGTAGATACATTTTGAAGGAGAAATCAAGAGACCTTGAAGTTCACCTGCACATAAAGTATAAAAGAGAAGAACCAGTAAAAGATGACCAATTTTTCAAATTCAGCTGCTAGAAAGATGGAAATAATTTTACCAAAAAGTGGGAAAGTCAGAAGAATATCTGGTTTATGAATCTTATTTTTTCCTTCCGTTGGGAGGTTTAGGGAGAAGAAATCATAGAATTGAGAGCAGTTTATTTTCTTTCATTGGGAGCATGGGTGGGGTGGGTTCTTTTTTAATGTATTTTGTATTTATATGCATTCGCGGCGTACAAGTGCAATTTTGCTACGTTAACATATTGCATTGTGGGAAAGTCGGGGCCTTCATGCGTCCATCACTACAGCAATGCACACTTACTCCCCAGGCAGCCTTTAAATGATGAATTCTCAACAGATGAAGGGGACGTGAGCGATCATCTAGAATCCATGACTTTTAAACTGTGCTCCCCAGATCCCTTAGGTTTTTACTCAGGATTTATGGGGCTGCTACTGGGCTGAGGTGAGGCCCACTGAGCTTCCAACAGAGCAGCTCTGCTCTGATTTCTCCACTTAGAGTCATCACAGATAACAAAATTCATGGCGTGTAATCTACTCACATCCTCCTATATACTTTAAATCATCTCTAGATTATTTATAATACTTAATACAATGTAAATGCTATGTAAATAGTTGTTATATCATATTGTTTAGGGAATAAAGGCAAGGAAATAAAAAGTCTGTCCTAACATGTACAGACTTTTTTTTCCAAATATTATTTTCAATCTGCGGTTGGTTGAACCTATGGATGTGAAACCCATGTATACAGAAGGCCAACTGTATTCAACTTCCAGTTAAGATTTCCTTCATCCTCTGGATAACACGTTACTGACAAATGACCAAAATCTCAACTCAAATGTTTTCTGAGGCAGCCCATTATAGCGTTCAAATTTTCATTGTCTAATTGTTAGATTGTTCTTCCTCACGTTGGGTCTTTGTATGTGTTAAAAGTTGTTCCCTATAGGTTCTTTGAAATGCTACAGAACAAGCCTCATTCCTTTTTCTTACATAACATTTATCATGTTTCCTACATGGTGAATACTCAGAATTGACCAAACTTTCCTTCAACCTGGGAACAATGACTCAAATCCCATAACTGGGGCTTGAAATACACCCGGTATCTCCGATGTCCTTAAGGAGAGAATGAGCGAAAGCAAAGCTCTTCTGCACTGGGCTGGCTACAACCTGAACAGAAAGCCAAAAACTGCTTTCAAACACAGACTTGTCTTATAAACTAAAATTAGCCCAAACATTACAAACACAAGCCAGTATACTGGGCACTAAAATCAAATCAAATACCTGTGAAACGATCTGTGTCTGTTTTCTCGTAATTGTTGTGTGCTTTTAGTCCTGAGTCTATTTCAACATGAGAGTTCAGAAAGCACCTGTTACCACAGTTAAGGGTACTCTAAAAGACCGAAAGTTAGGCCTGAAATACTCATCATCACCAATTCTAGCCGCTGACAGTTTAAGAGGTGAACTTTCGCCAAGCAGGTACCATCAAAAAGACTATTTGTATTCCATTTGGATCTTGTCTGCCTGCCTTAACTACCTCTCAACACGAAGTCCATTATAATGTTTCACTTTTAAGAGGTCAAAGATGATTTCCCAATTCTAAGAAAAAAATATCATATATCATATACAAAACAGGAAATAGATATCATGTGTCTTTATAAATTTAGAATAACTTTGGTAAAACCTGCTTTCCCAAATCTTCACGAATATAATTCCTTA
>NW_012148174.1:9425527-9428781 GCF_000956105.1 Propithecus coquereli
GTTCATAAGAGATAAACATAGATGATGCATGCATCACAGTAGCTTAGAAAAGAAAACATAAACAGATTCAGAGAAATACCTTGTCAGATTGGCGTCTACAACAGAGACTGCTCAAATACCAGCAAACCTGCGCATCCTCCTCTTACGTTCTTTAACTACGCTGACAGGGTCAGCCACCTTTCTGGTCTTCTTCTCCTCTTTCTTAGAGTCCCTCTAAAACAGAAACGTTAGAAAAACCAGTCACTGTTGAGTGCATTTTCATAATGCTCTAAGGCCTGATCCCCTTTTTCCAGACCTGCAAGACAAGTCTAAGCACATGTGAGCCTCTGCCTGCAGTGTCCCCAAAGTGTCACTTTTATTCCTCCTATTCCTCCTCCGCATCTTACTATTGATAGATAATCTTACCAAATGACTTCTCGGATCATGTTACTTCATGATTTAATTTTTCTGGATGGTATTTCTATGGCCTGCTACCTAATGACGCAGCACCTTAGCTGAGATTCCTCCGGGCAGCAAGCATTAAGGCAGCCTTCACAGAGAAGCAGCATTTGAGCCAAGGAAGTAGGCTTTCGACAATCGGAAATATGATTGTAGACGACAAAAGCAACATGCAAAAAGAAAATGGGAAGATATGATGGACCAGTAGGGACCAGGGAATAAGGCTATTTGACTTAAAACAGAAGGTCAGGCAGAAGATAAGGAAGAAGAAAGAGATGGTTTGTTGATACATTCAACAATTTTATTTTATATTTTGAGAGTTCTTTCATACAGATGCATACATACACATATCCACACACACTAGACACTGCAATACACACAAATATGCAAGACTCTAGAAGTTGTCACAGAAAGGATGTCACGTATGTGTATAACTGCAACATAAGACAAAGTATGGTGTGTTCCATAAAAGTGATACAACATATTATAGCAATTCAGAGAAGAGAGAGATGATACTCTTCCAGACATCCTTTTACACAGCCATTACTACAATTTAAAATGATACGTAAGGACCTAAACGTAGTCCAGAGTATTTTGAGAATTCGGAGAAAGGCGAGATCTTTTCCCACGAGGTTAATAACATGTCTTCATGCAGAAGATAGTTTTGGAGCTGGGCCTTGAAAGGGATCTCTAATTTCCACAGGTATAGAGAAAAATGTTTTTAGGCAAAGGGAAAGATACGCTTCAAGTCACAGTGGAGGAAAGCACAAAGTGTATTTGAGAATGATCGAATAGTTTGGCTGGAACATACGGCCCATGAACAGCAGTGTAAAAATCAACTCCAACCACCTACCTAATGTTTGAGTTTCGTCCCTTTAATAATCCACTCCATTTCTGAACAGCCGTGGATATTAGAACTGTAATGGTGTTTACAATCTGCTGGGGGAAGACAGGCAATGTAACAGGCGATGACAATAAATTGGGATAAATGCTACAATAATGGAAATGCAGGTGATTCGCAACCCAGCCCAAGGCTAGAAAAAGCTCTCTAGAGGCTGAGAGTCCAGGTTAGAGCTGAGGGATAATTGCGAGTTAGCCAGGCAAAGGAAATAGAGGTTGTTCGGACCACGTGACCAGCATCAGCAAAGACCTGAAGCCAGAGGGCAAGTTTTGTTCCAGGAACTAAAAGAAGTCAGGCTTAGCAGGAACTTCAGAGTAAAAGGAAAATATCAAAAGAATAAAATGAAGAAGTAGGGAGCAGGTCTTGAAATACTTTATAAACATATAAAAGAATCTGTATTTTTAAGGAATGATGTTCTGGGCATGACTAAGAAGCCACTAAAGAGTTTAAAGTAAAGTAGTAACCTGATCATATTTCTGCTTTAAAGAATCAGTCTCGCTGCCCCAGGAGAAAGTCTGGGAGTCCGGCAAGACCTAAGAGAGGCAGACCAGTGAAGAACTTTGTGTGGCAATCCAATGAGAGGAAGTAGTCCTAATCCCAGATGGTAGCAGCTTGGGAGGAAAGAGAGCGGAAGATGCTAGAGAGAGTTGTGGTGGGAATGGAGTCTGGGTCTGGGCTTGAGGTATAGGTTCGGTGTTACTGAAATCATGGAGGTAATCAAATCATCCAAGGAATCTGTGTGCCCATTGAGCAGAAAGTAAGGTCTAGGCATAGAACTGAGGAAGATCAACATTTGATCAAAGGACAGACGAGTGTGTTAAAACAAACGAACTAGCAAAAGGAGAACTGAAAAGAAATCTATAGGGTTGAGTGGTCTCAGAAGTCAAGGGAACAGAGTGTTTCAATAGGGAGTGGCAACGTCGTCAAATGCGACTCAGAGAATGAAAAGTAACCAGTAGAATGAGCAACAGGAAGGTCCTCAGTACCTGGGCAGAACAGTGTTCAGCATGAGGGAGACGAGAGCCAGACTGCAGCTGGGGGAAGAGTAAGTGGAAGGGCACGTACGCTGTGCTTCCAAAGAATACGATGATGAAGAAGATGAGAGAAAAGAAGCTCGACCTGGAGGAAAAAATGGGATCCAAGGAGTGTGTTCCTTAGTTTGTGTCCAGGATAGGAGAGACTTGAGCACGTTCACATGCAAACAGGAAGGAACCAGCAGTGAGGTAAAGGTGGAGAAGACAGTAACTAGTAGGTCATTCACAGGTAAAAAGGCGTGGGATCCGGGGCACAGTCTTCAATAAGAGACGGGACACATGTGTTACTGTACCTGCATGGAGGGGTGAACGGTTGGTGCGAAAGCAAATACATTTCCAGGTTCAGTAGCAGGATGCTGAGGGCGAGCTCTGTCGGAGTCCATTTTCTGCAGGATGGAGGAAGCGAATCACTGGTGAGGGTGAGGGGCCAGAGATTTTGGAAGAATAAAGAATGGGGAGCTACCTAGGACTGAGGTACGGTTTTGAGGACTCAGCTGAAGTTAGAGGCCATGACCTTATTGTGGCCTGATCCACAACTGTCTTCCAACCATCCTCAGCAGCTTCTAGTAAGCCCTGGGACGGCAGAGTTGGGTTTAACAGAGCGTGCTAGATCTAACGTAAGTATGAGTAAGTAGCAGAGTGACCATTCAACATGGCACTAAGCCAAAATTAATTTTAATGGGGTGTCCAGTGGTAGATGAAGTATAGAGAGAGGTCATATTGGTTAGGGTATTAAAAACATGTTTCCCCCTGTCCCGGCAAATCTCAGTGGCTTCATTGAGTAGATTATTTTTCATTTGCAGAAAGGTCAAGACAAGCAGAGGGTCATCTTCCATGTGACAATTCAGAACCCAGGTTCTATTAATAGCTATTGGCTCTGT
>NW_012148174.1:9432846-9434195 GCF_000956105.1 Propithecus coquereli
TCCTAAAGTTTAAACTTAAGCTTGGTACTTATTTAAATAAGTATCAATAAATCCACAATAATATCACATTTCAAATTTGCCTTTAGTGATGGGTATAAATTTTTTAAATTAAAATTATTTTATGTCTTTAATTGACTATAAAAATAGTCAATAGTCAATTTTATTGCCACTCTTATAATCAAGGAAGTGTAGGTTTCTTCTTGACTTCTATAAATATTTGTAATCTTGAGATATGAAAACAATATGATTTGCATAGGAATAGGTACATGATGTCAAGAGTCTTAAATGCAAGTCTATTATCAGCGAGTAGTTCACGTGGAAAACACGTGCAGATTGTTTTGACTTTACAAGCTTAGAAGGAAGCAATGATGTAACGCAGCTGGTGGGGAAAGAGGTGGATGAGTTCCTGGAGGAACCCGAGCTGGTTCTCTACTCAGGGTTTTCCAAGGCTGAAATCAAGGTATCATCAGCCGACCTGCAGTCCTCTCTGGAGTCCAGGGTTCTCTTCCAAGGTCATGTGGTTGTAGGTAGAATTTAGTTCCATGCCCGCAGTAGAACAGAAGCCCCTGTTCTCCTGCTGGCTATTGGTTGGGGGGCACTCACAGCTCCTACAGGCTGTCCACAGTTCCTGCCCGGGTGGCCAGTTCCATAGGCCCTCTGAGGCTTGGAATCTCTCTGACTTCTGGAAGGGCCCAGTTCCTTTTAAGAGATCACCTGATCGGTCCAGGCCCACCATGATCGTCCGACTTCTGATTAAGTTGACTGATTCGTGAACTAACCACAGGAGGGCGATCCCACTACATTCACAAGTCCTGCCTACAATCAAGGTGGGAGGATTATACAGAATTTATACACCAGAGCGTGGGAATGTTGAAGGCCATCATAGAATTCCTCCTACTACGGAAGCTAATTATAGATAGTGAAATGGTTGTAAAAGACATAAAGTAGGAGACAGAGAAGAGAGGCCTTCTCCGATCCTTTAGAGTGGTCAGAAAAGGAGTGTCTGGGGCAGTATTCCTCGAGCTGAGATTTATAGGGCACAGAACGAGCCAGTCATGGGAAGGCACGTCTAAAAATTGTTTTGCTATTCGAATTTAACGTCCAGCCATGCCTCACTCAGCAATGGGCGTACATTGTGAGAAATGTGTCCTTAGGCAATTTTGTTGTCGCGTGAACATCACAGAGTGTACTCACACAAAGTCACATGGTGTAGCCTACTACACATCTAGGATAGCCTGCTGCTCCTAGGCTACAAACCTGTGCAGCGTGTTGCCGCACTGAATAGTGTAGGCAATTGGAACACAATGGTAAGTATTTGTGTATCTAAACATATCTAAACATAAAACAGT
>NW_012148174.1:9434245-9435679 GCF_000956105.1 Propithecus coquereli
AATATGTTAAAATCTAATATTTTCACATTAAATATGTTCTTGTACAAAGAGAAAACATAATATGAAAGAGCATAAAATTTTAAATATTTTTAGTATACTGGTATCCTGAGAAAATAGATCTAGTGTCATCATTGAGAACATGGAGTCTAAAGACCAGGATTCGAATCAGCCATTTGTCAGCTGTGTTACGACAGGCAAGTTACTGAATTTCTCTGTTTCATTTTCCTCTTCCATAAAATGGAAATTGTAATAAGACACTCTTCATAGTACTGCTGAGATGATTCAATGTCTTAATAGACGTAAATCACTTAGCACAGTTCCTCGTTGACGTAGGCTCAGAATAGTGTTATAAGCTTATGACTCTATACACATTTCTGTTGAATATAATGCAAGAATTAATAAAAAGATGCTTCAAGAGTGTAAAATACCATAAAATCTAACATTTTTATCTTTCAAGCCAACTCTAAAAGATCCTTTTTTGAGAGAGATGTACGAATGAAAATATATGCATTAGTCACCCTGTTACTTAGCAATTTTGCACAATCTGTAAACCTTTGATATAAGGTAAAAAAAAAAAGCTTAAGACATTCATATTTGGGGAGTATAAATTGTATTCTATATTATATTTAGAAGCAGATTTTTAAATATGTACCATGTCTTCAGTGTCAAAATTGTTCTTCCGATTATGTACTGAAATATGTTTTAGCTTAAATATGTCTAACACTCTAAGAAGTTTTAGCAACATTACAAAAAGATCGTATCCAAAGGCAAGTTGAAAATCAGTGAGGCCAGCTTGTTAATAACAGCTCTATCAAACTAACACTGAAACTATAGACTTTTAAGGCTGAAAAAAAACCCTTTTATTTTTTGTTAAAGAAAAAAGAAAGACTGCTAACTTTTACATTTTCATATTTTTAAAGTTTTATCTACTAAAACGTTTTCATATTTCAAATTAAAAATGGAAGCCAAAAAAAAGAGACAGTTCCTGACGCCATGGACATTTAATGTTTGCTAAAGTAGTGACAATTATAGGACCACACTGACAGAGTCCCTTCTTTTCTTTTTTCCACAGGCTCTTTAGGGAAAGCATTGACTTTTGTCCTCCTCTAATATAGTGTGACTTCCTGCTGTCTTTTGTAGAGCCAGATGGTGGCGCTGTAGCACCATCTGTTGAGATTTTAGCTTCGACTTCTGTTTTCTATTAGCAATAGCATTTGGTGAAAAGACTCAGCCTTCTTTTGAAAAAGAAATGACTTTAAACATGCTTCATTCTTCTCTTTAGTGATAGGTAAGCCCTCCGCTCAAGCCCTTTAGGTTGTTTTAATGTTTTCTCTGTGTACAAGCATGTATGTATCCAAAACTTGGAAATATAGGTGACTTACAGCGTGTTTTCCAAAGGATTGAGAGTAGGTGGCAGTATTTTGTGTCATTGTT
>NW_012148174.1:9437364-9438947 GCF_000956105.1 Propithecus coquereli
GTAATTGGATTCTAATAATGAACATGGAAACACTGATTTATAACACACTTCAAAGACCATTGTTCTAAAGCCCTGCTCTGACTGTTTTCACCTAATCCTGTTTTGTTAGGCAACTTCTAACTCCTCCTGTACGTGGAGTTGGTCTTCAATGAAAGATATTATTTTCTGATTTTCTTCTATGGGAATTCCAACCATCACTGATGGTTGTCTACAATTTAACATGCCTTCTCTCTCTATTTCTATTTTCCTAGTTCTAACTGCCTTCTAAAATTGTAATATTGAGATGCACCGAAAAACAAATGATTTGAGAGAACACCTTCCCAAATTCCATGATGCTACTTAGTATAATACTTTCGTGAGCAACAGATATGAGTTGATAATTTTCTAACGAACAATGGGGTAAAGCTGAAGCTCTAGAAGCTCTAGAAGCTCCAAGGAGTTAAGAAAACAGAAAGGAAATACGATGAACACCCTCTCCTCTTGGCATGCTTTTCTCATCCAGTTTTTGCATCTTTGTGCTCTTCTCTAGAGCCTTTAAAATCAAAAGGGAAAAATGAGGTTAAGAAAAAAAACAGGAGCAACATCAAGAATCTTGCCTTTTGCTAGAGGCCAGTTCTGGGTTATAATCCTAAACTAAAATTGAATTGTCTTTATAAGATAAAGCGATTCTTATTTCTCCTATCTGCAGCAAAGAGAATACTATGATTTACCTGATTGCAGACTTTCTTCAGAGAGTTTGTGAATGAGATGATAGAATATAATTCATTTCCCTTGTAAATGCTTCTTCCAAACTATAAAAATCAAAGTCCTAACAGCAATTCTATCAGGGTGTCCCTAATCTCGAGCATAAATGATAGGCTCCTTTCAGATGGCAGCGATATGTCTGCGGAGTTTTATTTCCAGGGAGACAGGGCAGGATTTGCTGCTATGCAGACTGAATAATGTTGGAAGCCAACATCATGTCACATTTTGTGTGCACTTTCCAAAGATTAATCCAAGCGTTACAAATGGGACACAGACTGCCATTGTCCCAGGGACACTTTAATAACCCACACCTACAATATTCAACCTGTTGTTTGCATAGGGACAACTTTGGGACACAAAAACCCACCAGAACGACTTAGGGAAAGGAGCCATGGAGAGGCAGAGACCCAGGCGCCAGGGCACCGCTACATCTCATCCTTCATGGCAAATGAGTCTGCTCGGAGTTCATTTGTGCCTGGGGATGGGGGTCGCCGCGCATCTTGGCTTTCTTCAAAGCCACTCAGCGAGCATTTCTGAAATCTGCTGCGTGCAAAGTCACTTTCTTACTCATGCCGCACTTCAGCGGGCTTTGCCAACTTGCAGATAATTTTTGTTTTGTTTTGCACAAGGCAGCTCAAATTAAGTGACATTATTCCCCTCAGAAATAAATCGTGCCTGGCCAGCTTCTTCTTTCATTTTCCTCCCCAGCCCCCTCCTTTCCTTACAAATTCCTTGCATCTGTTGTTCGACTAGGATATTCTTGCTAAATGCGAGACTTTTAGGAGAAAGCTTCAGGATGAAAAGATTGCGGGAGGAAGATGGGAAGAGCTAATAATTCT
>NW_012148174.1:9438997-9441016 GCF_000956105.1 Propithecus coquereli
GGTGAGGCCTACTCTAACCACCCTGTCTGAAGCTGAGACTCTTTCAGCCAACGTGCTCACATCCCCTTATGTGGCTCAATTCTTTCCTCATAGCACACATCACCTTCTAACATGCTACGTAATTTTCTTGTTGTTGTCTTTCTCTTTCCACTGTAATATAAGCAAATCGAGGGCAGGGGTTCTCATTGTTTAGTTCACTACTCTTTCTTCAGTGCCAAGAACATTATCTGCCATATGAGGGTCATTGGATTAGTACTCGTTGAATTATTTAATGGCATGATTGGTTAACAAAGGTCCATTATGGTCCAAGTTCAAGTTGAGATGCGTACGTGTATTTACTAATGCTGGCCTAGATGTAGGAAGAGAAGAAGACTCAAACGCCATGGCAGAGGTTCAAGGTAGGATGTCTAGAGCAACAGTAGACTCGAAGAAAATATTTTGTATGTGGAGTAAAAGATGATATTTGGCTTTAGATGCATCATATTTGAGACAAAGGTAAAATATCCAGGTGAACATACTCAGCAAGACACTGAAAGTGTACAGACTGGGTTTTAAGCAAAACTTTGAGAATTGCAGTCTCAGGATAAGAAATGATAACAAGAGTTTCAGTTCTCAACACAGGAAAAAATGATAAGCATGTGAGGATATCTTAATTAGCTTAATTTAATAATTGCACAATGTATACATACATCAAAATGTTACATTGTAGACTCTCTCCATCTATATATATAGTCAATTACACCTTAATAAATCTGGAAGAAAAAAAGATAATAAGAGTCTCAGGATGCTTCGAGAGTGTAAAATACCATAAAATCTAACATTTTTATCTTTCAAGCCAATTCTAAAATCTTTGTTTGAGAGAGATGTACGAATGAAAATATATGCATTAGTCACCCTGTTACTTAGCAATTTTGCACAATCTGTAAACCTTTGCTATAAGGTAAAAAAAAAACTTAAGACACTCATATTTGGGGAGTATAAATTGCATTCTATATTATACAGAGAGATGGAAGGTGGAAAGTTATGCAATGTTGAATACAAATTATATGCTCTAGGGCACATTCAATGATATTTAATCTAGTGGTTTCCTATTAGGTAGAATAACAATATCACAACTTAATTCTGTCCAAAAATATTTTCACAGGGTACATCTGTACTGCATCATCTAATCAGTGTCAGCGTACTCATATAAAGTGTACCATAGACACAATGGAAAAGCAAAGTTTTCTCATGGTTCTCCCGTTGAAAAATGATCAGTATCTAAGCCCTCTTGTGGTGGTTCTGCATAAAACAGGCACAGGCTCTGCAGAAATCCTCAATTTGTCTACTCCATGACAACAGGGAGGGAGAAAAAAAATCTTGTGTCTTTGGGCAACAGAGAAATAACCTTTTTGATTCTCACAGTACTTCTTTTCTTCAAATCCACCCCACCCTCAAAGCAATATTATCCACACATGAATAATAGTAATAATACTGGCAAAAATCAGGTCAAAAAAATACAAATGCTGGGTAGATGACCCAAAATGTTTTATAACTCAAATTTTCAACAAAGAGCCATATAGATGATTTTTAATTGCTATATTAAATGCCTACATTTTTGAATTTCATTTCAATTAGCTGTTATGAAATTTAATAGGATATAAGTCAAATTGTGATTAATGCCATATCTGTATGCAAAAAAATATTTAGAAATATTGAAGATAATGTCCTAGCTTCACATCAATTGCTAATTAGCTCTTTTAACAAAGCAATTAACATTCTAGTTATAACTTCAATTCATAGAATAGTTGGCCTAATATTGAGCTAATGCTTCTTATTACTAATATACCAAAGGGTTACTTAGCCAGTGACTCCAGCATGACCTTGGTCAAAATCAACTTTCCAGTCCAGCAAACAGCACAAAAATGTACGTTCTTATGGCATTTTTGGTGTCATGTTTTTTAAATCTTTCTTTCTAAAACATATAAAAACTGAAATTACAGTAAAACACCCAGTGTGGCCCCATCTTTTTCTATCCTA
>NW_012148174.1:9443231-9444571 GCF_000956105.1 Propithecus coquereli
CTTTTTAACCCTCCCAGTGCTTTTGGTGAGAACGCTTGTTTCTACCAAAAATGGTCTTAGAAGGTTAGTTTGGTGGCACACACATCCCTGCCTCTAATTTTCCTCAACAACTAGCCCTCTCTTATGTACTCTTCATCTCTTTAAGCCACCTTCTTGAAAATCTGACTTTTACTAACTTACACCCCAAAACTGAAAACTGAGTTGGCTAATGCAAGATTATGAGTTGGACTATTTTCTTCCTCATCTACGTTGCTATCCATATTCTTCTCCTTTTTACCTTTGTTCAGCCCGAGACAAAAATCACGCTGGGTAACCCTGCCCTAACCCTTCCACCCCACCTTTAGTTCTGAATAAAGCAAATGACAGGACAACAGAAATCAATGCAAAAGGCCGGGCGCGGTGGCTCACACCTGTAATCCCGGCACTCTGGGAGGCTGAGGCGGGAGGATCGTTTGAGCTTAGGAGTTCGAGACCAGCCTGAGCAAGAGCGAGACCCTGTCTCTACTAAAAATAGAAAGAGATTAGCTGGACGACAAAAAATATATAGAAAAAGTTAGCCGGGCATGGTGGCGCGTGCCTGTAGTCTCAGCTACTCAGGAGGCTGAGGCAGGAGGATCGCTTGAGCCCAGGAGTTTGAGGTTGCTGTGAGCGAGGCTGACGCCATGGCACTCTAGCCCAGGCAACAGTGTGAGGCTCTGGCTCAAAAAAGAAAGAAACAAAGAAAGAAAGAAAGAAAGAAAGAAGTTATCATAAATAAAAAATAAAAAAAAAAAGAAAAGAAATCAATGCAACGATTGGAACATCGGGTCCAAGTAGACATATTGCAGGTGAAAATGAATCCAAGAAGGAAAACACATCAGAAAAAGGCCACGTGCAATTTTAGAGTCTATACAATAGGGGTATTTGTGACCCGGGGTACAGTCTCACCCGGGTTATCTCCATGGCTGATGGGGGGTGGGGGAGGTCGATTCGTGATTGTTTGTGAGTGTCCCAGCTGGAGGTTCCACCTGTTCCTCTGTCCCCTGCCCCATGCATGCTCCAGGTAGACGCTTTAAGGCACTGGACTCCAGGTTCTACAGATTTCCCCGCCACTTCTAGGTAAACCGTGGAGCGGTACATATGCAATGTAGCCACCGTCCTTTGTAACCACCTTTTGAACCTATTTTTTCAATGGAAAATATGTTCTTTTCTAAATAAAGCCTTATGCTGATTGCCACTATACCAAATAAACCAAGGCGGCATTTTCAACATGTTTATTTTATAACTTAAAATTCAGGAAATTTACTTATTAAAAGGCAATAAATGAAAAAAAAAAAATAATGACTCTTTTGGACCAAAGA
>NW_012148174.1:9456081-9457211 GCF_000956105.1 Propithecus coquereli
CTGTGGGGTGGGATCCCAGCCTTTCCAAATAATCCTACACCCATAACATGACCGGAAGCAGGAAAGCCATTAGACTTGAAAGGCATCCTCCGCTCAGCCTGAGACAGTGAAAACCAGTGTGGATCCGTGTCCAGACGGACCTCCTAGACAAGATGGCTGTGTTTGAGACCCCAGGACCTTGGCCCAAACTCAGTTGGACGGCCCGTGTAGGAAACGTGAATTAGAACCTCAGCAACGACTGTGATTGAATTCCCCAAGTCACATTTAAACCCCCCTGTGAGTTTGTTGCTAACAAATTCCATCCTTATTAACCCACATCCAAGCAGCAGAACTGTTCTTAAATAAATTATTGACCACACAGAATAAGTTTGACTAGTGTAGATGACCTGAAGCGTTTCTATACCTTAGAGATTTCAGTCTTTCTCTACCTTCTCAACTGCCACTTCCTGCCCTCAGAATCAAGAGCATGGCTTGGCGGGAAGAGAGCTGGACCAGGAAGCCAGAGCCCTGGGTTTGTTCCTGCGGATACCGTTTGTTCAGTGCTCTTACTGTGCAAGCGTGCTGGGTTTACAAAGTTAAATAACCCCAGTTGCTGCCTTTTACATTCCAAGAGTGGAGACAGGCGTGACAGAGAGAAAAGCAGGTGACAGGCAGGATAGCACAGTGGGTACTCACCCAGGCTCAGAAAACAGGAGTTCAGATTTCAGCTCTTCCACGGCTTAGCTGTCTCATCATGGGCAAACCGTTTAAAGATCCTCAACCTTAATTATCGCACCTGATAAATAGCTTCCACCGTTAACAGGATCTATTAATGATTCCTGTCTCATAGTATTACTGTGGCTATGAAACAGTGTTTATAAAAGTTTATTATAAATAAGTCATTGCAATGCAAAGTGTTAAGTACTATAATACTGTATTTATTTATGTCACTCTGCATCGATTCTTTCAGTCAACACATCTTTATTGAGGGCCTGCTATGTTCCCAGATTTGAGTGACAAAAGTCATAAACTCTCCCAAGACCACCTGCTTTGCAAATGAGAGATTTGAAACAGATAATCCCTAAGACCCTAAAACTTGGTTATATGAACTCAAGGGGAAACTGTATAGAGCACCAGCCCGCTGTTTTTTT
>NW_012148174.1:9459186-9461006 GCF_000956105.1 Propithecus coquereli
TATTTATAATATAGATAGTGCCTTCTAACAGTAGTTTTACAATACTTACAGTAGCACTTCTTTTAATTTTATAAACGAGTAAATAGTTAAAGCATTGCACTTTTTTATGTCACTTTTTAATGGAAAGTAATGATGACAAGTAGGGTAGCTAAGGACCAGGCACTACTGAAAATCTCAGATATGTTGATGCCATCACAGGAGTAAAACAGAAATAAATTAATTTATAATTACAGGAGCAATTCAGTTAACCTAATGAATATATAAATGCATACAGACATATCTCAGGTTAAATTGCTGTCATGGGCTCAACCGAAGATAAAAAAAATCTCACCAAATACCTACTCTGCAATGAAATTGTGCTGTAAATATCCCTTTAAAATCAGGTATGTAGAATATATATATCGCATGCGTGCCTCCCTCCTACAGGTTTTGATGTTTTGGGGGGAGAGAGAAACCCCAGCTCCTAGGCCTAAAGCTTTCTGTCTATTGTACAGTAAGCTGTTTCAGACCTGCGTGCTTATGTTTCCGATTCCTGGGAAGTTCTCTTTGCCACGGGGCATGCCCTGAAACACATCAAAAGAACCAAGTTCTACAAAAGAAAAAAGAAACTCAAGTAGGCTTGAACGTACAAAGAGAGGGAGAAAGAGATGAGAAAGGGGCCAGGCAGAGTGTTGAATACAAAATGAGTTCAGCCAACCCCAGGAGCTCTTCATCACTTACATTTATCTTATTCTGGGAGAGGGGCGTCAAAACCAGCCCTGACATAAACCACCCACTGCCATTGACTTTGACTCCATGTGTGAGCCAGTGTCTGTGTGTGTGTGTGTGTGTGTGTGTGTGTGTCTGTGTGTGATGTGTATTGTACATTAAAAGGAACAGATTTCACAAGGTATCACTGTTACCTTACAAAAATCAAAAGGAAAAGAAAACATTTAAAAACACAAATGATCAGAGTCCCAAGGAAATACATTTAGCACAGTTTTCATTTAATTCATCTACAGTATTTATATTGAAATCTTCTAATTGTGCATTGCTTTAACATCTGTACTGCAGTTTTTATTTTATACCTTCTGTACTTATCATAAAGCACGTGAGATTTTCAATTTCTACTTGCAATGTTTTGTGCATGCTTAATATTTTAGGGCAAAACGCGTGGTTAAAATCTCTGCAACAAGATAGATTCTGCATGATAAGTAAAAAAACATAATTAAAATATAAACGGTTCAAATAACTGAAAGAGTAAGGAATTGTTTTCTGAGTCTATGCTAATTCCACCTCTGGAAGTAATGCCCCCAAAATCTGACTCTTTTTGTTCTTTAAAAGTATATTCCAATTGATAAATCCTTCCTGATGCATTTTACTATCCCACTGGGATCCTAGTCTTGAATGTCTGCACAAATTTTCTACAGAAAGAAAGTGTAGTCTCAGGCCTGATCTCACCATAGTCCTGCAATGGAATGGCCTTTACATTGTGGTGGTTTGGAGGTAAGTAAATTAATAGAGTGATAAGTAAATGAATTTGCAACAGAGAGGAGAGAGAGAGAAAACACTATCAAATAGACTTTTCTAATCAGAAATATTTAGAAACATTACATAAGGGGCACATTTAGAACTTCAGTATAAGCTTTTGCTATCAAGAATGACTGTTATAAATATAGTAGGTTCAAGATTCCTCCCAAAGCATGGGAAGCCATAATATGATGTGTGGATATTGATTTCCTAACAGAACAATTTAATACTATATATATCAATATATATGCTATATTATACTAATTTTAGTTTCTGTTTACCTTACACTTTCTTTTTTTTTTTTTTTTTTT
>NW_012148174.1:9461081-9462737 GCF_000956105.1 Propithecus coquereli
GTCCAATTAATTTCTTTCTATTTTTAGTAGAGACAGGGTCTCGCTCTTGCTCAGTCTGGTTTCGAACTCCTGAGCTCAAACAATCCTCCCGCCTCGGCCTCCTAGAGAGCTAGGATTACAGGTGTGAGCCACCGCGCCCAGCCTTACACTTTCTAATTTCTGCTTTACTGTGTTTGCATTATTTTGATCTCTCTAGACTGCTGGTACACCTTCATTATTACATAATAATTTTCATGTATTGCTTTTGTTAATTCGCATTCAATATAAAAACTAAACTTTTTTACAGAAAAGATTTATGCAAAAGGTCACAAGCACATTTAGGTGAGCGTGTCAAGTTTTCTTAGTAGACTATGCCGAGCTCTGCTCCAAGAGCCTTACTCAAACAACATGTTTGGGTCAGCCAGCATTCTGGAATGAAAGGTAGAATCTCCACGTCCTGTTTACATACAGTGGAATTTTGCAGACTTAAAAAACTACGGTGATCTTTAAACACATTTAACGGCCTTTCTGTTTTCGTTTTCTTCCATTTTTTTTTTATTTCAGCATATTATGGGGGTACAGATGTTTAGGTTATGTATGTTCCTTCCATTTTTTTTAAGCAAATAAAATAATTCAAAGTGTCAAACAATTTAGAGTTTGGGGTCAATCACGCTCAACGCTGGCATTGTGGCATGTCAGTGCTATCAAAATAAAATTATATCATTTCACTATCATTACTATGACGGATTATCCCAAAAGCTTGTCTTGAGAGAAAGAGAGAAAAACAGCAATGATAAAAAGAAAAATCAGACATGAGTTACAATTCTGAATGTTGATAATCCTGGTCCACGTTTTTTCTTCCTTCAAAGCCAGCCTTTTTTCTAACATAGCACACAAATTTCTTATATGATTTTATATGGTTGCTTTTTTTGTTTGTTTGTTTACTTTTTTCTGATTGGCATTGAAACCACTGCAAAGTGATAATGCAGCAATGGGGTAAGCAGCCAGATGACCTCCCTAAAGGTTAAAAACAAAAACAATGTAAAAACTACAATCACCGGGCACACCGCATCCAATCTCCGGGGGTTGCATGGGATGTTTCTGGCCGTACAGCTCCTCTATCTTCGATGTTAGGGAGAAAAGGGGAAAAAAAGGACATCGTAGCCTTTGTGTGGCCCTCAGAATTCTGAGCGTTCTTCACTTTGCAGGATTTACAAACCCTAAGCTCAGTCTCAGCTACCATGACACCCCTGAATGTCATGGTGTTCCTGGCAGGCAGCAACTTGCCTTTGGAAACAACCACAGGCTGTGGTCTTCTTGGGTGTTTCCTCAATGGGCACTTCCTGGCTTCCTAAGGTGTCCTGTCTTCACAGAGGGAAGTCCTTCTCCACATGACTGGTGTGGCTATATTTTAAGCAGTATGTTATTAAACCACTTGAAAAGCTAAGCATTATTAAAATCAGGCCCCAGGCTGTTGGAGATACAACGCTCGTCTTTTCCAATAATACATTTCATGATTTTCTCAAAATTCAAATAATCCAAAACCAATCCTTCTTCTGTTGTTTCTATCTGTCAAAAGAACATTCACTGCGTCTCCAGCATTAACTGGAGCTGAGAACATCAGCTCCGAAATTGGATAATGTTAGTTCCAGTCTTGACTGTGCCACTTCCTAGCAA
>NW_012148174.1:9465102-9469484 GCF_000956105.1 Propithecus coquereli
TTATTTAAGAATGTATATTTATTCCTATATGTGCACTTAGGTGTTGATCAGTGAAACCAATTTGCTTGAAGCTCTGACTTGGTGGGGGTAGGGGTAAGGGCAATGTAACCTAAACATTTGTACCCCCATAATATGCAGAAATAAAAAAAAAAGAAAAAGAAAAAAAAATTATCACCTTCACCTGCCTAGAGTCAGTTGCTTTAAAAAAAATAAATAAATAATGTATATTTAAATGGGCAGGCTAAAAAGCATTTAACAATATCAAATTTGATTAGTGTTCATAACTTTAGTATGCTTTATGCATTTATTATTAATTATTAGTGATTTAACACATTGACTGCCACACTAGAAAAAAAAATTTTTTTCCTTGGGTTCACGCTGTTTTATTATGAAAATAGAATAAAAACATCGAAAACAAAACGATCCTTTCTAGTTTAATGAAAAATTTGTTATTTTTTATTGTTTTCTGTGCATGAGTCATATGCAACTTGAAAAATAGTTCTCGCAGCTCCCAGCGTGAAGAGACCTGTGAGCTACATATGCTTCACGAGGCCCCCAGCTCAAAACTAGCGTGAGTTAAATACAACTCACGGGGCAGTTAACGTGTTAAAGCTTATGCGTTGTCTAAAATCAATAAGTAAAAGTCAAGATGGAAGGAAACAGGCTCTAGGATTTCGTGTGTAACTGTATCGAGACCAGCTTTGGTGGAACACTCTGTTGACTCTCCATGTGAGGGCAATGGTGACTTTATTGTCTGGTGAAGGTATCTGCAGTTTTATCAAGTCTAAACTACCAAAGTATCCCAATCCAGACCTGGCTGAGCTCCAAAGCCCTCCCTGAGACAGGTTCCAGCGAACCAGCACCCAATGTGCTCTGCTCTCTGATGGCTTGTTTCCTGGGGTCCAGAAAACCTATGAAGCCCCTGATGGAAGTAACGCAACAGCGGCCATCATGCTCCGCTTTGTTTATGATGCACATGTAAGGTGACAATGCCTGACAAGTAGTGGTAGGACCAGGGAAAGCCAAACCTTGTCTCAACTCAACCTTGATGCCACCATATGCTTTATTTTCCCACAGGCGCCATCCCTGCAGAATGAAACCACAATATCTGAAAGAAGGAACGCTTGGCCACTAAGGCCATGTTTGAAACTTGGCAGCAATCCCTGGAGAAGCCAGGCATCCGGTCACGTCCTTCACCAATCGTCACAACTGGGACGACCCCTGGATGATCCATAACCTCTCCCAACACCAGAGCTGCTGATGTCTTTCCCACCTATTGATTTCAGGATTGAATAGATCCTGAGTACCCAAAACTGGTGAGCAAATGTACTATCTTCTAAATTACAAACTCCTATTCAGTTCAAGGAAACTGAGCTCACCAGTTGTGACATCCAGAGATCCTTGCTGTAATCCACTCATGGAAGAGTAACAACAGGACTGCTGCTTTCAGCCACAGGTCATGGGTCTTGCCCAGCCAGCCCACTATCCTTAGAGCAATGCTTCTATGCAGTGGACTTCTTATCTGTGTGTCCCGGTCAAGAGCACTCACACTGAGGTCCAAATCCACACCAGAGTAGCTTTGTCCTCAGCTTCTACCTGGGCAGGATTCTCCATCTTCTCAACTCTGAGTCTTGGGACTTCTGGTGGCCAAAGATCCAGGGAGACATGCAAGGACCAAGGGGAATGTGTTTGGTAGATCTTAACCAGAAAACCACAGAAGCCCCTTCCAACCCTTATGGAATCGCTGGTGATTGTGGTTAATCAGCTTTGGCAATTTTTACCCCAGAATTCTCTGCATATTACTAAAACAACATTACCTTCATATTTACCAAAACGGTCTACGTTCCTCCATGCCAAGGGACATTGCCTTTACCCCCAAGTGACCATCAAACACCTCCATTTTGCATGGATTCCTGGCCAATGTAGAGCCTCCAGTTTGAATCCACAGCTAGTACGTTTGTCATTGTAAACAAAGTTCACTCAGATCATGAGCTTACACCCTGAAATCGCAGTGCCTGTGTATACTACCCACCACTAAGATAACTGTGTTTTCCCTATACCCACTGTCACAGTCTTCCATAATACCGCTTCCATGCAAATCATCTCTTACAAGTCAAACAGAGAAGCATCACATGACACGTCCCAGCCTGTCATGAATTCAACCAATTTTTATTGAGGACCTATTAGGGGGCAAGCACTGTATTACATCCTGGGAATACCATGGTGAGTAAGTCCCAATCCTTGCCCTAAGAAGTTTGCATTCCAATTGAGGAAGTCAGACAATTCAACAGCATGAGTGCTAGAGCAGTGTGCTGATGACCACAAGAATTCCCTCATCTCTGTTCCTTGACCACCCAGGCAGTTCCCAGTTGCCCAGGCTGACGCACAGATGATCTTCTAATATGCCAAAGCAACCCACGAGATTCAAACCAACAAGCAGCCATCCCGGAGGAAGCCCTGCGAGCGGTTATCGAATGGGTTCTGGTTACTAAGGTATTATTTCTAAACCACCTGACTTTTAAACGAGTGAGATGTTCACTTACTGAGCACCTTCTTGGTGTGTCATCAAACTGGTAACCCTACTTGTAGCTGCTCACAGGTGAAAATCGGGCTGTGACATGAGAAGACATGGCTTCAAGTTTGGATCCTGGAGCTTATTATGACTGGGCAAATCACTTAAACTCTGGTCTTTGGTGTCTTTCTTTGCAACAGAAACATACAAACATTATATACTGTACCTACCTCACAGGGTTGTTGTGAGAGTCAAGTGAAAATGTCTGTGAAAGCACTTTGTAAACTTTATTTTTGAATCGTTCCATTTTCCATGGGTTCTTCATCCTCCCTACCAAATACAATACTATAATTTACCAGAAGGATGTATTCTTATCCCCTCTGCCTCCCTGTGCAGGGAATGGTACGAGAAGATGAAGTACATGCCCGCCTGGATGTCTGGTTTTCAGTATGGGCATTCTGATGCCTCACAGAGTGACAAGGATATAATCCAGAGGACCAAAGCCGGGGCCCTACTAGATATTCCACCATTCACAGGCCACCAGACCTGGACATCACCCAGCCTCTCTCGATGGAAGATGGCCCATGTAGAGAACCCATTCTTGGCCCCAGAGAACTAATCGGACTACAAGTAATTCAGGGAACCACCTGGGTTCTGGCTCCCAGAGTAGTCACCAGCCACTTGGGAAATAGCATGTCTCCCAGAATGGAGCAAGAAGATTGGTTAGAGGAGACACCGACCCAGTTAAATGAAATACAAGCCACACCTGACTGCCTGGACCTATTATAGTTGGGCTGGCAAGAGAAATTCCTAGACACCCATTTAAAGAAAGGATTTGGTGACACATTTCTTCTTTTAGCAGTATATCCCTGAGACCAACCTGGGTCTTGCCTGTCTGATTTTGATCTGTCTACTCCCTGTCTGTTCAATAGACCTGTGATAAGATGTGTTTCTGGCTTACAAATCGCACGTCTCCTTTACACACACACACACACACATACACACACACACACACACACACACACAGATCCATACAATGAGCAATGCCACCCATTGTTCCTATCCTACCCGTTGTCCAAGCCCTAGGCCAGCCTCCCATTTCTGATGATTCAATATGCATTCTGGATTGGCCAATCGAATTTGAGTTCGATGTCACTGGTGCAGTCCTAATCTGTCCCAGTCTCAAACTCTGACTTTATTTCAGTCCTGTGTAGGAGCTTAGAGTGCCCACAGAGCCACCGATAACCCAGCAATCCTTTAAGCAAAGGGAGGCGTTAAGCCTGAAATAGAAAACTTCAACTGCAATCCATCCCTCAAGTTCTTAGAGCAAGGAAAGAAGATTATAGGAAACATTTTGATCCAATGTTTGTATTGATTTCTAAAATATTTTTAACTGGAATGGAAAATGACTTACAATCTCCCCATTGCTCTATGTCAGAGTGGCTGACCCAAGATACCAATCCAGCGAACTGAGAAAGTCCCAGATCTTTTCCTAAGGCTGTCATAGTAACATTTCATTTCAACACCTAATGGAAGCTTAAAATGTTAAAACAGTGTCTTATATATTATAGTTTACAACCACCACTCGCTGTGGGAAGGGAGCCAGAGAGACTCAGAGTCCCCACCACCCAAGGTCAGGGGCACGGAGCCAAACGACCCAGCAAAGAGCAAGTTCAAGCCAAGAACGAAAGCTGTTGCTGACAAGACAGACCCAGCGTATGAAACAAGACGATCTTCAGGTCATGGTAGCTGAGAAAGAAGAATAGACAGATCCGAGTTGAGAACCAAATTAAGATGTTCGAACAGGTATCAGAGTAAATAAGACTGGGCCGGAGATGGGATCACCTACAGCCCCAAGATGTTTGTGTGA
>NW_012148174.1:9480719-9482204 GCF_000956105.1 Propithecus coquereli
CTGTTTTTCCCATGCTACAAACCTGTACAACATGTTACTGTACTCAATACTGCAGGCAATTGTAACACAACGGTAAGTATTTTTGTATCTAAACATATCTAAGCATAGAAAAGATACAGTAAAAATATGGTATTATAATCTTATGGGACCACTGTTATATATATGGTCTGTTGTTGACTGAAATGGCCCCTGGAGTATGGCTACATAGGACTAAAGAAAGAGAATTATACTACTGTAACATTCTGCTCTTGGGTGGGAAGGCCTTAAGATATATTAGAATTAAATGATTACAGTATAATAAAGTATTGTTTATGGCACTACTTTCTGCTTCTAGGAGCTCTAGGGTCCCATAAGTTTGTATATTCTTACCCTTGATTAAAAATGTCCTCAACTTTTCAAAATCCTAGCCATCCCATAAAATCAGTCCTACCTCTCCAATGATTTCTTTTTTTGTGATATTTGATCTTCCTCTCTGGAACTACTGTATCTATTAGGCTGCATTATTTAGCTTGGTACTTGGTATGGAATCTTCAGGTGTTTGATATTGATTTATGTATCACAGATGTATCTCCCAACCAGGTTATGAGCCTATTAAGGGCAGAATTCATGTTTTATGCAAGTACATTTCCTATGTTCCAGAGTACCTAGCTTAACTCTGACACAATTGTAGTAATAAATAATTGGTAATTGCTTTATTTATTTTTAATGGAGAAAATGTGTAATTTTTTTAAAAGAGTATTTCTTCACATTACTTTCTAGTCCAAAAATTCCCTAAAATTTCTTTCATGTAGCACCAGTTCTATAAGATGCTTATAAACATTACTCAAAAACTTGACTCCATGTTGAAATGTTAGGGATACACTGAGTTAAACAGCTAAATAAAATTATTTAATACAGGACTTCTCAGAGCCTTTAAAACTTGAATACGTTTTTAAGAAAGGTAGAAATTATGCAGCGTTTCCCAAATCTACCTAATGACAAAACCCAGTTTTTGGAATTAGTGTTCACAGGGCTCACTTTGGGAAATACTGGTGTCTTCCAAGATATTTAGAAGTGATTTGTACATTTACCTCAGTAAAACCATTTGGATTGGCTTTAACTAACCAATTAGAACTAACACTATTAGAAATTAACACTGTAGAAACACTCAGTCTTCTCTAAATTCTGTAACATTAGCAAAGATTTTGATAAACGTGAAACCTAGGCACAAATTCTCCTAACAAGAACAGAGAGGTAAGGATCACATTGATCCCTTCTGAGGCCAACCAAAGACGCAAGATTTCTCCTGTCGATCTGAAGTTTTACAATTCTGAAATAGGAGGTCTATCCCTTAGGTTTCAAGAAAGAAAGAAGTTTCTTATTTAAGAATGTATATTTATTCCTATATGTGCACTTAGGTGTTGATCAGTGAAACCAATTTGCTTGAAGCTCTGACTTGGTGGGGGCAGGGGTAAGGGCAATGTAACCTAAACATTTGTACCCCCA
>NW_012148174.1:9493366-9494674 GCF_000956105.1 Propithecus coquereli
CAATATTCTAGAATGATCAAGCCAAATAGGTAGCAATGCTTCACTTAATAAAATTTATTTCAAACCGAATATATACAAATTATACCAGAAAGATATAAAATATCATCTCTGTTACAGCAGCTCCTAGTGTAAATATAATCTCAAATTTCCCATCTTTTACTTCCTGCAAGTAAAACTAAATTTCTTTTAAGAAAGCAACACAGAGAATTTTTTTTTAACTAGGTCAATCTTTGGCAGCAATTAACCCATTCTTTGAAGGAACAAATAAAAAAGTTAAACTGCTTGAAGGCATCCTTTCATTTATATTGAATGCCAATTATGTCCCAGACGCTGTTAAGCAATGAACATAACGTCGTGAGCAAAATCATAAAGGTCACCCTCTGGGGTCAAAGAAAGACATTAAACAATCATACCGACGAATGTGTAATTACCAACTGAGATAAATTCTTGAGGAAAGCAATAAGCTATAATGAGAGTGTGTGACAAAGAAATCTGACCTAGTTTAGAAGACTTGCTGGAAGAAGAGAAGCTTGAACTAAAGCAAGACCAATGAGTAGAAGTATGGGGAATAGAAGTGGGATGTCTAGAACATTCCAGACAGACAGGCCAGCAAAGCTCACCTGAGAACTGAAATGCCACTGTGGCTATAAGAAGAAAACAGGTTTGAGTGATTAGAGACCCGAAAGCAAAGGTCAGAATGGTAGGAGGTGAGTTCCAGAGGTGGGAAACCACCAGTCTATGTCTTAGAGCCAAGCTAAGGAACTTGGTCTTTAATCTAACAGAATTGGAAGCCATTGCCAGTTTTAGCAAAATTCATGCCTTTTGTGTCCTTTTTCTGTCATTTTAATACTGTTTGAGAAGAGCATCTGTGTGTTCACTCTGAAGTCTTAAATTTGTTCGGCTTGTTCTGCTGTGTTGTACACATAGAGAATGCTTAATATACATGCATTTAATAAATTCAGGATTTGTTTTTCACAAAATATCCCAAAAAACTGTTATCATCTTGTCCTAAATCGAATTGATTATCATAGTTATTACTCAGTAACTTCCACTTAAAAAGGCATTCTGAGATGTCATTCGCGTGGTGCCGAGAATGTAGCTATTACACCCTTAACGTGGGCATAGTGAGTACAGGGATTCTGCCTTTAAAAGAGATTTTTTTAATTGGCTTAATTGCAGCAGCATGGATTAAAATATTTCAGAAGCATTGTTGAGAGTAAATGAAGTAAATCATTACTATTTACTTCTCTACAAGAAACCAGGGCTCCATTTAGAATGGAGAGAAGTAATAAAGGAGCCTTAGGAATA
>NW_012148174.1:9496189-9497493 GCF_000956105.1 Propithecus coquereli
ATGTAAAATAGCATTATGTATAATGTAACACATAATGTACAAGCAACTACTCATTCTACCACAATCTGAATCCCTGTCTAAGGATCCACTTTTGGGAAAACCCAAACCAAAATAATTTGTACTGGAAGTAGTCCAGGAAGAATATGCTCAGATGAATTTCTGAATTGGACCACTCATTGGCCAGGTAGCAACAAAGACTGCATTGTGAGTGGTAAGTGGCTTGTGATAACTCCCCGGCATGCTGTAGGGTCATTATTGCTAAGAGTCTGGTGAATTGGGGCAGAACGCAGAAGGAAGGGGGATGCACTGGGTTTACGCAATATCTCTGTCATTCGAGAGATATCGTGGTTGTCATATAAGACTGCAGAGACCATAGGTTGTTTTTAAATATCATGGATACACCACTGAAAGAAAATGGCAGGCTCAAATCAGCCAACCACCAACTCAGGACACGATGTAAAGTTCAGAGAACCTCTATGACACCCCAACCCCCATCTCCTGCAGTCAGAGGGCAGTACAGGCTGATAACCGGGCCTGGTTGTGAGAATAGCAAAATTACAGAGAAGGCTTATTATGCAGCCTGGGAAATGTTCTATGCTAAACTCAAGACCCTGGTACAGCTGAGGGCTGGAATGGAAACACACGGATGGATATGCTTAGATCTCCATAACCTGCTGAACCATCTATCTAGGCCTCCTGAAGTGACTCACTCTCCATTGTTCAAGAATAGCCAACTCCCCTTGGCTGGAGACCGTGCAGAGACCGCCTGTGAGTAAGACGCCTCACAAATTAGCAGTTGTCTTCGTCAAGATACACCCCACCTTTCTCATAGTTTGTAGGCGCAAAGCCAGGATCCAATCTCAGAGGTCACCCCACCTTTCTCACAGTTTGTAGGCGCAAAGCCAGGATCCAGTCTCAGCGGGGCCCACCTGGGGAAGTGCTGTTCTTATTTTGGAAGCAAAGGAATCATTCACCAAAATTTCTGCAACACCTGGCTGTATTTACAGATATGGACCTGGAGTATGTGCTTTAGAATAGATCTCGAGGGTGGCGAACTAGAGGAAGGGGTGTCAGTTAAGACTGGAAAAGGCAGATTTGTAGTATGGACGAACCCTCCATAACTCAGGATCTAATGTCTGAGAAGTCCTAGTATGATGCCGGCGTGGATTTCTTAAACTCGGAGAAGCATGAGACCTACAGCATATGAAGGAGAAATGTAGCTTTATCAAATTTTTAAGAAAAGAGGGAAAAGGCTTAGAGAGGAGATACGTTTGAATGGATTTAATGCCTAAGACCAGAGACTC
>NW_012148174.1:9498241-9499846 GCF_000956105.1 Propithecus coquereli
CAGAGTGCTAGGATTATAGGCCTGAGCCACCATGCCCGGCCTTTCATTCATTCTTAATCATTAATGGCCTCAATAAAAATTTTCATTAGGAATTGCAAAATGGTCTGAATCTTTTATTTCTTCTACCTTTATTATATGGAATTATTCTGGAAAAAAAAATTCCATCATTAGCTAAGTCTGTTTGATTACTCTGAAATACAGTTCATCTAGGAATGACAGGATAAATGCTTCATCCTTTGCCGCATTGCCAATTGTTAAGGTACCTTGTGCTGGGCTGCTGCTGTCGTCCCCCAGCCCCCACAGAGACTCTATTTGGTGCTTTGACATCCCATGCCACAGACCCTCCCTTAAGAACACCCCGGTCACACTACTCAGGATCCAACCCCATGCACAGGGCCTTGTGTCCCCCTCCCCCAGTTTAGGTGCCAAGCTTCCCCAGCCCCACCTAAGAGAAGAGAAGGAAGAGAAAAAAGGGAAGGGAGGGGAAGGAAAATAGCCCCCTATTTATTTTAAGGGCCAAAGAAATGTATTTCACCATAACCTACCAAATTCTTATTACCCCTCGCATGACTGTCACACTCTAATTTACTGACCTGCGTGTTGACATTTGCTTCAAAAAAGTAATAATACTAATGACTACATGTAAAGTTGGCAAATTAGGACCAATAGCCTATGTATTCAGCAAATATTTGGCTACAGCCCATAAAGCTGTTTAAGCTCAAAGGAAAGTGAATATTTTGCAGTGATATAGTCAAATTGAAAGTACAGATACAAAGTTTGGATAATGCAAGGCCAAGGGAAATTTGGATATCCTACACATTTGACAGTGACATTATGTGAAAGAATTCCAGGAATAACTTTCAGCTGATACAGCCGGGAAAAGTCTATGTTTGAGGAATCAAACGCAATATAGACAAGTGATACTTTCAGACTCCAGCTGCTTATGCTACCAGACATACATAGATGGTGGTTAATCATTTTTCTAAAAGTTCCATTTCAGCACTCACAGCTACTAGTGATTACTTTTTCAAATAGTCCATTTTACGTAGGAGTACCATTTTATAGGAACAGCAATATCAGTTGATTTCAACAGTACCCAGTCCGATCACCAAAAAATTGGAGAATTTTCTCTCCCCAAAAGACACTGCACGAATTTTTCTATTGCTTTATTTTCATCAATGGTTTCTAGATTAGGTTTGGGAGTCTTTTATTACGTTTTGTTCCTACATGTCTTCATTTAACAGATTTATTTCAGCAGAACTAAAGATGCACATCAGAACCCAGCTCTCACCTTTCTGGTTTTTAAGGTAGGAAAGTCCGGGACTGTCCCTACACATGGACAGGTGGACAAGGTCGAAGAAGAACGGAGGAAGAATTAAGCATCATTTTAGCATTCTATCCTACCCTTCTGTATCTTTATGGGATATGTATTTATATACACACACAACTAATTCAGTCCAGTCCGAGAAATTCGCCTGTCCAAGGAGTTCCAGATGGCAGGTTAGATCAAGTCCGGGATCATAGGAGTGAGAACAACTTTCAGCCGCCTCTGGACACTGGAAAGACAGACTCCAGAGAGCTATGTCTGCTCTCTTTCACAGAGGA
>NW_012148174.1:9500716-9537801 GCF_000956105.1 Propithecus coquereli
GGGCACCTTCCCCTCGCTGGGCATTGAGTAAGGAGCCCTACTGTGTGCGCCCAGACTGCATAATACTGCGAGATACCCCTGCCCTAAAATCACGCTCAGCGCGGAGAGCTTTCTGCAGATGACAATCCTCTTTGGCCGCAGGGTGCCGGGCAAAGGGGACGGATTGGATTGGGGGGCCCGGAATGGGTGTAGCATAGGCCGCAGCTTTACTTTCCATTGAGAAAAAGATTACATAACAAAGTCGAACTAAGAGATCTGGAGCAAAAGAGGAAAAGACGTAGTCAAATTAAGAAACATATTCCGAGACAGGGGTTTTTCCCCCTTTCATTCTAAGTTATAGACATCTATATTTATGAACATGGACGAGGGATTTATACACACCTACATGCATGCGTGCATGCGTCATGTTACATACGAGAGATGTCTGATGTGCGGGCATCAGCGGCGGGAGCTGCGACCCTCGCTTGGGGGCAGCGCAGGGAAGGCCGTGGGTGCGCGCGGGGCGCCTGGCCCGGGGCCACCAGCGGCCGCGCACGTTCCCCCCCGGAGTCTGCACAGGCACCAGCCCAGGGCCCGCGCCGCACGGGCTCACGCAGCACCCCCGCCGGGGCTGGGACACACACCGGAGTCGGATTACAGCCCTGCCATTAACATATGAATTTGACGAACTTAAAAGAGGGACGAAGGGGAAAAAAAAAAAAAAAACCTGAGCAGACGCCTGAGTCCTCTCTGCACACAGGAACTTTCTCCGGGTGTAAAAACTCTTTGATTGGCTGCCCGCACGCGCCTGCCCGCGCCCTCCATTGGCTGGGCGGACACGCGACCGGCGCGAGGAGGGGGCTGGGACGCGAGCGGGGGGGACTTCGTGGCGCGTGCCGCTTTTTAAAGGGGCGCAGCGCCTTCGGCAACCGGAGAAGCTTCGTTGCACGCGACCCGGTGTGCGATCTCCGAGCGGGTGGGGGAGGGTACAGGAGGGAAAAAAAATAAGACGTTGCAGAAGAGACCTGGGAAGGAGGGCTTTTTTTTTTTTTTTTTGGCTGGGCTGGGGTGCCGGCGCTTCCTCCGAGCCTGAGCTCCGAGCCTTGCAGTGCGATGTCCCGCCTGCTGCATGCAGAAGAGTGGGCCGAAGCGAAGGAGTTGGGGGACCACCGTCGCCACCCCCAGCCACACCAGCTCCCGCCGCCGCCGCCGCAGCCACCTGCGGCTCTGCAGGCGAGAGAGCACCCCGTGTACCCGCCCGAGCTGTCCCTCCTGGACGGCTCCGACCCACGCGCCTGGCTGGCGCCCACCTTGCAGGGCCTGTGCACGGCACGCGCCGCCCAGTATCTGCTGCCCTCCCCCGAGCTGGGCGCGGCCGAGGCCCCCGCGCCCCGGGACGAGGCGGACGGGCGCGGGGAGCCGGTAAGGAGGGGCGGCGGCGGCAAGAGCCCCGGGCCGGCGAAAGTGCGGGAACAGCTGTGCAGGCTGAAAGGCGGGGTGGCGGTGGACGAGCTGGGCTGCGGCCGCCAGCGGGCCCCTTCCAGCAAGCAGGTGAACGGGGTGCAGAAGCAGAGGCGGCTGGCGGCCAACGCCCGGGAGCGGCGCAGGATGCACGGGCTGAACCACGCCTTCGACCAGCTGCGCAACGTTATCCCGTCGTTCAACAACGACAAAAAGCTGTCCAAGTACGAGACGCTGCAGATGGCCCAGATCTACATCAACGCCTTGTCCGAGCTGCTGCAGACGCCCAGCGGCGGGGAGCAGCCGCCGCCGCCGCCGGCCCCCTGCAAAGCCGACCTCCACCACGCTCGCGCCGCCGCCGCCGCGTACGAAGGGGGCGCGGGCACGGCGACCGCAGCGGGGGCGCCGCCGGCCTCGGGAGGGGGCCAGCGGCCGACTGCGCCCGGGGGCTGCCGGACTCGCTTCTCCGCCCCGGCCGCCGCGGGCGCGTACTCGGTGCCGCTGGACGCTCTGCACTTCCCGACCTTCGAGGACAGCGCGCTGACGGCGATGATGGCGCAAAAGCGCTTGTCGCCTTCTCTGCCCGGGGGCCTCCTGCAGCCGGTGCAGGAGGAAAGCAGCAAAACGTCTCCCCGGTCCCACAGAAGCGACGGGGAGTTTTCCCCGCGTTCCCATTACAGCGACTCGGACGAGGCGAGTTAGGAAGGTGACAGGAGCCCGCACACGGACGCAGAAGCAAAACCGCCCGGCCCGGCGCGCGCGAAGCCCCGCGGTTGAGGAGCCCCGCACCCTTTGGTGTTGGCTCCGCCACGGCCGTTGTTTAGCAACGACTTGGCTTCGGACGGCAGCGACGTTTGATGGTTTGCAAAGGCCGCCGCTGTTCCAAACTTCCTACGGTCCGCATTGTCTGATGCAAACGTGCTGTGAAAGTTGCGTCCTTTCCGCCCGACTTCTGCTCCCCGTGTAGACAGACACGGTATTAATTACTCCTACCCAAACATGGCATCATTACTCTAGTTCCCCGCTGCCAATGCGCTGCTCAGACGTCGCATCTTCTTCTCTGCCGCTGGTTTGGGTTTAATTTATTTTATGCCCTGGGCTCCCATCCCTGTGCGTTGCGTGCACTCACGGGTGGGAGAGTCAGTCTTCCGCAGTTGTTTCCCGAAACGCATTATGAAACGCAAAGTGAATGCTTCCAAAGTAAATAACTTTTGACTATGGAATTGTTAAAAAAAAAAAAGAAAAAGCGGAGAACTTTAAGGTTTATATATTGTATAAACAGACCCAGTATGTATATCCGATCGCGAGAAGGTTGGCGTCTTTTAGGAAACTTGGCGCACGCACTTTAGCAGCCGCTGCTGTTGCGGCTCCAGGAAAAACTCAACTGCCAATTGCAGACCCGTTTTTTTTTATTTTTTAATTTTTAAACACAGCCACTTATAATTCTTAAGCTCTTTGCAAATGTTTGTTTAAAAAATGAAAATTAAAAAAAACACACACACACACATCCAGTAGTGTCAAAAGCATTTGGTCAATTTTATTTTGCTTTGTTAATGTTAGAAAACGTATTTATTATTGAGTGTTTGCTACCGTTTCTACTTATCTCGATTCATTTTTTTTACATTTTCTACTCGAGATCATTTTATTTTAATTTAGCAAAGCCCACTGCCATTGTTTTATGTATTTCCTTTTGCAAATGATGAAAATAAACGTGAAAAGTAGCTTTTATTTGTCATTTATTCCATTCCAGCATAACCTTGGAAAATAGTTTTTAAATGACCTTGAAGACTTGCACGAAGTCTTTTATTAAAGGTGAATTTAACTCTGGGCACGGTGGGTCACACCTGTAATCCCAGCACGTTGGGAGGCTGAGGCTGGAGGACTGCTGAGGCCACGAGTTTGAGACCAGCCTGGGCAATATAGCAAGACCCCCATCTCTAAAAAAAGTTTTAAATAGTGAATTTATAATAATTACATTGTGAGATAAAACTTTTCTCAAATTTGCAGCACAGCTTTGCCTCTATGACAGCCAGGATCTTTCCAGTCTCCCTTACTCCTAGCCCCAAGAGCCTCTGCGAGGGGCTCCTAGGATGTAGCCAGGAGTAACTTTACCAGGGTTAGCTATTTCCACTCATAAAAACTAGCCAAGCTGAAAGCTTTCTTGCAGGTCAAATGCACAGCACAAGTGCGCTCTCAGAATCTCCTCTCCTCTCCTCCCCTCCCTCCCTCTCTCTCTTCCTACCTCTCTCTCTTTCTCTCTTATTTTGGGGTAGCGGGACCTGAAGACGCAAAGAGGACAATGGAAAAGAACTTGAAGGGAAAGCAGAATTGGGCTCATTGACTCAAAAATTAGAAGCCAGCAGTTGCCCTTAGGAAATTGTTGACCTACGCTCATTTTTTTCTTTCCAAATAATTCTGCTGCTTCCAATATAGAAGCGAATATGCATCTTTATTTTGTCCTTCTGAATTAGCTTCTATATAGAAAAGATTATTCAGCTACACTTTTGAGTTATTTGCAGACACTAAACGGTACTCTCATTCACACCTAGATGTCCTCACTAACGAAAAGCCTGTTCTGGGTCACGCGTTCCTAGGTTTTAGAAAAGCTAATATAGTATGTATATGCAGAGAGTAGAAAGCTGAATTGTAAAAAATAAATTCGATTGGCCAACATGAGAGAACTATTTATTAAACTAAAGATTCAGCGACATTCCGCTGGATAAACATCACTGAATTTGAGACGTTGATTTTAAGCCAAGTCTTTTATGTTTTGTGTCCTCACTGGGATAACAAATTGCAGGAAAAGGAAGCAAAAAAAAAAAAAAAAAAAAGCTCTTGCATCCTCCTCTCTCCCCAGCACCCCAAAAAGAGGGGAGAGCCACAAGAAAAAAGAAAAGCGCCACAAACTAGATTTGCAAAAAAAGTAACGCGCGAAGGAGCGCGGGTTGTGGTCTCCAGGAGGGAACCGCGCAACCAGCTTTTAAGTGACCACCTGGGTCCCGGTGGCTTTCAGCTTGAAGCCACAAGAGAAACTGGGAGCCGCCGCCAGCTCTCTCGGAGAAGTGAGCGGTGGCTCGCGACGCTTTCCAGGGCAGAAACAATGCACCTGTCCCTTAGATAACCTTTGGCATCCACCGAGTTTGCTGTCCTCACGATAAACATCAGGAATCTTCGGGTTGCTGAATAAATCAAGCGATGGCTTCTAACACATCTCCGTTTCACTCTCAATAAGCAATGAGCAGACCCAACAGGTATGAACGTACAGCAACCTTGCGGGACGAGAGCACACTTATTTTTACAGTTATTTGGCTCGGTGTGTTTGCCTGAGTGTGTACAGGGAGAGAGAGAGGAGAGGACCTAGAATTCTTTTACCTGTTGTGAGTCTGAGTAGGGAAAGGACAGGGGGAAAAAAATAGTTGTGATTTTTTTTTTCCCCTCAAACAATCTATATGTCATTTTGGGAAATGATTTATACTCATTTTGTGTCAACCAAAGAGGAAAAAGACCTCATCCAAAGTTAATATTTTTCATGGACACATAGAAACCACAAAACAGAAAGTGCATCACGAATATTTTCCTTTACATCTTTTATAAATGAAGAAACTGCAGCCCATTCGTTGCCCCAAAATCACACAGCCAGAAAGTGACAATATCCAGATTTTAGTATTCCTGTCCACCAGATCAACGCTCCCACAAATTTTTCTCTGAGAAAATCAATAGCTAAGAGCTGCAGCTATCCAAACTTGGGGGAGGGAGGGCAGTGACAACCATAATAGCAGATATTTATACTTTTAAATATTAAGGGTGGTATATAAGAATCAGAATTCCTCATCTTCATTTAAGATAGTTCTTTACACTTATTCTCAAGAGAAAAAACTATAACAATATCAGATTGGAAATTCTGTATCACACTGATTGAAAAGCGATGGTGAATTTTTCTAACCCATCAAAACATGCACAAAAAGTCAAATCGCTCTGTGGTAAACTGAGTGCTCAAAGTTCAAATGAGAACTTTAACCCCTTTTCTTTCCTTCACTCTATTTCTTTCTCTCTCTCTCTCTCTCTCTTTTTTTTTTATGCTGGCATTTCTTTGAAAGAGATGTACAATCACATTTCCATTTTAAGGTTCTGCTCCAGAGTTTGCATAACAAACGTTTGGCAGCTCGCTCTCTTACACTCCATTAACAAGCTGTAACATATAGCTGCAGGTTGCTATAATCTCATTAATATTTTGGAAACTTGAATATTGAGTATTTCTGAGCGCTCATTTCCCATATGCCAGACCACTCCTGCCATGCTGACTGGTTCCTTTCTCTCCATTATTAACAATTAGCTTCTACCTTCCAAAGTCAGATCCAAGTATCCAAGATACTAGCAAAGGAATCAACTATGTGTGCAAGTTAAGCATGCTTAATATCACCCAAACAAACAAAGAGGCAGCATTTCTTAAAGTAATGAAGATAGATAAATCGGGTTAGTTCTTTGCAAGCACTGCTGGTGCTTTCTCGAGTTTTATATACTTTCAGCAGCTTGCTTTATATTCTGCCTTTGCCTCCTACCCCACCACCACTTTTATTCGTGGAGGGTTTTGGCTCGCCACACTTTGGGAAACTTATTTGATTTCACGGAGAGCTGAAGAAAGATTATTTTTTGGCAACGGGGCAAGTTTCACCACGTTCTCTAAGGGACATTGCTAACTGGGGGTCCAACTTGACCAGAAAAAAAAAAAAAAGGCGGGGAGGAGGGAAAGTTAATTTCTTTAATCTTAGCTGACACAGGACCAATACTTCCATGAGGCCCTTCTATTGATTTTAGAGATTCAAACCTGAACAAAGTGAGTGGTCTTTTATCAAAGGATATCTTGTAAAATATTCCTCTCCTAGGCTTGCTTGAAAGTTCGAGAAAAAGATAATCAGCTTTCCGTTGCCAGTTCCAAACCCGAATTGGGACTGGAAAGGCAAAGTCGCAGACTGCACTTACCAAGTGCAATGCAGACGGGGCCAATTGCAATGTTGCAGAAAACAGCAAGTGTTAAGTGAGAGTTCAGATAAGCAGCAGCGTTGCATTGCTTGCAATTGTTTTGGTGAGAAGGGGCGGGAGACGGGGGAGGGAATGTAAGAAAGGCCTGAGTTTTCCTTGGTGTTTTTGGCTCTGTGGACTGCGCACTCAGCAGCCGGCCTCCCCCCTGGGCCGAGCGCAGCCGCGGGCGCGGACGGCGAGGTCCCCGGTCCTCCACTAGGCCCCTCCTCGCCAGGAAAGGCGAAGCGAGCGCAGAATGGGTTAAACGCCCGGACGCCGGGCAGAGGCGGGGGAGGCGAGAAGTCGGGGGAAGATAAAGGCGAGGACAGGAACCGAGGCGCGCGGGGGCGGCTCGCCGCAATTAGGGGGCGGGTGACAATGGAGGCGCTGGCGCAGGCTCCGGGCCGCGGCGCGGCGCGTCTGGGGCGAGCACGCGCCGTCAGCTGGTGAGCGCACTCGCCTTTCACGCCGCTCCCCGGGGAGCCGCGCGGCCGCAGCGGCCGCCGCCGCCGCCCTCCCCAGCCTCCTCGCCCGCGGCCTCCTCCGCCCCCCGCCGGCAGCCGGCCCACTCCGCCCCCGGCCTCGCAGCGGGCGCCGCCTCTGCCCCCGCCCCGCCCGGCAGCCGCCCCCGCGCGGAGGAGCCGCGCGAAGCCCCAGCCGAGCGGGGCCGAGGGGAGGGGACAAGCCGGGCCGGGGGCCGCCCGAGCCCCGCTGCCCTTTCCCAGCCCGAGCTCCACGTCCTCGGGCACTCCGCTATTCCAAAGAGAACTTTGCTTCCACGTTGCTAAAACTCTCGGGGTGTAAAGATTCCTCGCGCAGAGGGTGCTCGGGCATCGCCGTCCGGGCGTCAGTGCGCACGTTGCTGACTCTTCCTCCCTCGGCTGCGTAAGGAGAGCAGAGCTATAAGCATCTCCCTGCGGAAGTTTTAGGCCTTTCTACACCCCGAGGTCCTCTCCCTGGTCCAGCTCTGCTTCTGCTGGGCCCAGACAGACAGACAGACAAGTGAGTCTTTTTGCTGCCTGAGCTACAGGCAGGCCAGGCCCATTCCACAAGTTCATACTTTTTCCCCCAGAGAAACCTGAAGCTTCCTTCATACGGATGAAAAGCAAGATGCTATTCAATATAAGCATTATTATCACTGTTTTTTTTTTTAAAAAAAAAACCCATTCTGATCAGGGAGCTAGGGGAATATGATAAAGAAAAGGGTGTTCTGATGGCCGGCTGGTGGCCCAGGCTGCGGGGCCCAGCCACTGCCAGGGTGATGAAGGAAGGTGTGAGCTAGGATCTGAGGCGACTGTCTTGGGATTTCTCAAGCCAACAGATGTCATTCTCTTTGGGGCCATTGGCCACTCTTTTGTCTTTTCTAGAAACAGTTCTCCATAATCCCTCCCACCTTCCTGCTCCTTTATATACTCTCAGAGCTAGGGTGCTGGTTCAGGAGGGGAATCCTTAATTACCTGGGGTGGGGGGATGAGGTAGCATTTGAGGAAGGAGTAGGCGTCATTCTTTGTATCTTAGAGGCCACAAAACTAAGAGAGATCTGAAAACACAGGGCCACCAGCTTACCACAAAGATGGAAGGCTGGTTCTTTTTATTTTCAATACGGGACGTTTCTAAAACGACCCAGCAGAAATATACAGGATTATCTATTTTCTTTAAATTTTCTTTGAACCCAAGAGATGTTGATTCAACAGGTCAAAAAAGAATCCCAGGAATCTGCATACAGGATTCCAGATGAATCTGATGCAAGGTGGAGCAGAGGCCTCCTGCAGCAGGAACCTAAAGGAGTTTCTGTGAGACTCTTCCTGACATTCCCCGTGAAATGGACACCGGCTAACGATCCCTTTCACCTCCCTTTATAAGACTCAGTGATCTTTTTTTCCAAAAAGAGAGAAGTGGACCACATAGCTTCTTGGATTCCATGACTTGATCTTGTTGCTTTCGGGCTATGGGACCTGGGACAATAGGCTTTGGCCTAAGATATCTCAACTACAAAGCAATACCAGCTGCCTTTGGAGGCCTAAGGGCATCGGTCCAGGTAGTAAAAGACATTCATCCCCTGTCTGTCTGTCCAACATAAGAGGCTCAGTGGGAGAAGCCAAAATCATAACCAGCGAGTGCAGTTTGAAAATCAGGAAGCAAGAATTTTCAGGCCAAACAAACTCTAAGGCAAACAAGGGGGTGCGAAAGGGTCGTTGGGAGGCCTGTGGTTTAAGGTGGGTAAACTAAGTCACATCACTCCGTAATAACTCCAGCCTGGATTTAGGGGCTCATCGGCTTTGATGGAAGGGTTAGCCACCCAGGACTTGACTGAAAAAGTAGCTGTTCTCGTGTGTTGTTGGTAATGGTAATCAGAGAATACAGAGAAAGACAATATTATGATTTAGAAGGCAATGATCTTATGAAACGGTGAAACAGTGTAACTTCCTTTGATGACAAATTATTTTATTTCTTCCAAGCTCTTCCCCACTGTCTCTTTGTTATAGTCCCCTATCTCCCCCTTCTTTTCATCAATGAATGGGCACTTACTGGGTGCCCATATGGTGGGGGAGTTAACCACTAGGAGAGATGCAGAAAAATAAAATAGAACCCCCTCCCTTACAGAACTCAGAACTTGGTGGAATCTCAGAAAAAAACATGGAAAAGAAGCTTCATCCTCTAGCTGAACGTGTCATTATTGCTCCAAACAAGCCTTGTCATCTTATGTTTGCCCTCAAACTATTTTATTCATACTTCCAGGTATACCTATACATAACCTTCATTGTTTTCCTCAATAATAACATATTTTAAGTAGTTTGAAACCATAGAGCTAATCTTCAAATCAACCACTATTTCTTTTGAGCTCAGAGAATACCTTTATTTGTAGTCATAATTTCATACCAGAAAACAACTGAGGTTCTGAGAGAGACCAAATGGCCTACTGAAGGTAACATAGCCTCAGTGGGTCCGTGACCACAGAAACCCAGGTCTGCTGTGAGTCTATGGTCAGCATTCCGCCCACCACACTTTACCTGCCTCAGGTGTGTGTTTTGAACCAGCTTGTCTCATTCTTGCTCAGACTGAGAGGTGATAGAGATCCCTGAACGCTTCCATTTTACATTTGCTCCAGAGACAGATAACTTAAGATATTCCTTTGGAGATGATCATAGAGCCGGTTCCACTTCCATGGGATAGATCTAAGAGACATACTGATTAGAGGAATTTTCATTTAGATTGCCATTCTTGCTCCTCCGATTTGGCTGATGCTGGACATGCTTGTCATTTATGCTATATTAAATTTCCTTTCCACTTTCATCTAGAAAAAATCCATCCAAATGCTAAATAGCGTATGAAGTCAGAAAACGAGGCTCAAGAATGTTACATAAAAGTGTGTCCTGAACAGCAATGGCCTGAAAGCAGGTCATTCCCCCAAATTATTGCCTTATCTATGCTTAAAAGCATGGTAGGAAAATGGGGCTATAATTTTTATTGTTTCTCTTGGAAGGAGAAAGTGAATTTACCTGCTACATTTGTAGCTGTGGATTCATTCAGTGATAACGTACATTTTTTTATTCACCTAGTCATCTGAGCTATTGGCATTTTACCTTAAACCATCCAAGTGAACATTTCCCACTGTCCCGGGTGGTTCAATGTCTCAAATATATTTCTTTGTTTTTGAAAACTTCTGTTCTTTACCTGTCCTGAGTCGGTACTGCATTTTATAACACCTGTATTCGATGGTCTAAGGCAATCTCTTCTGTATTGCTTGTGATTTAGATGCCTTTGACCTCCCAAGGAGTGAAGGGCGAGTGGAGGGCGTTTGAAGCAGAGCATATTTCTAATTAAAAACAGGAAAGTTTGCAAGCAGCCACATAGGTCGCATTTTAGGATCCGGAGGTCAACTTTGTACTCGCAGTCATGCCTAGATATTTTCCCATAGCATATTTATTCCCCATTGTTCCTCCTCCCCACCTGTACACCTGGACAGCCCCCAAAGTTCAGCCCAGAGCCCTTTTTACCAAAACCTAAATCCAGACTGCTTCCTAACATGTCCTGCGTGGTGGTACCACGTGACGCACCCGGCCAAATATCCCCCCACTATTTTGGGACATCTACATGGCTCCTATTTCTAGAAAAGGAGTGTGAAGCTGTGATATAGGCCCCCAACTTTTTTTTTTTTATTTAGCCTTATTCTGAAAGCAACCCTGAAGAGTTCACTATAGCCAGAGGCTACTTTCCCAGTATTTTGTTGACTGTTTCTCCTTGTTCCTCCACCACGTCCATTTTGCTATAGAGAGGTGTGGATTTACCCAGACCTAGGGTATTGGCTTCGTTTCAATGTTTTCTCATATGTCCAGCAGCTTGTGTTAGCCAGCTGGCCCAAGGACTAAAGGCGTGGGGACAGGGAGGCATGGTCACCCAGCCAAAGATTGTATTAATGAGAGAGCCTGAGGCTTCTCAGGGGCTGTAGAAGGGGAGGAGCCATTCAGTAGAGTCCATTTGGGAGACTCTCTGGAACACTCTTCCAGGTATTTTACATGCCAGTCCCTTTGGGGGAACCCCTCCTTACCCTCATCCTGCTGAGAAATAAAGAACAAAATAACTCATCTTGTGGGCTAAATGTCATCCTCAAAACTCTACTTTCACCTATGAACTCGCCTCCTTCTGGATGCCTCCCCACCCCTCCAAGGTTTGGTAAAGATTTTTTGGTTTTTCTTCTTTCACATTCCCCTGGAATCGCTGATTTCTTTTTAAAGGGCCAGCTCCTGGAAGGCAGAAACCCATGTCCAGTTTGACCATGCACAGGCCAATGGCAGGAAAGAAGTGAGAATGGAGGTCACCCAGGCCTGCGTGTGCTCTGTCTGGCCACGGAATTCCTTGTCTTGCTTTCTCTTTAAATTAGATCGATTCTTTAAATGGATTACAGCCGACACCAGGATATCTCTCTCTTTGTCCTGAAAACTCAAACAAACCTTTCCTAACACGTTCTTCCTTTCCTTCTTTCATTTTTTGGCCTAACTTCTGAAACCCCTAGAGAGGTGCTCTCTCCTCTAAGCGCCAATAGGCCTCCTAACAAATGACATAGCGACTATTTTTGGAAGCGCATTTCTGTGAGCCCCTGGAGAGGGGCAAGGTGTAACGGAGGTCACCTTTGCATCCGGGCTAACAGAGACCCCCAATAGGCCTTTCCAGGGTTTAGCTGGACAGGCTGATGCCCTCAGGCCAGGCTTGGGAGTTGCATTCCACGCCGGCCCTGCAAGGCTGAGTGTGGCCAGGTTAGCCTACCTGATCCCTGCAAGGCAGAGGCGCGATTGTACGTAGCCTCTCTTCCCCTGGCATTTTCTTGCTACCTATCTCACCTGGCTGCATTTTCTAGCACCTGATTCCTTTCTAGCACCTTCCTTTCACATGCTTTTCATTCATCCTCTTCTAGCAGTTTCCACTTCCCTGTCATTTTCCCCGAGACCTGTCACCCTTGGGTCCCATTGCCTCCCTTTTCTTATCACCCCCCCACTCCCTCGATCGTCGCTTCCCAGACCTGGTCCTCCTTAGCCAGTGGCTCTATTTGCTATCTTAGCTCCTTTGCCAACGTCGCCCTAACCGCATCGCTCTCCATTCCCCCGGTCTTTCCTGCCTGTTCGCCTCTCGCCTCCCAGTCGGGACAAGACCCGAGCAGCCACGCCGCTGCGTGGCGACCCAGGCGGCGCCACTTCCTCCGGGCGCGGGGGCACGTTCGTGCCTCGCGGCGATCGCGACGCTCTGCAGCGCCTCCTGCAGGAGCAGCCGCGGGCATCGCGCCCGCCCGGCCCGGGCCGCAGAGGGGCCGGCGGGAGGGGAGGCGCGCGGGTGGGCAGCCGAGAGCTGGGGAAACCGGATCTCCTGTCGCTGTGAACTGGAGGGTTTTTTTCTCCTCTATTCTTTTTTCCCCTCCCCTCTCTGTCCTGACAAAGATACCCAGCCCTGTTTCGGTGGCTGTGCTGTCGACTCTCCCCTCCTAATCTCCGATCATCAACGGGGGATCGGGTCAACATCAGCCCATCAGTGTGATCAAGGCAGAGATCTCTATTTCTTCCCTGGGGCAGGCCCCCTGCTACAGTATCCTTCATTTAATACTCCCCTTATCAGAGCTCGCCTGCACGCCTTTCCCTCCTCCCTCGGAAAGATCCCTGCTCCAGCCTGCGGGACCCCAGGCTTCCAGGAATAACCTTTTCCAAGTTCACCTTGACCAAATCCAAAGGAAGTCTTGGGCTTTCAGCTCAGAGCAGTAAGCAACAAGCAATGCACTTCCCAGGATACTGTCCCTCTAGAAACAGTCCTCAGTTCTACCTGTTTCTTTTCATCATGTACATTTTTCAGTTTATTTCCATCCAGGGAATAAACAAAATTGCCCCCACTCCCAAAAAAAAGGCTGTCTTTAATCAATGGGAATCATTTTGGTCCAACATGCTTGCTTGGAAGCTGATTTGCAGGACGTTTACAAAGAACAATTGGAGGAAATGAAATAAACCATTCAGAACTGTGCCCTGAGGTTTACCGGGGGGTAATCGATCCTTCCACTGGGTCCTCCTGAATTTTTCAACAGTAAACTAGTTCATCTCCAACTGACGGCTTCACCATTATTATATGGTTCACAGACAGCAGAGGCTTGAAATCATGTCGACATTTACTCCATAAGTTAATAAATAAATAAATAAGACACTTGGTTAAAATACTCACTAAGACACTTGCTTAAAATACTATCTCAAGAAATAGAAAGAGAGAGAGAGAGAGAGAGAGAGAGAGAGAGAGAGAGAGAGAGAGATTGTTAGTGCCAAACTTGCAGAAGGGATTTGCACCTGTACAACTTGTGGTCTAGAAATATTCACCAGGACAGCTGGCAAATAGGGGGTTAATCATTACAGAAAACGATGCATCGTATCTTTTCAGTTTGGTTTATACTGAAGGGCAGTAAAGATTTATGCTTCGGGAGGATAAAACTGTTATTTTCGGAGTGTGGTTGATTCCTTTGAAAGTTTATTTTCTGAGGAAGTGTAGACAGTTTGTGTGACAGAACAACCCTAGTTCTCTCTTAAAAACCTCTGATGCTAAGAAGATCACCTACATCTCCTTAAACAATATGAAAACTTCTCAGGTTTCTGAAACATTCTAACAGCTAAAGCTTATAAGAATACTGGATGAAAGTAACATATTTTTAAAGGAGAAAATTTCTTAGACATTTCATTAAATTAGATAACACCGTTTGGCTAAATTAGTTTCCACTTCCTTGCAGTGTTTTTCAAAAAGAGAGTTCTATTCTCCAATACTTTGAATTACTGCCAATCGCATTATAATCCAGAAAAATGTAGTGAGCTGCCCTTTTTTCCTAAGAGACAATATGCTTATATCTTTCTCACATTTGTGGAAAATTAATTCATGGATATAGATAAGATAGGTGTATCTTATTACTATATGTCTTTCTGGTACTGTATTTTCCAATTCCAGGAAAGCAAGGTTGAAAGAGCTTTCTGTCACCAGCTAGTTATTAACAAAAACAGTATTCATTGACATTCTGGTCTTAGGCAGCATCTGAAGCTCCCTGCAGTTCAATCCTGTGATTATTAACTCACTTCCCACCAATATCTTCTGCAGGGCCATTATCTACTGTCAATATTTTTACAGCCTATGAGGAGAAGTCCTGCTTACTTCCTGTTAGAAGGGAGGCAACAGGGTTTTTTTTTCTTTCTTTCTTTTTTTAAGTAGATAAATATGTACTCTACAAATATGTTTGATTGAGGAGGTAAGAAGGAAGGGAAAGGGGAGGCTGGCATCTGCTGTCTCACCAGCTCATTGTGTGGTTAATAATTGCTCCAGAATAGTTTTACAGGGTGTAGGCTTTCTGAAACAAGGCTTACTGAAAGATCCAGGTCGGAAAACCTTTTCCAGTTCTGTTCATACATCAAATCTTAGATATTAGGTATAGGATTTGTTGTTGTTGTTGTTGTTTTAAGCATCTTATCTTCATGTAAACCCTTTTGATTTTCTAGCTCTGAGAAATCTCTGGAAGGATATTTTCCTGAAAGAGATGAATCGGTATATAGTCTCTACTTTCAAGAGAATGATGCTTAACAGCAAAGGACTGTCACAATGATTTAGTATGAATTTTGGGTTAGTGTTATTAAAGCTCTACTTTGTATGAATAAACACTATTTTTAAAAATGTATGCAAATAAAACATACCGTCTGGGTCAAAGTACGTACTTTTAAAAGTGACTTTTAACATCTTCCTATATGCTCTATGTCATGGCTACTCTGATCAAATAAAAGGCCAAGGCAAATGATTAGAGATATGGAATAACACGAAATATTGTGGCGAATCGCAGTATTTTAAAACATAAATTATGACAAATAATATTCGATTCCGAAAATGTTCAAATTGAAAACACTTCCATTAAGAATTAGAAGATTCTTCCTATATTTACAGTTATATATTTTTCAAAGCCTAGTTGACTTGAAGTCAATAATTATAATTCTATGTTTTGCTCTCATTTTCATTAGTTATATTCTTCAGCTTCCTGAGTTTTTAAGCCTCTCCTCATTTTTTTCTTTAAACCAGTTTGAATTGGGTTACTGCTATTTGTACAGAGAATTTGTTAATTCTCTGTACCAAAGGCAAAGTATTTAGCTCTACTGAGCCTAAGTTTTATTATTCATAAAGGAAGGAAGGACAATTAAAGCTGAACCACCTATAGCAGAAGGTTGTTTTGAAAATCATATAAGAGAACATACTAGAATTATGTAAGATAATATGTATGTATCAGTCAGGTTGGGCCAGGTTATGTTGTTGTAACAAACAAGACCAAAATCATGGTGATATGAGAAGCAAAAGTTTATTTCTTGTCCACAATACAAAATGACAGGTCAGCTGGAGTTTAGCTGCAGCCAAAGGTCAACTAGTGTCTTATCACTTAGGGACCAATGACACAGCAGCCACCATCTAAACCATTGCTAGTTACCAAACACAGAGGGAAAGAAGACTCTGGAGGCAATTATATCACCTGCGTGGAACGTATATCACAATTCATTGGCCAGAACTATGAACAAGGGCCTATCCAATCACAAAAAGGTCAGGAAGTAGTATCCTACCATGAAAGCGAACCAGGACTATAAATAGAATTAATGATCGCCACAGTTTGTGGAGGAAATTTTCCAATGGCAAAGTGCTTTACAGGTGAAGCGTTATTTACCAAAAGTATACATGGAATTTCTCGGAATTAGGGCAGACATGAATTCAGCAAAAATTATAGTACCCTTTTGTGATTTAACTCTTTAAAGTGAACTTACTTAGAGGTCTTTAAATTAAATGATATGGTTATATTTCCTTGGTATTATAAAAACACTGACCCAAAAGTTTCTAAAATGAAGCTTGATATTTTACTTGGCTTCAAACCAGATCACAGTTTTCCTAACATACAAGTCCTTAACCAGGCACTAAGATATGATTTTAAAAACAACAACAAAGTAACACACAGATCTTGATACGACAATAGAATCTCTTGCTGTATTCATCATTTATTGATAAATCAATCATCTCCAAAATAAGCCAATCAGAAGTCAAGCCGAGACTTTTAGGGCAAGTATAGGGAAAAAGAAGTTCGCTTTCATCAGATTTGAAGAACTGTAAGATGTAACCCTAGAGTTCTGAGTGTTTGTTTCTGTCACCACATGGATAAAAGTTTCCTAAGAAGATCACCAATTCAGAGCAGAGATGGAGAGAAAGGAAGGCGTGTGGATGCGTCTTGATCTCATCATTTGGTCCCTAAATTCAGGATGTCTAAAATTAGTTATATTCTTCAGCTTCCTGAGTTTTTAAGCCTCTCCTCATTTTTTTCTTTAAACCAGTTTGAATTGGGTTACTGCTATTTGTATCTACAAGTGTCCTAATTAATAAAGAAAGTTAGTGTACTTACTATTGTACTAGACTCAATCACCTGCTGAGAATCTCAAATTATATCCTAAGAATAAAACAAAATTTGGAATCAGAGTATATGCTTGACTATATGCATCCATAGTTCAGGTTCTATATTTTTCTCTATTATTTGGGACACTTTGATAAAAACGTTCGGTCCATTTATAAGTTTAGTTGAGCAAAGTCAGAGTGGTCATTTGGATAATAGTGCTAATCTAACAAATGTGGCAAGCAGGAGCCTGTGCCCATTTAACCTCTATAGCAAAGGCAATTATCTTTCCATTGAGGAAAATAAATTCAGAATGTTCTATACAAAGTTCATCCTTGCTCATCAATTCATCTAAGAATTTTTTCAATTGTTTTCGGTACTTACTATGGGCAGCATTGCATTAAATCTTAAATTATAAAAGATTTGAGGGTGAGGGTAGGGTTGGGTTTATTTTAAAGGACAGATAAAATCTGTGTGGGCCGGTCATTTTCCATGTGCTGAGGAGACAGATCATTACTTTCATGGACTTTGTATTCTACTAAAGAGAGACAATGACAAGATAAATAAGCAAAATACATAGCGGTTTAATAATTAAGGAGGAAATTAAAGCCAAGAAAATTAAAGCCAAGCGAGGTTGAGGAAAAGGTTCAAATTGTATTTTGAGTGGCCAAGGCAAACCTTGCTGATGTGACTTTGGAGAAAAGACCAGAAAAGTGATGAAACTAGCTATCTCTGTGGGTAACTGGAGGGGTAGGGGGGTATTTTAGGGAGGCAAGAGCAAGTGCAAAGACTCTGAGGTGGGAGTACGCCCAATGTACCCAACCATCAGCCAAGACTGCAGCATGGCTGTGTGGAGGGAGAAGGGAGAGAGCCGGAAGTTAAAGAAATAAAAATGGGCTGAACCTCCTATGGCCTTGGAGGTTATAGAAGGAATTTGGCTTTTTCTCTGAGTGAAATGAAGAGCCACCTCAGGGTTTTGAACAGAGAAATAACATGATATGACTTAAGTTTTTTTTTTTTGTTTTTCTTGAGACAGAGTCTCACTCTGTCACCTGGGCTAGAGTGCTGTGGCATCAGCCTAGCACACTGCAACCTCAAACTCCTGGGCTCAAGCAATTCTCCTGCCTCAGCCTCCCGAGTAGCAGGGACGACAGGCATGCGCCACCATGCCTGGCTACTTTTTTTTCTCTATATATTTTTAGTTGTCCAGATCATTTCTTTCTAATTTTAGTAGAGACGGGGTCTCGCTCTTGCTCAGGCTGGTCTCGAACTCCTGACCTTGAGTGATCCTCCCGCCTCAGCCTCCCAGAGTGCTGGGATCACAGGCATGAGCCACCGCGCCCGGCCATGTGACTTAAGTTTTAACAGCCCCTCTCTAGGTGTTGTATTGAGAATAGACTGTAGAAGGATGAGGGTAACAGCATCTAATTCAGACAAGATAGAATGGTGGCTCGGGTCAGGTAATTAGTGCGAATGGTGGGAACTTGTTAAATTCTGGACATAGTTTACATGTATAGACAACAGGATGGGCTGACACACCGGAAGTAAGATGTGAGAGAAAGAGAGGAGACTAGGATCACATCAAAGTTTTTGGTCCAAGCAACTGGAGGAATGGAGTTGCCAGCAACCAAGATGGGAAGGACAATAGAAGAAACAGGTTGGAGGGAGGCTGAGTTTGGGGCACGTTAGGTATTGTGGAGCTCCTGACTACCTCTCTGCCAAGTATCGAGAAGGATGAATTTGTTTGAGCAAAAATAAATAATGGAGTTTTATTAACTTCAAAGCAGTAGTAATGGAGAGAATCCCATTTATCATTAGGCAACCTGGGTTCTAATCAATTAATGCTCAGGCATCTGAACTCTAGTGTCAGACGGCCTGGGTTCAAATCCTGGAATCATCACTTAACATTTGCTATGACCTTTAATAACTTAACTTCTCTAGAAGTTTTGTTTCTTCATTTTTCAATTGGGTATAATAATTTTACTACCTCCTAGATTTATCTGTATATGAATATAGTGCCCTAATGCAATGCATTGCATGTAGTGAGCAAATAATAAATATTTGCCAATAGTTGCTGAGACAATAACATGGTTTTTCTTTCTTATTAGACTGAGACATCATTAAATACAGGGATCTAACTCATTCTTGTTTTAAGTGGCAAAGCATTTGGGACATAATAACTGTTAAATTAATGATACTCTATATCTGAGTAGAACTCAAAAAGGTTGGAACATTAAGTCCTTCCATAGAACTGGCAATTTTGTCATCATTCTAGCTAAATCCAGGTGGTTATAGTGGGAACAGTTTTATTCAGGTAGCAGAGAAAGAACAGATGTTTGACTATAGAGTTGTGGGAGAGGTTATATCAGGTGAAAGGAGGAATCCAAAGAAAGGTGGAGATATGGAAAGATGAATGATATTCTCTCTGCTTAGATTCCAGTTCTATTTGAAATTGGGAGGAGAGACTTCTATGCATTTCTCTGATAAATATTAACCAGTGTGAACATAAACTCCTTAAACCTTAGTTCCTACAGACTTGCTGTGAAGATGAAATAAGATCTTATATGTGAAATGTATTAATAAATGTGTACATCTATTTATAAACTTCAAAGAACTATTAGAGTACAAGGAAAATCCCAAAGTGTGCAATAAATAATAGATTAAGAGTGCTTGAGAAAGGTTGCAGTTCTAGGGAAGGTGGACTAAGCACACTCCACTTGGTCTTTCCCAGTGAATGTGAGCATAAATGCTGAAGCAGCTATATGAAGACACCGAAGAGTAAATTTTAGCAGGAAGATTGGGGAAAGAGTCTAGAATTTGAAGTTACACCAAACCAGGGGTGAGTTTCCCATTTTTTTCCCCCAGTGTCACCTGGCATAGGCTTGAGAGAAGCTCTAAATCCAGAAGTACACATGGGTGAAGAGCAGAAAAAGTTACAAGAAGATCCTTCTCTTTCTGGGAAAGAAACTATGGGAGAGGGGAATTTCATGGATCAGAGAAAGAGGAGGAAATCCTTTGATTTTTTAATTATTATTTTTCTTTTCTCTCCTGCCCTAACCCCTAGATAACATCATGATGGTAGTTGTGGCCAACAAGGCACCTAAAAATCTGAAGGAGGGGAATCCATTTCTATGGCCAAACAGCTATAGATCCCAAGAGCATAGAGTGAATGCCTATTGTGTGTTACTTTTTTTTTTCTTTCTCTGTGCAGACCCAATCACAAGAAGATCATGGCAGACAATGAAAATTAGAGCCCTAGTTTTCTGTATAGAAGGCCAGGAAGTAGGTCTGTGGGAGTCAGAGGTGTTTGGGAGGTCACAGTAAAGAAGAAAATAGGAAATTAAACTCATAAAATTGTTCATGTACTTCTGGACTTACCTAAGAGCTGAAATGAAATGGAAGCTGAAATGAACAGGAAGTCTCAGCATGAAATAGGAGACACAAAGAAAAACCAAATGAAAATTTTAGAATTAAAAAAAAAATACTTACTAGATGGACTCCATGGCAGAATAAAGACAATATAAGAAAGAAAACAAAAGATTGTAAAGAAATAAACAGAGCCTTAGGGGCCTATAGGACAATTCCAAAAGGTCTAAGTTTTGTATCATCAGAGTCTCAACAGGAAATGAGAAAGAGTAAGGAGCATGAAAAATATTTGAAGAAATAGTGGCTGAAAACTCCCCAAATTTGGCAAAAGACATAAATTCATAGATGTTAGAAGTTTAGTAAACTCTTAACAGGATAAATTTAAAGACATCAAATGCCCAGATATATTATAATCAAACTGTCGAACACTAAAGATAAGAAAAAATCGTGAAAGCAACCAGAGAAAAATAATGCATTACTTGGAGGGTATTGATGATTTGAATGACTGTGGATTCATCTTCAGAAACATGGAAGTCAGATCAAAGTGGAATAATGTTTTCTAAATGCTGAATGCAAAGAACTGTTAACTCAGAATTCTATATCCTGTGACAATCTCTTTTAGGAATGAAGGAAAAATAAAGAAATTATAAGATGGAGGAAAAATAAGAGAATCTATCACCAAATACCTCCTCTAAAAAAATGTCAAAGGAAGTTTCTCAGGCAGAAGGCAAGTGATACAAAAGGGAAACTTAGAACATTGGGAGTAAAGGAGCAGTAACAGAAATGATAAAACATGGGTAAATGTATAAGATTACTCATCTCTTCTAAGCTCTTTTAAATATGTATACCTGTCAAAAGCAAAAATTATTGCTTTCAAAAAACATTGTCTTGATGGGGTTTTCAAGTTATGGAGAAGCAATACATTTGACATCTACGACACGAATGGGTGAGCTTAAGGAGCCTACCGTAGTTTTCTACACTCCTTGAATTGGTAAAATATTAATTCTAGGTGGACAGTGAAAAGTTAAATATGTATGTCATAATCTTTAAAGAAACTATTTTTTTAAAAGCAGAGACATAGTCAAAAACTCAATAAACTGGAATAATAAAAAATATTCAAAAAAATCCAAAGAAACCAGTAAAGGGGAAACAGAGACACAAAACACAGAACAAATAAAAAGGAAAAAAATAATAAGTAGACCTAATTCCAAACATATTAATAACTTTATTAAATATAAATAGTCCAAGAAGACAAACTAAATGACAGAGGTTGTCAGAATGAATTTTTTTAAAAAATATGTGTGTGTTTATTTGGGACGGATGATGGTGAATAATGGAGATCATGGCGGATCTAACCACCCCCAGCCAGTGACAAGAAATATATTTTCATATTTGTACCCCCTGCAACACTTAGCCTACTAGCTGGCACACAGTAAGCACTTAATAAACAATTGTTTGAAGGAACTTTAGTGGCATCCTTCCTCCGATTCTAAGTTGTTGCCCAAGTTCTCAGAGAAAATCAGTACATATGAGATGGTGTGCAAAAGATGTTAAGAGGCCACCCAAAGAATAATTCTATCTCTTGTGTTAAATTCTTACAATAATTCTGGTTCTCAATTAAACAAAGGTACACTTAAATTTTAAAAAACTGAATTTTTCATGTCCGTGGAATAAATTCCAACTGCAAAAGAAGCACAATATCTTAAGAAATTAAAATATCTAGGTTGATATTTATTGCTAGACTCTTCATGGAGAAAAGCTCATTGTAGTAGTAAACACATTTGATTTTAAAAGTGAATGCAATTGCTTCACTAGAATTCACACAAAAGTTAATCAATGATGGTACCAAGTTAAAGTTTTTTGAAACATGAACACAATTTTTGATCAAGGTATCTAATACCTTGTTCACTTAAATACAAAACAATGACCTTTGGATCTGTCATTGCTTTGCCTGGGTGATTAATTTCAATTTTTTTGCTTTACACACCCTGCCATAAACTTTTTTATTTACACTTTATTGTAACTGACTTCGCGACATTTGCTCTTGCTTAATAATAATCGGTTAACAGCAAGGGCAGGTGTTCTCAAGGATGTGGCCCCTTCCATGGAGTGAAATCTAAACAGTTTTAAAAATCATCATAAAAAGTATGAAGATAAAACTGCCTCATTCTAGTGTCTGAAGGGGAAAAAGATATGTCTATGCAAAGAAAGAGTCAAAAACGGATAACTTAAAAGGTAAAATTGGTAATAACATATCCATTCTAAATTTATTTGTCACCCTTCTTTTTAATACTTATGTTTGATATCTCACACCCAATGATGGCCCCTGCTAGCGGCGTAATTTTTACATGGATTTCATTCTATCTTTTTCATGTTATGTTTGGATGTAAAAATCATAAACTTTTGCTTGAATCTTTAGAGTTTGAGTCTGATTGTTGATTTTCTAATATCCACTTCCCTACAGCCCTATTTTCTTCTATGAAATGTCCCCTTCACCAATAAGCAAAAATGCTTTCTTCTTCCCTACTCAATTTAATTCTCCAACTTCCCTCTAAAATGGAAGTCTTCCACTCCAATTCCATTCTTCCAGAATTTCCTAGTTCAGTCTCCTGGTCACATCAGCTTCTGCAAGGTGGCCTGAAGATCTCGTTAATAGCTGCCCCCATTCTTCTCTTGGTCTTTTTGCCAGCCAAATTGTGACCATTAAGAATAATTTTTAGATTAAGCAAGAAAGATCCTGGGCATGGTTAAAAATTAATGCGTAATTTGGGAAAGCCTATGTAGACATTAGAATGTTGGCTCAGATTAATGGATTAGTTACTGAGTGTCTTGAGGGGATGACATTTGGGACTCTCTTGAGCCAAAAGGACAGGCTCCAGTGAGTCTGGTTCTTGGAGCAACAGTGGGGTTCAGGATGAAAAGGAGAAGCATAATGGAGTGGGGGAGCTTTGGCGAGAAGGTTGCTATTATGCCAAAATATTATATTGGGATTTAATTCTAATTCGTGAATTAATTACTTAAAAGAATGTCGACGTATAATAGCTGAATCAGTTCAGATGCTTTTCTGTGCAAAGAGCAGAAAGCCTCCCTTCAACTGAATGATACAATAAAGAGAACTTATAGACTCACCTAACAGACAAGCTCTTGGATCAGGGAGGGTTTAGGTATGGTTTGATTCCAATTTTCACGTTTCCAGGGCTCTTCATCTATTTCTCATCAATTTTCTCAGCTCTGTCCATCTCCGTGGGTTGAATTTGTTCTCAGCTTGGCTTCCCTAGTGCAAGCTTTCATTAGCTCATAGTGCGAAATGCTTCCTCATTTACAACCAGGGGAAGAAAGTGTGTATTTCACCCAATAATAAAACAGAAGTCCTGAGTTCCACTCTCATTGGAATGAATTAAGACATACTTGTCCTTCAGCCAATCACTGTGTCTAGAGAAATGGCATTTCTTTGATTGACTTAGATCATAAGGCCCATCTCTGTTCCAACGGGAAGAGGTTGAACGGAGAGGAGGTCAGTGTTCCTCATGTTGGATTTTAACAGATAGAGAAGTAAGTATAGAGCTGGGACAGTAATTCAGGGTATACCTGAGCAAGTTAGTTTACACCTAAGTCCTATTTTACTAGGTGTCTGTGAAGATGGCCCATAGCCCGGTAGATGATGTCATGAAAAATGAGAAGAGGTCCACAAACAACATATTCCATTATGGGACTCTTCCCCTTACAGTAGTAAACTTATGTCATGGACACAACCTGCCACATTCTCAGACTAACAACCAGGGTGATTGTACTGGGTACTGTGTCATCTACATCTATGGAAAGCTTTAACCTTCCAGCACCATCCAGATCTTTCTGGTAGGTTCTGCTGATCTTCTACACTGCAGTGGAAAAACTACCCCCCTGCCAACGCCTCTCCAGAAAAGGTCTCTTTGCTTCTGGGTATCATTCTGCCAGAGCTTTTGTCCTTCCTTTCAGTCTGAAATGAGCATAATTCCTGTATCCTTTTAACTAACATTAAAGTTAGTTAAAAGCAACTAGATTGCTTTCTGTCATTTCCAAAGAATTTTGTCCTTATACCCTCAATCTTGAAGACTTATCATCAACTGAAACACAGTTGGGAGATTAAAACCATTTTGCTTTTAAACAATGTGTTTGCCAGAGTAAATCCTAAAAATGACAAATGCTAAAAACAGATTAGATTTTTTAAATAAATAGGGGTGGGCTGAGAGATGGATAATAGAATTCCATCTATTGAACGGATAATAGAATTTCCAAATATATTTTTGGGATCTGAGGTTGAGATCTGTCTATATTTTGGGCATCTATTCTTGCTTGTGAGGTAGGTTTAATACATTAAGCTTTGGCCGTGCGTGGTGGCTCATGCCTATAATCCTAGCACATAATTATTTATTTTTTAAATAAAGCTAAAGCAGTGGTTTTATCCTCTGGCTACACTTTAGAGTTACCTGGGTGTCTGGCCTCTTCCTGGTGTGATTCAGGTTTAATTAGTTCAGAGTAAGACCTGGGCACCACATTGAAAAAAAAAAACTCTGTTGAGATGTAACTCATGTAAAATTCACCCTTTTAAAGTGTACAATTCAATGGTATTTAGTATATTCACAAAGTTGTGGAACCCAAATCTTTAATGCTCTCTGAGAGTCCTAATACGCAGATAGAAAGCGTTGAGACCACTGGGCTAAACCAAATTGTTAGATTTCCAGACAAACTAATAACCAACCAAAACATGAGCTTAAAATTATCCTTAAAAAACCCTCTAAAATATGTAGATTTTTAAAAACTAATAGACTATTTTAGAGCAGTTTTATGTTCACAGCAAAACTGAGTGAAGAGCACAGAGCTAAAATTATGTTTTTTAACTATTACATTCTCTAATTTAATTGAATTGGCATTCTAAGTCTGAGGGAAAACAAAAAAGTCTTTAATAAAAATGTTCCATGTTTTCTCAGAAAAAAATTTCACCAAATGGTTATTCTCCTCGTAAAGAGTTGCTTTATATTTATTTGAAATAGAAAGCAAAATGAGAACAGAGTTTTCTTTTTCTTTTTTTATCTATTTAACAACTTATTGATCAACACTGTCCCGGCTCTCTTTTATTGGAGAAATAAAACACTCAAACATTTCAGTGATAAATAACTGAAAATATCCAATATTAATCTAATCCCTATGCATTGTTTTGTACCTTTGATATAAAAGATTGAAAAATATTGCAAATATATATTTCACAAGGGTATTATCATTTGCTTTGAAAGAGATATTGGTTATCCTCAAGTACATTTGGTTTATAGAAAACATTTATAATCAGAAAAGTTCAATATGGAATATTTAGTATAAAAAGTTACCTAAACTATGATAAAGAAAAATGTGATCACACAAGATGATCACACTAGTAATCATATTACCCATGTAATTAAAGCAAACATATTAAAGCAAATAGAAGTGCGTGCAACCATTTGGTGAATTTAGACTGCATTGTCAACTAATCAGATCTGCTTAATGACAAAATACTATCTTTAGCGCTGGGCATGAAAAAATAATAATAGGAAAAGCAATAAAGAATGTAGAGGTTAAGAAAGAATTCTGGAGTCAGAAATACCTTACTGGGCCTCCTCCACAAATTGTCACTGGGACTTTAGGGAAGACATTATCTCTAATATTAATTTCCCTATTAAAAAAATTGGGGAGAACTAACAGTACCTACTTCCTAAGGCAGTTGTAAGGATTAAATGGGACATAATACATGATAAGTGCTTAGCTCAGGGCCCAGGGTGTAATAAATACTAAATTAACATGAACTAAGGTGATGGTACCAATATGACGAAACAATACAGCATTGTTGAATGCTCACTGGAGGTGCTGGGCTGAGGGATGGAGAACTGAATTCCCAAATATATTTTTGGAATCTGAGGGTGGAGAGGCTCTATTCTTGCTTCTGAGGTAGGTTTATAACATTAAGCTTTGGCCGGGCGTGGTGGCTCATGCCTGTAATCCTAGCACTCTGGGAGGCCAAGGCGGGCAGATTGTTTGAGCTCAGGAGTTCGAGACCAGCCTGAGCAAGAGTGAGATCCCGTCTCTACTAAAAATAAAAAGAAATTAGCCGGACGACTAAACACATATTAAAAAAAATTAGCCGGGCATGGTGACGCATGCCTGTAGTCCCAGCTACTCGGGAGGCTGAGGCAGGAGGATCGCTTGAGCCCAGGAGTTTGAGGTTGCTGTGAGCTAGGCTGATGCCGCGGCACTCTAGCCTGGAAAACAGAGTGAGACTCTGTCTCAAAAAAAAAAAAAAAGGTATGCATGAGGGTAAGTCATCGGATGCATTTGGCAGTTAAAACCATGGGAAGGAATGGAATCTTTAGGGGAGAGAGGGTATGTATGTTCATGATGGTTATATCTTCTTGTTATATTATTCTTTTTACCAGTTTGCAATTCTCCTTTTGTTCCTCTTTGCCCCTTGTTTCAATACACACACACACACACACACACACACACACACACACACACACATCATTGCTTTTTTTCCCCTATGGTGCCTTGTAAATGTTGCCTTCCTTCCATACCCTTGTGGTCTACCTACTTCTTTTCTCCCCAAGAATTCTCTCTAGTTAATCACACATGGAAAAGAGCTTGAGGTCTATGCCACATGTTACAAATGGAACCACAGTCTATCAGGATCCTAGGCCCTGACGACATCAGAACAGCTGGGCTTCCCTAGTCATACCCCTTTTCAGGCCTACAGCCAAGGGCTGGGATTCCTCACCTAGAATCCAGCAGCAGGCCCTCCTGGATCCCCGTGCACTGCACCAGAATGCAATAAAACCTGTCTCTGCATCTCTGTCTAGATTCCCCCCAATAAATGCTTTTCTAGACTAAGGTGTGTGGGTCAAATCATCCCACTCTTAGCTTGCTCAGTATCCACTTTCCTGCTTTGCCTCCTGAATCACTGTCTGCTCGATTTCAATCTTCTTTCCCAGTTTCTCATTGCCCACCTGATTTCTAAACACCGGAGTGTCCCAGGGCTCAGTCTTCTCGAACTTTCGGTTTCTCTGCCTGTGTTTGCTCACTTGGTGAGCTCCTCCAATCACATGGCTTTAAATTCTATCCACAATCTGAAACCTCCAGTCTGAACCTCCTTCTGAAACTCCAGCCTTATCCACAGAAATTTCTACTTGACATCTCCACTTGAATGACCAATAGTACCTCAAAGTTATGGCCAAAACCAACTTCCTGATTTTCCCTGCCTAAACGTATTGTACATGCCATCTTCCCTATTCTAGGCAATCTTTCCAGTTGTTCAGATATAGAAATCTTGCAGTCAACTGAAGCTCCTCTTTTTCCTTTACGTGCAATCCATTAAACAAATCCTGTGTTTCTCTACTTTCAAAATACGTCTGGAATACAATCTGTGCTCCTCAACTGGTGCCATCCTGATTCATGCCACCATCATCTCTTGCTTGAATTACGATAACCTCTCCCTGGCTTTGTCCTGGCCTCCTATATCCTGTTCTCGACACAGTATCAGAGTGATCCTTTTTGAAAAATAATTCAAATTACACAACCCCTCTGCTCAAAACCACCTAATGGTTTGTTTTTTTTAACTCAGAGTAAAGCTAAAATGATCACAAAGGACTACCAGCCTCTCCCCGCTCTGATTTCTCATTAATCTTACCATCTCTTCTGCTCTCCATTCCTGTCACATTAATACCCTTGCCTTCCTTGCAATCCTGGACATAGTCCTACTTCAGGCCTTGGAGCTTCTTTTTCCTTCTCTCTAGATTTTCTTTTCTTCAGTATCTGCTTGCCTTATTCCCTCACCTTTTTGAAGTCGCTGCAAAAACGTTACCCCTTCAGTGTCTGATTAAAATATTTACTGTCCGCCCTGACCCTAAAACATTTCCTATCCTGATATCCTGTATTATTTTTCTTCAAAGCACTTACTATCTTTTAATATACTATATAATTTATTTAGTTTGCTATCTATCTCCCAACCATCCCACCTAAAATACAAGCTATAGGAGGGGAGGAATTTTTCAGTTTCATCCACAGCTGTGTTCACATTGCCTGGAGACGGTGCTCAGGATGCACTCAAAAAACATTTGTTGAATGAATGAATGGTTTCTTTCTAGCTCCAGCCTATATTAAACTTGAGAATTTCGTGACTTTCACTTTACTAGACAGAAGAACGTTTATCCTCACTGGCCAGTCCAAGTTATATTTTCCTTTTCTCTCCCAAGACAATTTCTTCTTTTCTCTCTCTGCGTACTTTCCCTGTCCCCCATCCCTGAGTGGCTCTAGTCATCAGCAGAGGAATGCACTACTGATTTAACAATCTATGGGGAGCTTCTGAATACCTAGAAAGGCCATTAGAGAGCTAGGAACAAGAATGATAGCACCCGCAAAGAACTCAAGCAAATCAGCAAGAAAAAAATCAAACAACCCCATCAAAAAGTGGGCAAAATTCATAAACAGAAGGTTTTCAAAAGAAGATAGACAAATGGCCAATAAACATACGAAAAAATGCTCAATGTCACTGATCATCAGGGAAATGCAAATCAAAACCACACTGAGATATCACCTAACTCCAGTGAGAATGGCTTTTATCAAAAAGTCCCAAAACAAAAGACGCTGGCATGGATGCAGAGAGAAAGGAACACTCATACACTGTTGGTGAGACTGCAAACTAGTGCAACCTCTATGGAAAATAGTATGGAGATTCCTCAAAGAACTAAAAGTAGAACTACCATTTGGTCTAGCGATCCTACTACTGGGTATTTACTCAAGGGAAAAAAAAGTCATTCTATCAAAAAGACACCTGCACTTGAATGTTTATTGAAGCACAATTCACAATCACAAAGATGCGGGGTCAACCCAAGTGCCCATCAATTCATGAGTAGATTAATAAAATGTGGTATATGTATACTATGGAGTACTGCTCAGCCATAAAAATGAATTAATACCTTTTGTAACAATCTGAATGGAACTAGAGACCATTATCCTAAGTGAAGTATCACAAGAATGGAAAAACAAGCACCATATGTACTCACTATTAAATTGGAACTAACCAAACAGCACTCATGTGCACAATAGGAAGTAAAACTCAAGGGATATCAAACAGGTGGGAAGGGGGAGGCAGGGATGGGTGAAATCACATCTAACGGGTACAATGTACACTATCTGGGTGACGGGCACACTTATAACTTTGTCTCAAGCAGTACAAAAGCAATCCATGTAACCAAAACATTTGTTCTCCCATAATATTCTGAAATAAAAAAAGAATGTTAGCATCCATGAAATGCATTAACAGAAATGAGAAAATTATTAGTGTAGAAAATGGTGAATTACATATTTGAAACATGCCTCGGACATAGAATAAAAATCCATACCAAGTATTTTTTTCTAGAGAAGATTATGGTTTCAGAAATTTCTCTTGTCATTTATACACCTCACCTACAAAAACTCACCTCTTTCAAGCAGTTGCTTAAATTCTTCTACCCTTAAGAACAGTGGGGAATAGAAGTATGTGGAAATGAATTATCCAAAGTTAGTTTAACAATGAGAAAAAAAAAAAAAAAGAAGGAAAAGAGAATTTTGTTGGCCAAACAGATTTCTGAGGGTCTGATCACTTGGGGCAAACCATTGTCAGAGTTAGATGACAGCCCTCTCTCTTGGATTCTGTAGCTATAAACCTAGCTAGCAATAAATGCTAAACCATAGGCTCCAGTCCCGTGAGTCTGTCTGATTAAAATCTTCTCTTCTTAATGTGTCCATCACATCAAAATGGCATCTGGTTTCCCAGAGGATTCATTGACAGAAATTACAAACCACTTATTATGTATATTGTGCTGCTATTGTAATTATGAATTTACACATTGTGGATTGCTGAGAATAAAAATGCTTCCAAGATTCTTAGTTCCCATTTTGCTTTAGAGTCAGAGCCCTTGAAAATGCGGATTTCTCCCATATCTACACGTTAATCTCTCCCAGTTGATAGCATGTGAGAGAGCAAAATATAAAGCCAAGATTATAAAATAATAATTTCCTTCTAAGAGTGGGCTCTAAACCTTGATCCAACTCTTGCCCACAATCTTAAATCCAGTCTAGAAATATTAACTCCAAAGGAGGCAGGATCAGAAAAAATACTTCTTACCACTTTTTTCCCCACCAATATGACATTTGGAGGCAGAGGTAAATTTACCATGAAACTTATAACACGTAAGTTTCAGAGCCTTCATTGGCACAGGCATTTTGAGTATTTGGAGATGCTGGAAGTGGTAGAAAGTTCCAGGTGTGGAGGGGAAGCCAGGTTGCAATCAGGAAGCATTTCTATATAAACTTTTCTGACAAATTGTCTGGAGACGTTCTAGAAGACCATAGGCTGAATCTCCAAGTCTCCAGTGATTCACTGTGATTTCTTTCTCACCTTAAGTATTCACTGTCTTATTTAATTTTGTATTTAATATTTTTAAAGAGACAACCCCCAACCCTACCAGATCTTATAAACTCAAGTCTGTGCCAAACCTGGCTCTGCCCTTGAGGGGACAGTTCATCCTTATGAATGTCGTAGATGGTCCACTCAAATGCTAAAGAAAAAAAGTTGCCCAATATAATCAGATCTCTTGTCCTTTATTTATGAGTCACATAAAATGCCAGAATTACCACTACTATTTAAAGGATTATTTATTTTGGTATAATTTATGAATTTTTAACATATTTTCAGCATCCTTATTTGGAAGAATATTACATTAACTCCAAGAAGTATTAGCCATTCTACTGCCATTGGTATAACATTGTATCTCCCAAAGAAAACAACTTATTTTTACTTGTAAATGTGGGACCCCATATAGCAATTGAATGACAACTAGACTAAAAAATAGTAGAAAACCATTTTCAAGATGATAGGTTTATTCATCCAGATACTGGATTCTCAAATCTTTACGATCATTAGAAAATATTTAGAGTCTAAACATTTCAGTAAAGATGTAAAAGGGTATCCAATCACTGTTTAAGCATTTCAAACCCGGATCGTTACATATTTACTTATGGGTAAAAATATTATACATAGGGTTTGTATTCCTAACGATTTATATGTTGTCTTCTGAAAAAGCTTCCTAGTAGGTACTGTATGTTCCTTTAAAATTATTGCTCGCTGTAAAAGTGGGCACACACACGCCAGGGTGTGCGTGAGGCGGCTTTTACAATGCTCCCTGGGTGTGCGAGGCCTCTGAGGCATGGAGCCAAATGTGAAGCTGCCATCATTCAACAGTATAAAATGCATACTGTGGTGTGTCATCGCAATTATTCCTTTTTATGACTTTGGAAAATAACGCTCCACCTTCCCTTCAGTAATTTTAAACATTAACCTCCAGCTTGCAGAAGCACTCAACGTAATTCAACTCTACGTTTTCCATGAGCAAGATCTGAGTTCATGAACAACTCACTCTTCCCGTCCATGTACATTTTTCATCCGTTACAAATCTCAACTTCAAAATAACGCAAGAATTTGTTTAAAAAAAAAAAGTGTGTGAAAGAACATTTCAAGAGTATATATTTTCTGTTAAACTGGCAAAACAAGTCCAACAGAAGTATTTTTCAAGAGTAAATATTTTCTAAAAACTTGGAATTATCTAGGTATGTTTCTGTGATTTATATAGGAATGGCTTTTATTTGTAAAAAAATTTTTTAGGATGAATAAAACACTTTTTTATAAATTGTTGGATTCATTTTAAAATGAAACCCTTACTTCCCACAAACTTATAATAGCATCTAATAATTGAGGGACAATAAATACATAAAAGCAAATACATAAAAGCATTAATATTGACAATCACTAGTTAGCCAAAACTTTAAAGTTCACATGGTAATACTCATTCTCAAATCTTTTTGAATCCAAGTTATAGAATACAAATTATGACCTGTAGAAATACAAGTTGCATTTGGAATGAGAAGTACAACTTGGAGTTGAAATTATAAAGCACTTGGCGAAGTTGGAAGGATCAGGAAGTCAGGCAGTGATTACTGTAGATAAATCCAGATAGAGACAGAACAGTTTTACAGGAAAACTACTATTCCATAGAATATTGAAGAAGAGAAAGAATGCTATATAAGTATGAGGAATAGGTAAAACATTCTTAATAGAATTTATTATGGGAAAATATAATTAGGCAAGAAAGAAAAATTCTTATGCTATCTTCCTAAAGTTGGAAAGGCTACTTAAAAATCATTTAGTTCAATTGCCTTGTGTAAGACAGCCTGCTAGATGGTTTTTAATAATCTCTTAATACAATCCTTTAAAATAGTCATCTGGCCTTCCCTTGAACATGTATTGTGAAAACAAACAAATAAACAAATCTTATTTTGTGTTGTATCGTTTTCCCCTGTTGAGCAACGGAGTAAGTTGGTCTTTACAATGGGCTGAAATTTACTCCACTATAATTTGTGCCTATCAGAATTTTTTCCTGCTCTGTAAAATAATACAAAGTCTTCCAAGGGTCTGAAGACACCTGTCAAATATCTCTACATCCTTCCTTCTCCAATCTTCTCTTCTCTGGATGTACAAATCCCTGTTTGCTGATTAATTTCTCATTTGCCATCATTTCTAGACACCTTACTATATTCTCTGTATGCATTTTAAATTAATTAGTGTTTCCTTTAAAGTGGAGCACACAGAAGTAGTCGTAATTCTGCGTGGCACAATAGAGTTTTACTTTTGTTAACTTTATTGACCTAAGTAATATGCTATTAATGTAGTCAACATTTACATTGGCTTTCCTGAGAACTTAGTTACATTGTTGACTTAAATTGACCTTTGCTGTCAGATAAAATGATCAGGACATTTTTAAGAAGCATTCTGTGAGGTTAAGTTAGGTCTTCTCTATCTTATTAATGTTTAATTGGTTATTTTGAACTTCACAGTGAAATATTACATTTAGGCCTATTTTGTCGCTTCTATTTAATTCATCCCTTCATTGTAGACTACAAAATTTTTTATTTAGTCATCAACTGATTAGCCAGACCACCTAGATTTATGTCACTTGCAAATATGATAGATCTGTCTTTCATGTGATCAGATGCGTCCATACATGGAACGTAGACTTTAGAAACAAACCGACTTGTATTTGAATTCCAGATTATTCACTTACAGTCTATGACTTTTGAGAAATCCCTAAGCTCTTTGAACTTCCATAAAATGGGAACATAATGCTTACTTTATGAAGTTGTGATTAGATTTAGATGAGATATTGTATGTAAAGTGCTTAGAACAGTACTTGGTCTCATACATAAATACACACATACACACACACACACACATACATATAAACTCATTATCTCTAGGAGTGGAGTGGAAGTAGAAGCCAGAGTAGTAACAGTAGAAGAAGCAAATGTATCATCTGGCTGGCAGAATAAGAGAATTTAGAAACACTTGGAAATGAAGGCAGAAGGTATTGACTAATATTGACCAATTGTTGACATGTTAAAGTTCATGGGCGGCCATTTTGCTTTTATGAAATGAACACTTCAAACTAACTATTTGATTCTGAGTTTAATGACAAGATCAAAACCACATTTGAAGTTGATTACTGAATTTAGTTGATTACCAAAATTAACATCCATGTTAATTTTATTGAGAAGAAGCGAAACTAAAGGCCAGGCAGGCTTGTTAACCACATTGAACACACCTGAATAGTGATTCAGGAAAAATCACAACCAGTGGGGGAAAAAGTATTTTTTTCAGAAGATGAAATCTTCTTTCAGAAGATTTTTTTCTTTTTCAGAAAATTGACCAAGACTAATATACCTGTAGTCAACTCATATGACATTTATTTGCTGTCAGTGAGGCTGAGGTTGGAATTGTATCTATTCTCTCTTAACGTTAATGTAATTGTAACCACCTAACAGTAATGAGGGTGGAGTGGAAGTTTGAGCACGCAGCATTATTGTCCTCAAGTTGCAGCATCCCAGAATGCCCCTGGGCCTGAGGTATCATGACCCAGAAGGTCTGGCATCAACCAGAAGAAAAGATCTTCGTCAATGCCAACTTCTGCCCCAAGGGAGAAGTTGGAGCTTTATACCCTTTTCTTTTTAATAACAGTAATAATAGTGAGTATCTATTGAGCACTTACTGTGTACCATCGTTCTAACTACTTTATGGGATAATCTAACATCATTCTCACAACACTCTCTGAGGTAGGTATTACCAGTTTTCTCCATTTCGAAGATGAGATGATTGGAACACTGAGAGGTTAAATAACTTGCCCAAGGTCATATAACTGGCAAGTGATCACCCAGAATTTGTACTCTGAAAGTCTCACTGTAGAGCTTATTCTTTTAACTACTAAAATAAACTAGCGTCTGTGTTATTAATAGGATTACTGTTTTTTGAAGACAATCGTTGATGCACTCCAAATCTTTTTGGGAATAGTAAAAAGGATAAATTAATAAACAAATAAACGTTGCTAAATGAAGGAAAGGAAAACTTACAAAGTTGGAGCAAATAAGGTATTCGTTCCATGTGAACATAGCTGAGGGGAAAAAAACGATTCGGGAATATTATTAGTACTTGCAGTGGAACATCTGACATTCATTGCCTCTTTGCTCCAAATTCCATCTTCCATTTGGAGGTAGAAGGAAACGTCTACTCATTTCCCACCCCTTATCAGAAACCCTGTGATTCAAATAGGAAGTGCCATCATTTTATATAATCCCACTTCCTGGAGTTAATTATTGGTCTAGGGGTGAGCACCTGACCGAAATTGGGCCAATCATAATAATTAAATGTTCTCACACAATAATTTGTCTTGGAGATGGGCACATAACAGGAGCTAGGCTCAATCAGGATTTTTTTCCCCCACTTTAAAAAAATAAAGTAGTAAATCTTGCCTGGAGTTCTCTCTTCTCCCAGAGGGGAGCATTGGAGAATATGAGCTCTAAAGCTGTTTGTAACCATGTTTCCCTTATGAGAAGAAAATCAGTCTCACAGATGGAAGTCAACATGTGGAGAGATGCAAAAAAAAAAAAAAAAAAAACGGAAAGAGAGAATCATTATAATGACACTCAAATCCTTAGTTCCAGATGTTCCTGAGCTTTCCAATAAGCCAATAAATAAGCCAATAAATTGGCTCCATAAGCCAATAAATTCTCTTTTTTCCTGACCTATTTGAGTTTAGTCTCTGTTTCTTGCATCAAATGAGTCTTACTAAAATTATCACTAGGCTAAGATAGCCATATTCTCAGTCTAGTCTAGGGCCTTATGCTTGGACTAAATAAGGTCAGTAGAAAGCTGCCATCTTGGATAATATTGTCTTCACTCCTCTTTAAACTTATTTTTTATTAAGTTTCATTCAATGGCAAACCCTTAGATTTCATCATGCGTCTAAAGCAACTTACGACGTTGAAAGCCTGATAAATCCTTCACCACACCGACATAGTGGAGGACGTCACATACTTCATCCCTCAATGGCCCCAGTATAATGCCCCACGTGAGAAATTTTTTTTCCTAAAATGTAGACCAGAGCTTTGCTTCCCTTAAAGGAACTACTCTATTTTCTACTATGGAAAAAGAAAATCATATTAATTAAAAGAAATCAAATTAATTAAAATGGGACAAAGCAGTTCATTTCAGGATAAAATATAATATAGTGAAAGAGCACTGATTTGGAGAAGACCTGGTTTGAGTCTACATACTTAACAGCTGGATAGACTCTGGAAAATTACTTAATCTCTGACTGTAGTATACTCTTTTGTAAAAAAGAGATAGTAATATGAGCCTTAACTAGATAATAACATTATTGTAAGAATTGAATGGGATTATGTATGCAAAAATGCTTTGTAAACTATAAAGCACTATCTCTAGTTTAGTTATAGTAAGTCTTACAACCAAATTGGACTTGACTGTTATATGCATGATGATTTCTTTGAGGAGTAAACCTTTTTATTCCCCACAAGAAATTCCTATTCATCTTGAAAGACCCTATTCATCTTGAAAGGGCTGAGATTAAATCCTTTATCAGAACCCTAAGTCATAGTTCCATTTTACATTGGAGGCGTATAAAAGATTAAGGCAAGGAAAGTACAAGCAAGTTAAGAGCTGGGAAGGAAAACAAGGCTCTGTGCGAAGGAAAACCTGGAACTCCAGGCTACCCAGTCTCTACTGCAAGGCAGAACCGCACCACTGCCTTGACAACTCACTTTCTTTGTTCCTGCTCCTCAAAATTTCTACCCTGAACCCACATGAAAATGTACGGTCTGAGCTAAAGAAAAGGAAGCTCAATCTGTTGTTCCATGAAGATCAATATGAAGAGAGAGGGATCTTAACTGGTAACAACATGGTTGATTTAGACCCCAAGCCACTTTCGTGGACACGCATCTATCGCTGATCTGTGGGATGGAGGGGTACAGAATTTCGTTTCTTCTTCTTTAGCTGAGCGCTGCTCAGTTTTCGTGCCAGCGTTGTAGTAACATTGCAAAAACAGCACAAAAGCTCACGGAGGTGTCAAACAGCAGGGATGAGAGGCTGAGCTTTCCCTTCATCCGTGAAGGAGTCAATTAAAGAACAAAGACAACTCTTGGATTTTAAGATCACCAGTCCAAGTTGTTCCAGAATGCTCATATGTGTTTCAAATTCAATTTCCTTCTATTTCTTTGCTTTAATTGCAATAAAATGTGATTAATGTGGTGTTTTTGTGCTTTTAAGAGCACAATTATAAAAACGGTTAGTTTTTTCTTACCTTTTGTAGCTGTGTGTTTTTGTTGAATCTTGTCTTTATATAGGAATTATTTTGAGATTAAACAACAACTAGCATCAGGAAAATTTTCAGGGCAGCCCTCTAGTGCTTAACTTTCATTTCAATCTCCTGGAAAGGAACTGTTCTATTGCTTTTTCTTTTTCTTTCTACTGATTTTTTATGTGTTCAGACACCAAGAGAAGTGAGAAGGAAGGAAGAGCAGGAACAAAGCACACACTCTGTCAAGAGCTCTTTTCATTGTTGGTTAGATTAGGAATGACTTCAACTTCTTATGTAAAGTGTACCCTGGAAACTAATCTTTGTTTCTGCAATTTAGATAAGATTATTTCAAATAGACGTCAGTTTCAGCACTGGATTTTCTTTCTTTCTTGTACTGATGTTCTTTCTGGCCAATTGATCTATGTGATTGTCATTTGACATAAATTTACCACATCCGAATTATGTCTTGTACTTTCACGCCAGGATCAAAACGTTATTTGTGTTTACATCAGGAGGTGAATTTTGAAGGTGGGTCTGCTGACTCTTCTGAACATCAACGAACTAAGTACAGCAATATTCTTTGAGCTGGTTAATAAAATCCTAACTGA
>NW_012148174.1:9539686-9540747 GCF_000956105.1 Propithecus coquereli
AATCCTCAAGCTCTCTGACCTCCTGGCTGCTATTGAAACTCTCTCTTTGTAGGTTTCCCCGATACCAACACCCTCTCTGGGATTTTCTTCATCCTCTGTGGCAAACTTTTCTCCTTTCTCTGTCAAGGAATATTGTACTGAATGAGGCTATAGTGCATAACTCTGTCTCTGTTTTTAGATATTTTCTTTCTATTTGTTCCAAGCTTTCGGTGGAAATGGTACGCTTCAGAGTCAGGTGGAAATTGTTCGCCATCAGTTTCTTCAGTCTTCGCTTTTACTTTTCCTACTCTTCTTGAACTTTCTACGTACCCCTTCTCCACTATTGCCAGGTTATCACAGTTCCCCAAACAAAAGAATAAGCAAAGAGTTAAATCAGGTTGTATTAGATTCAGATTCAACAAATATTATTGAATGCTCACCATGAGCCATATGCAAAAATCCCCAAAGTATGAACCGTGTATTTCTGATGAACCACACACATCTTTCAGATGACGTACCAGCCAATCAGGGGCCAGGAAAAAAAAAAAGAGTTCTGAGACGTACTCTGGCAGCTCAGAGGTGAAAAAATAGATATTCATGATGTTCAGATAAATAAAATATGTTTGTGTCTCGGTTTATTTAAAATCTGTGTCCCTGTGAACAACACACAGCTTATGTGCCTTCTTCCCCATTCTTTGTACCTGCCTTTCTGTTCTCCTCTCCATTCTTCTTTATTCTTTTGTTCTCCTTCCTTTCACCCTTTTCAATTTCGTGGGAAAGCAAAGTAGCATAGTCTACCCTGGATTTTCTTCTAATTGGTAAATCTCTGTTTCCAACTCTTTTTTAAAAACCTCCTTTTGGGCTTGTCGCGGTGGCTCATGCCTGTAATCCTAGTATTCTGGGAGGCCCAGGCAGGAGGATCGCTTGAGCTCAGGAGTTCAAGACCAGCCTGAGCAAGAGGAAGACTCCATCTCTACTAATAAAAGAAAGAAATTAGCTGGACAACTAAAAATATATAGAAAAAGTTAGCCGGGCATGGTGGCACATGCCTGTAGTCCCAGCTACTTGGGAGGCTGAGGCAG
>NW_012148174.1:9541901-9542699 GCF_000956105.1 Propithecus coquereli
TCATCCCTTCCTGCCTCTGTCAGATTTGTTTCTATCAATTATCCTTTTCTCTCATCTTCCTTCCTTTAGCCTATAAATATAATTAAGTTTCTGTTGTCATAAAACATGCTCATCTTATCCTGAATTTACTTCTTGGTACTGCATTCATTGTGCTCCTCTTGTCATCCAAATTCTTCAAACAGCGGTCTATAATTCAATTGTAATTTCTTCTACAATCATTCACTTTTCAACCCACAGCAATCCAGCTTCACTCTTCACAACCCTGCGTAATGTCACCACTGTCTTACTAAATGCAAATCCAAAGAACATTTCAGTCCTCTTATTACTGCCTTTGGTACTACTGAGCACCATCACCAGACACTGCTCATGGTTTCTACGGCAGCTCATACTTACATGAGCTTTGTACTTCTCTGATCACTCCCATCCTCTCCCATTCATTGGGTTTCTATCTCCACCAACCTCTTCATTAATGGCATTTTAGAAGTTTCCATTCTTGAGCCCTTCCTCCTTTTAGTCTTTATATTCTCCCAGGTGATAGCATGGCAATCATTAATTCTATTGGCTCCCAAATCTATATTTCTAGTTCAATCCTTTCCCAAATTTTTAGACATATTTCCAACTGTCTGGTGGACATTTCCATCTTGTAACAAAGGTGCTACAAATTCAATGTGTTCAAATTGAATTCATCTTTACTTGCTCTTCTGTACACACCCTGACCCTGTATTCTCCATTTCAGGCGATGACAAATCCCGTTATCGTATCAATTATCTAATCCTGCTGATTTGAGTGATCGCTCCT
>NW_012148174.1:9546339-9547444 GCF_000956105.1 Propithecus coquereli
TCAGCAAATTATTAATTAATGTCATTAAATTAATTGTGCCAACATTTGACAGCAGAATGTCAGATGAAGCATGGAAATTTTTAGAAAAACAAAAATTTAATAACCTTTTGTAGCCCATCATTGCACTTGAACTCAATAGCTCATTATCAAAAGAGATTATTCTGAGGTAACGTTTTCAATACTCTCTTAAAGACTAGACGTGTAGTTTAAAATAAAATAAAATTTCATGAGTATTTTAGTTAAAAGTGAAAAACTCCAACAGGAAGAGTTTTCTCTCAGCTCATGTTTTCATTATGAAAGAAGTCACGATCCTTGCCATGAATTAAGTGATTTTTGTCACTAAAATGCATTTTAAAGATGTTTCTGTGAATGTAGTTCTATCAAATAATGAAGACGGCAACAATATTTTCAGTCGAGTTCTTTGCTTTAGTGTTTTTCATGGTGACTTACATGTCAGGTTGTGTGCAGGACACGTTAAACAGATTCTTTTTAAGTCAACCAACTAACTAGCTCACTTTTCACACAGTTGGACAGGAAAAGAGTTTCTGTAAATTCTCAGCAGCCGTTGATTTCTACCAGAGTTCTGACAATGAAATAGAGGATAATACAATTTTACTTGTGTGTAGTTTTTGGCTGATGCTATGTGTAAGATGCTTTTATCTCTAAAGCATAACAATTACAGTAAAAAATCTGCCTTTTCAGGAAAAAGTTAATGAGAGTCAATAAGTATATGGATTAACCAGATAAATAATTATTTCAATAATTTACTTTCGTAATAGAAACCTGAGTGTTATATTGAAAACAAAACTACACCCTAAATAAGACCATATTTCTCTTAAATTTCTGTTTTTGTGTATATTGGAGATAAAATCCAGCTTTATTATATGAATGTGGTCTAAGCCATTTTAAAATTAAGTCTTTATAGAAAAACAGAAGATATAGGTTCCAGGTGGAATAAACGCATGATATAAAACAAGTTGCTGAACTTCTTTGACTCTCTTTTCTATCTAAAAAGTAGAAAGTTGTATCTATTTTTCATGAAACCACAACTAGAGTAATAGAATTTGCTATTTATAAAGCCAAATTCTGAGATTTATTTATTATA
>NW_012148174.1:9547494-9548239 GCF_000956105.1 Propithecus coquereli
GTACACACCCTGACCCTGTATTCTCCATTTCAGGCGATGACAAATCCCGTTATCGTATCAATTATCTAATCCTGCTGATTTGAGTGATCGCTCCTTAAATTCCTCCCCTTATTTCTAACCATCTCCAGTCTGGCTCCAGCCTTAACATTTCTCACTTAGATTACTGTACAAACAGGTGTGTACAAACTACAGACTACACTACCATCGTAGTCTAACTAGTTTCTCTATCTCTAATTTCGTGTCCTGTAAATCCATCCTAAAAAGTAGCAAAATGAAGTCTCTCAAAATCAAACGTAAGTATTTTACTCCTTTGCTTAAAAATCTTTTAGTGAGTAAGGATAAGGAACTAGACCTAGCAGATATTAAAATATACTACAAACTTCAGTCATTAAGGGGGTATAGCACTAGCATAGGAATAGACAGGCCAATGAAATAGAACAGAGTGTCCCCCCCAAAATTTCCCTCCCCCAAAACCGTTTTACTTGAAATGAGGCTACAAACAAAATTCAGAAATATGTGAAGAAATTTCAAGACAAGAAAGACAGTTGGTAGATGGGACTGAAGGCGCCTGATTCTTCTTCATTCTAATATAGTGTTTTGATTTTAAAGTCTTAAGAAGCATCCAAATCAAGCTCTTAGGATACTCTAAACTCAGTGGCTGAAAAGCCCAAACATTATTGTTTGTTGTAGTAAGGAAGGATAGCAAATCCCATCGCCTTGTTTGAAAAGCAGTATTCCTTATGGT
>NW_012148174.1:9554316-9555631 GCF_000956105.1 Propithecus coquereli
GAAAGAAAAAATTCAGGAAAGTTTTGAGAGATGGAAATGTCCCTATCTGACATAGAAACAAGTAGTAACAGCCACGAAACCTGTCTGGTGTATTTATGCCATTGTGGAATGCTGTTCAACATATGGAGAGCTTGGCCCTCTTGCTGTCAGCCCAGGGCAAGGGATGAATTATCCGGGTAAAATCAAGTTCCTTCTTCAATAGATGCAAAATATTTTCCTGATGAGATGTCTCATAGTCTAGGCAAAAAGCTGTTGTATGAAGAACTGAGAAACTGGCCTGACATTAATTTTTTATAAATTCTAACTGTAGTTTAAAAAAAAAAACAGGGCAGGTTGACATATGTTTATCTTAGAACTGTTAGCGTGAGGGAGGTCAGTAAATATCTCCTATTCTAACCTGTCCTATTTGAAAACAAAAAGGCAGTGAAGAATCTACCACTCAGAGCTTTCTGGTTTTTGTTTCTCCGCAAAGCCTTCCAGTTCCAAGCCCGTAATGCTCAAATCTCCCAAATAATTGATTAAAAATTTAGTACGGAAGAACTGGACTAGATTTGAATTATGGCCTATTTGGAAAAGCTTCATGTCTGTTTCTGTTTCCTTGGGCTTCGCAGTCTTTTCATTGTGGGAGGGAGGAGGAGGGGAGAGTAGTTCTGTTCAATCTGATAAAGGAAAAATATCTTTGATCTCCACTTGTATTTCCCACTGTCCTTTTTATTGTTGCTGTTGTTTTGAACAGGGCTTAACCTCAGTGCTACTGATTGTGACCAATTAGAGGAATTTGTCAGAACACCTTACATTCTTAGAAATTAAGCTACAGTGCTTCTCAGATTAGCATCTACTTTGGCCTTACAAGATAAGGAGGCATGACAAGAGAAGGGAGACTCAAGTAACCTTATCACTTTATAGCCAACTTCTTTCCATTTTTGTCTGTCCAAGAAAGAGTAGAGATGGGGTTCCAAATTCTAGTCATTAGCTTGCTTGATACAAAGCACAAAGTCAAATGTGTGCCTAATCGTCAAATCATACTTGTTTTGTCTTCTTATGTCCTCTTGGCTACCTTTGCTGTCTTTCCATTGTTCTCTAGGTCATAATACTAGCCCTGGTCACTTCACAGACCATAAGCATAGCCCAGTTCTCTACCTGGATTACTGCCTTTACACTCACATCCATCTGTGAGAGTGAGACCCCCTATCTCTACCAAAAATAGAAAAAATTAGCCAGGCGTGGTGGCGCATGCCTGTAGTCCCAGCTACTTGGGAGGCTGAGGCAGGAGGATCACTTGAGCCCAGGAGTTTGAGGTTGCTGTGAGCTAGGC
>NW_012148174.1:9555681-9558449 GCF_000956105.1 Propithecus coquereli
CATACAGAACAGGCAGGGCGAGCCTCACTGAGATGAAATTTCAACAAAAATCAGAAGGAAATCAAAGATCTGGCAAAGAAGTTATCTGGGAGAAAGAGGATCCAAGGCAGAGGGAACAGAAAATACAGAGGTTCCGAAGCAACAACGGGGTGGTATATTCTAGTAAAAGCCAGAAGGCCAGGTTCCTGGTGCTTAAGCAAAGCAGACAATAGAGGAGACAAAGGGAGTGGAGAAGGAACCAGATTGGATAGAGCCTTTTAAGCAATTGTAAGAATTTAGAATTTTTCTCTGCATGAGAACGGAATCTTTTGAAGAGGTTGAGCAAAGGATGACATGATATAACTTCAGTTGAAAAGGATTCCTTTGGCTGCTGGAATGAGAGTGTATAGTGATCTGTATATTACAGAATATATAATATCAATTAATCAATATTACAGTATTAACTAAGATATGGTGTCTTGCATACTAAGAAGGGTTAAAAGTTGAATATCCAGGAAAATGAAAATAGTGGCTTAGACAAAGATAGTAAATGGTGGAGTGGTAAGAAGTGATTGAATGAAGATATATTTTTATGGTAGAAAACCAACAGGATTTACTGAAGGATTGGATAAGATATGGCGTATGAGAGAAAGAAAGGAGTCAAGGATGACTCAAGATATTTTAGGGTGAGTTACTAGAGGAATAGAAGCACCGTTTATTCGGATGGTGAATACTGCAGGAGAAGATGCTTTGTTGGGGAGATCAGGAAGGGCAGGAACATGTTATGTTTGAGATGTCCGCTAGACAACCGTAAAACAATAGCTATCACAGTCTAAAGTTCAATGGAAACATTATTAATTATCAATTTGGGAATTTTTCAATGTTTAGGCAGTTTATCCGACTGGAAGATTTCATCAAGGAGTGGCATATTTTTTATGGGACTGACATAAACAGACATAAAGGGCAATTGGTGCTAATCCTCACCCATTATATCACAGATTAGATATACTCAAAAAAATAATTCTTCATCCCCATGAAGGAATAAGAGATAACAAAACCGACTTATGGGTGTTGACTTATTCCTTGAATTGATAACCCCATGGCATAGCCTGTTTACAAGATGACTTCTGTACTTAGCATTTTCTTTGCCTGAGTATATTCACAACTTAGTGTTGTAGAAACATTAAACTGTTGTTACTTCAATTCAGTCACTTGAAGAAAATCTTGCTTGAGTATACTTTGTTTCTCTGCCTAACTCTCTAATACAGTGTTTTTCTTGATAAGTGCTGTTATCTACCATAAATGACACGCCCCGACAGAAAGAAAGCAGAAATTGCAGGTTATTGAAGTCAGCCAACAGATGTGCTTATTCGGATATACTTAAATATAGCACATGACAATCGAAAATACCGTCAATGCAGCCTGATGCTTGGATCACTTTCAAATTGCGCCACACAAGTGCAAGTCCCATTGTTAGAGTCACATTTCTTTTCCATATTCAACGGTGCAAATTAAACCAGGTTACCTAATATAAATTATCCGAGTGCTCAACTGACTAAAAATACAAGATTAAAAGTCCCTTTATAGTAGAGCTCCAGTTTAGGAGTTGCACATCAGCCAGTGTTTATGGAGAACTGTCAGAGAAGTTTAAGAGATAGGATTTGCCTAAGAGATCAGCTTCCTGACCAACTTCTAGGTGCAAATTGAAGGATGGTGTTTTAAAACTCTGCGCAGCTAACACACAATTTTTTAAAAAATCCTCGTTGCTAATATATATTCTCCTGTTTTTTTCGCTGTGTTCAGGAAGTTTTTCAGCATGTGGGTTGCTAGACCTCAGAACTAGGGGGAGGGGAGAAGTGCGCATGGACAAATCAAGGTCATCATTAACATTTAACACCCTGAGAGAAAGACTGAGATTCGCCTATTCACCCTTCCCTCTCCAGTTAGCCCCGGTAGAGCTCAAGAGGGCAATGAATTAAATTTATTCCAGACAGCCTGGGGTTTTGGCTACTGTGAGTGACAGACCAGTGCTGGAAGCAGCTATGAAAGAATATGCCAATCTGAGGCTGCACTCCATCAACACAAGGAAAATGAATGAAAGTCAAATACACGTAAATTTCAAGCCAGCAAGTTCATGGTAGTGTGACTAAAATGTCTAAGGTTAAAATGTTAATTTTTACAGTCTTATCTGAAAGTTTCAAACTTGTAAACCTGCAAAAATATTTGACACTTTGCTATACCAAGTTTATAAGGAATACTTTGGTACAAGCTAATATGCATTTATGTTTATTCTGTGTCTCATAAAGCGCAAAGCTATGGTACAATTCTATTTAATAATGGCATGACTTTGTACGAAAGACGCCACAGCATTATAATAAAAGCCACCAGATGTCACTGTTACGGATTATATTCAAGCACATGCTAATCTGAAAATAGGTGACTTTTTAATTACTCAGTTTAAAGAAGTTCTGGGTTATAATTCTGCCATCAAGAAAATGTTGCAATTAGACTTTCTTAACTTGTAGAGATTTTCTTTCCCCATGTGTCTTAACTTCTCTGTGATTCTTTTGGTTCTTTTTACAGTGGCTCTCAATTCAATTAGGGAATAGGAAAGATTTTCCCACCAGGAAGGTCTACAATACATGAGTTGTTATCAAAAGTTTTCGTTTGAAAGACTTTCTATACAAGTAGGACAACTACTTACTTTCTTAGAAAGGTTTAAAAGGGGGTTGGTGTGAAGGTGGGCCAATAATTCCCCAGTCTTGTGATTCTTTGATTTCAACAGGATC
>NW_012148174.1:9558499-9560853 GCF_000956105.1 Propithecus coquereli
GCTTAAACGACCATTTTATTTTGTTCGTGATTTTGTGGGTCAGAAATTCTGGAAGGGTTTGGCTGGTCAGTTCTCACTTGGGGGCTCTCACGTGGTTGCAATCAGACGTGGGGCTGCCGTCACCAGGCTGACCTGGGCTGGACATCTAAGATGGCTCCCTGTCGTGTCAGGCACGGGATGCTGCTGTCAGCTGGGAACACTGTCAACCAGAGCTCCTAATATTGGCCTCCTGAACGTGGCCTCAGCTTCCTCACAGCCTTAGGACAGTTGCAGGACAGCTCACAATTCCAAGCACAAGTGTTCTGCCGGTTAAGGTAAGAGCTGCCTTGGAATTCACACAATGCCACTTATACAGCATTTTATTGGTAATAACTCAGTCCCTAAGGCAGCATAGATTCAAGAGGATGGAATAAAATGGCCACCTCTTTGTGGGAAGATTGTAAAAGATTTGTCAGCATATTTTAAAACTGCAACACTGCCCTCTGTGTGATAGCTGTGCACAGATTATTTGAAAGACAATATGGAAATTCTACATCTTTACTACGAGCTCTATTAATAGAATATCATTTAAGTCAACCTGGAGCTTAAAGCACATCAAATACCATAGAATAGCTGTGGCAGTTTGCATTCTCCAAAAATTGCCATAACAATATCTCAAATCTCACATGCTCTTTCAGAATCATGTCACATTTCCTACCAAGAGGTAGTGGAATCTCTTTCTCCTGGCCTTGAAATCAGCCAGAACTTTGAGACCCCCCCTTTGGCCTTGAAATCATACAGAATACAGCAAAAGTGGCAGTGCATGACTTCCAAGGCTGATTCACAAAAGGTGATATGCTTCTACCTGAGCTTCTGTCTTGGGAATTCTCACCTTTGGAACTCAGTCGCCATGTGTTGAGGTAGCCCAGCCCACATGTGGAGACATGTCAAGGTGTTCAGCTGACAGCCTCAGCTAAGGTCTCAGCTGACAGGCAGTATCAACTGCAAGCCTTCAGATGGTTCTAGCCCCCAGCCTTTGGGCCACCCCCAGATGATGCTGAGTATAGCAGAGACAAGATATCTCCTCCCGCCAAGCTTTTCTCCAGTTGAGACTCATGAACAAAGTAATGTTCTTGGTATTTTAAGTCACTAAGTTTGGGGATGGTTTGTTATACAGTAATAGATAACCAGAATGAGTGACTGTTGTCTAATCTGCTAGGCGGTATTGCATTTGAAACAAAAAAAAGAAATACCCAGTTTGCACTTTGATCTTTGTTTGTGCTCAGGAATAAGGCAAAAAATGCATTTCCATTATTTCTTAGAGTCAATACAAATAAAGGAAGATCGGAATGGATATCCATTCATATATCCCCAGGGTCATCTCAATTATTAAACAAATCCAGTGTGGTGAATTTGGTAGTTTTGAAATTTTGTGACACCACCAACAGCATCTCAGAGCAGATTAATCAGAAACATGATACGGTCCACCAAGTTAACCCGAGAGAAATTTCTTTTCATTGAGGAAATGTGCATACAAGATGCAGTTACAGATAATTAATCCATTCACTCACTCAATTAACATTTGTTGAGTTTTTATGTTCCTGGCACTGTTCTAGGGGCTGGGAATACAGACAGCAGGAAACAAATCAGATTTCAACCCCTTCATGGAGTTTATCTTCTGGGAAATGAGTGGAAACAAACAAACAATGAACTAATACTTAAGTAAAATATATAAAACATCAGTTGGTGATAAATGGAAGCGAATACCAGAGAAGGAAGACAGGGAGCAGGGAAGGAGGGAGGGTGGGAGCCATCACATACAGAACAGGCAGGGCGAGCCTCACTGAGATGAAATTTCAACAAAAATCAGAAGGAAATCAAAGATCTGGCAAAGAAGTTATCTGGGAGAAAGAGGATCCAAGGCAGAGGGAACAGAAAATACAGAGGTTCCGAAGCAACAACGGGGTGGTATATTCTAGTAAAAGCCAGAAGGCCAGGTTCCTGGTGCTTAAGCAAAGGAGACAAGAGAGGAGACAAAGGAAGTGGAGAAGGAACCAGATTGGATAGAGCCTTTTAAGCAATTGTAAGAATTTAGAATTTTTCTCTGCATGAGAACGGAATCTTTTGAAGAGGTTGAGCAAAGGATGACATGATATAACTTCAGTTGAAAAGGATTCCTTTGGCTGCTGGAATGAGAGCATATAGTGATCTGTATATTACAGAATATATAATATCAATTAATCAATATTACAGTATTAACTAAGATATGGTGTCTTGCATACTAAGAAGGGTTAAAAGTTGAATATCCAGGAAAATGAAAATAGTGGCTTAGACAAAGATAGTAAATGGTGGAGTGGTAAGAAGTGATTGAATGA
>NW_012148174.1:9570743-9572571 GCF_000956105.1 Propithecus coquereli
GCCACGGCACTCTAGCCCGGGCAACAGAGTAAGACTCTATCTCAAAAAAAAAAAAAGGTAAAATTCAGAGTAGATTCAAACTCTTTTTCATAAATTTTTGGAGATATTTTTAATTTTTCTATACTCACAAAGCTACAATGTATAAAAGACATAGTTTCTCGTTAAATTGTATATGGCATTACCAAAGCTCTCAAGTACTTTGGTAGCAAATTTATTTGAACCAAACAAATGTCAACAGTGTATGTAAATGTAAGACATTTAATCTTTAAATTTATTGCATTAGCTTTGTAGAAAAATAATTAAAGATTACTGTGCATTATCAGATTTATGTTTTTTCTTTGGAGGTCAGTAAACTTAACTATACACCATAAATTTTCCATTGGTGAACAAGTATTAATCTATATATACATAGAGGAGATTTCTGAGCCTTTATAATACTGGGAAAATGTGTATCCTCATATAAAGGACAAGTTATAATGAAAAGGGGTAATATGTACATGAGAGTCACTTCTACATTTGAAAAAGCAGTTTGATTGCCATTTAATTATATTCATCTTCTATACAAGTAGGAAGTAAAAGATTAGAAACTTTTTAACCTTTTAGAAAAGAAAGTTTTTAAAAAGGTCATCATAAGTCATTTGTACAGCATCATATTTAATAAAACATTCTTACATTGATTGCCTCATTTTAGACGTCTAATATGGACATAATTCCTTGTTAAACAAAATTGAAGCACTACATTATTTTAAAAACATTTCCTTTTTGTTTTTCGGGAGAAGTCTAGGAGTTGGAGGAAGTTAAAATGAGATGTGTTGTGAAATATGGTACTCAATATTTCAAAGAGATATGTAATTAAAACTGCTAAGATTAAAATCATTTTCCATCTTGCTTGTTCATATACCATATGTTAAAAACACTTTGGTCTAAGAGAAGCGTATACCTTATTACAACTCTCTTAAAATTTTTATTTAACAAACAAACAAATAAAGATATCCGATGCTTGCATTAAAGGTCAGTGAAACAGTGAAGGCCCATGGTTCGAGCAAAAAGAAGTCACACGGTGAAGTTGAACATTGGAGTCTAACTCGCCATACATAACCATAGTTAGCATACTCTCTCTCCACAGTTGGTAGCAATCAGATACATATTTAATGTGGTTTCATTATATCTTATAAATGCTGGCAATAGAATAATCTCCCCAGGGTATTCGGTGAATAATAGAGAAAAGAACCTGATGAACACATTTAGCGCATGCACCCACAACTTCAGGATAAAAGGCAGCATTTCCCCCATACAGCACCTGTTGTCTTAGCTGGGTTAATTACTCTTCATTGTAGTCAGCAGCCTGAAATATTTATCACGGAGCCTATAATTTTCCAGATCCCAAACTGACATCCACTCAGATGACTATAGGAACCGAAATTTTACTGACCTCTCCTACTTCTGTGCCGTATTTGCAACATGTGCTAAACAAAATAGCTTTCAGGGAAACTTCATTTGGTTAAGTGAATCGGAGCATTAAAAGATGATAGGATGTTCACGCAACATCCAAAAGGCAGTGTGTCACATCGAGTTTTGACTGAAATTGGGATAGAAATAATTTCATGATTAAATATTAAAGCATTCCATGTGCTAAAGTAAAAGATACGAGTGAATTGAAAGGTTTTTATTCAGAGATGCCAACAAAGAACACTTTCAAAGTTCTAGAACTTGTTCTCCCAATCAGTTTAACATAAAATTATGTTTGATTTTTACACCTTTCTCCAGTGAATTATTGGTTATAAATCCCAGGCTTTAGCTTTCTTCTCCTTCTTCTTCTTGTATTTTA
>NW_012148174.1:9572621-9574095 GCF_000956105.1 Propithecus coquereli
AAAAAAAAGGGTTTAATCATTGAATCCAACCTATTTTTTTGTATGGCAAATACTCATGTAGCAAATATATGTCCCTGGAAATTGACTATATAAAAGCTCAATAAAACAGTCCCTGAAATGTACAAAATATGAAGTCTTGCTGTTCTCTGAACCACCCTAGGGCTTAGTCTGTACTTCTCATACAGTGATTATCACCGCCTTCTGTAACACAGCTGTTTGGACCTAGTCTTATCTCTAGAATGGACTTCAGAAACAGGCTTGCGTTCCAAACGTGCAGTGTGTCCCTTAATAGTTCTATGATTTGGGGGATGCATGTTAGATTCTCTGAGCTTGTGTTTCCTCATCTGTAAAAGGAGGTGGTGACATCTACCACACAGCACTGTCCTTGGGGACGAATGAGATGCAGAGCTGAGGGGCTAGGCCAGCGTCCGCTGTGTGCCTGGATCCCAGCATGAACTGCGCCCTCCTGGTCTGATTCATCTCCACATCCTTCCATGCCTCCTAGCGCGACATCTTGCACAGCGTGGCCAAAAATAAATCCCTTACTCTTCTTAGATTTTTAATATATACGAAAGTATCCCTACTTGATAAAAATTCTATTTCAGTGTATGAGAAGATACTGATAGCTTATAAAATGAATTTTACACATGACAGAATGTGCTTTCTTCTCTTCTAGGAGAGGACAAATTATAGAAAAATGTATAGTAGCTTCAAATTTCAGAAGTTAATTCTTTTCCTTTCCTTCTGAAGTTTCTCTCGCAGATATTATAAGGTGGGCGAATTAATTTTTTGCTTCTAAGTAAAAGGGGGCATCATTTTATTTGAAAATATTCACATGATTTCAGAACACATAAATATTTTCAACGTGACTTTTATAATTATGATTTCTGCAAATATAATTATGACAATTATATGGCATGTAATTGTTTAACAAATATTTTTGAAGGTCAACTACATGCCAGGTATTATTCTAAATGCTGGGAATATACAACGAGGAGCAAGCATGCAAATCCCGTGCCTTGCAGGATTTACCTTTTAGTTGAAGAAGGAACAATAAAAATATTTATCTAAGATAATATCAGTGAGTGATTAATGCCATCTAGAAAATGAAAGAGGAAGAAGGGACATAGAATGATCGGGAGGGGAGATTCTACTACACGGCATGATCAAGGAAGCCCCCCTGTAGGAGGTGGCATCTGAATGAAGATATGATTGATGGGAAGGAGGAAGCGACATGAAAAATCTGAGGAAGAAAGTTTATGGCAGAGGAAAGAACAGGTGTGAAATCCCTAAGGTAGCTACATCCTTATTGGGTACTGAGTACACCTTATAACTTCTTGTGAAAATAGGGTAGCAACTTAGGTTAGATTAGCTTCTGTAATCAAACTCTCCTGTTCTGATGGCCTCTGCCCAAAAAAGGTCTTAGAAAAATTAAGCTTTGAAAAACCTCAGATGTTATCACTCAGATACAATT
>NW_012148174.1:9590296-9593927 GCF_000956105.1 Propithecus coquereli
CTAAAACCAATTGAATTTCACAAGAAAGTTCTTATTAATAGAAAAATAATTTCATATAAACCTCATTAGTTCAGTTTGTGTGCAGAACATCAGTACAGATTATCAAAGTAGATGATTGCAATTTAGAGTCAAAAATATATTTTATATTGCAACGCAGTACATACTTATATGTACCCATTGACACTCAGAAACATAGCCAACACAGAAGTTTCACAAATTAAGACTATCCTTACTATATTGTCTACATTCGAGTATATTCTATTGTATTGCTTTTTTTTTTTTAAAAAGCTGCTTACGATCAAGTAAGTTGCTTTTACAATGTACTAAAACAGTGGTTCTCATTCCTGCCTAGCATTAAAATCGTCTTGGGACATTTTAAAACTAAGAAATGTTTGAGTCCTATTTAAAATACTTAAATTAGAATCTCTGGAGAATAGCATTTAAAGAGCTATTCATATGTTACCAATAAGCCCCACAATTGAGAATCTCTGCACTATTGAGTCAACGTACTTAGTGTGTGAAACATATTGAAGTAGATGAAACTGATAAGATACATTATTTCTGGTTAAATAGAGGACTTTTGGATTATTTTACATTAGCGTACCAGCATATTTGTATGCTATATTTATGTATTAAATTCTTGAATGTGTGCTAAAATATTTTGTTTTCTTAAGTAGCTAAATATTCAGTCTTTAATCTTGATTATAATGTTCACTTGCCTAACATATCCTTTCTTAATTGACACCGTAAAGATATTTAAACCCAGGACTTATCTGAATATTACCAATTAGTGGATCCTGAATCAGCAAGGTCTTAATTTAAATGGGCAGTTAAATTGTGGGAAAAAAAAAATAATACTTGTTTGACCAAGATTGGATTAAGATGAATGTTCTTTTAATTTCAACACAAAGCACGTTGCCTGGTGAATTCTATACCTGTATTTCCCCCCTTTTATTTCCATCCTTTCTCCCCCAGGTCTTGTGATTGTCTACAAGTGAAAAAGTAATACAGTTGTGTGTCCCTTAATGACAGGAATACATTCTGAGAAATGCATTGTTAGGCGATTTTGTCATTGTGCCAGCATCATAGATGCTCTTACACAAAGCTGGAGGGTATAGGCTGCTACATACCTAGGCTGTATGGTATAGCCTATTGCTCCGGGAACAGCGGTCCCCAATCTTTTTGGCACCAGGGACCGGTTTCATGGAAGACAATTTTTCCACGGATGTGAAGTGGGTGGTTTGGGGATGATTCAAGCTCATTTACTGGGCAGTCAGACCTCTCTGCAAATGATAATCTGTATTTGTAGCCGCTCCCCAGTGCTAGCATCACCGCCTCAGCTCCGCCTCAGGTCATCAGGCATTAGATTCTCATAAGGAGCGTGCAACCTAGAACCCTGGCATGCGCAGTTTATAGCAGGGTTTGCGCTCCTATGAGAATGTAAGGCGGCCACTAATCTGACAGGAGGCGGAGCTTATGCACCGATGCAGGGGATGGGGAGAGGCTATAGATACAGACGAAGCTTCACTAGCTCACCCACTGCTCACCTCCTCCTGCGCAGCCCGGTTCCTAACAGGCCACAGACTGGTACCAATCCCCAGCCCAGGAGACGGGGACCGCAGTCCTAGAGTACATACCTGTACAGCGTGTTACTGCACTGAATACCGTATGCAACCGTAACACAATGGTTTTTGTGTATCTAAACAAATCTAAACATGGAAAAGGCACAGAAAAATACGGCATTATAATCTTACGGGACCACTGTCGTATATTCAGGTCATCATGGACCAAAACATCGTTATGCAGGACACGGCTGTATTACAAACTAATTTAAAGTTTGGAGTTTGAGCGATTACTTGCCTTACCGGAAGAGTACTGTGGCTGCCAAATTTGACATATACCAAACTAGTTCTTAGAAGACAACACAGCAAACCATTGCAAAGCACTGAAGCGGGAGTTATCTCACACAGCATGCTGAAGTGGAAGGAAACGACTCACTAGATGCATCTTCTAGAAGACTGCAGAAATGGGACACATGGAAACAAGGTTTGAGTCAGACGTTTGCCATGATGGATACAGCTCCCAGATGAACTAATGTGATTTTATTTATTTTTTTATTTCTTATCGTAGGTTCTTTCTTAGTGCTATGGTTTTATGATTTTTAACCTAAACTGGCAATACTTTTATTTCCATGGCAAAAATTCATGACATCCTTCAGAAAGGGCGCCTTACGTATAGATGGCCCAGATACGTGTGTGTTTTTTGTAGTATCGTTTATACTGCCCTGAACAGAAGGGCTACAACCACATTTTTCCTGGCTGACAAGTCTGGACAACCTCCCCAAACTTGAATACACTTGGAGAAAGACAAAGAAAAACACCAGGTGAGCCAGGCTGTCTTGGTTTTTTTACGTTTGCCAGGTTTATGAGAACAGGGTGAGGTTCGCTAAAGTCAATAAAGTCTATGTTAAGGCAGCAAGAATGTACATGTTGTCCCTTGCTTTACACTGTACGTTTATACCATCCAACAATTCCATTTCCTAATCCCAGAGTAGCTCAAAAGAGAGTTACAGATGTAACTCTACAGATGCGACCTCTATCGAACACCTCTAAAACGCTGTGAATGCTTGGCAGGACGGTGACATACCAAGAGTCTTTGGCTTTCTTCCTACCAGGCCCCCTGTTGGCATGTGTGGCGGTGGCCACCCCTGATCACTGCCCTTCAGATTCTCTATTCATGCCCACGTCTGGGGGATTTGCCCTGGCTAGAAGCAGATTTCTGCACCCACCTCACTTTTGGTAATGGAGTTGCAAGCCTAGAACATCTAGCGTTTGATGCTCCATTCTGAAAACCAAGCAAGACCAGGAACATACAGAAATGCAGAACAACTGTAAAAATGAGGTTGGCTTTACCATTTTGATAGATAATGTAATAAATACAATAAGGAAAGTACTATATCCCTTCAATACCATTTTATATCAGGAATACTATAAGTATTAATATAAATTCACCAATAGGTTTATTCTGTTTCCCCTACCTGGTAGCAGTTTTGGTTATTTTATTTCGGTTTGGGTTGGGTTTTAACTGCAAATTTGGCCACATTAAAGAAGGAAACTTGAAATATCATAATCGAAGACAAAATTCCTTGACACTATTGACATTTTAGACTGAATAACTCTTTGTGGTAGGGTGTTTAGCAGTGTCCTTAGCCTCTATCCACTAGACGCTAGTAGCATTCTCCAAAGTTGTGACAATTAAAAATGTCTCCACTGCCCTATTCCTCCTGAGGACAAAAATCACACTAGTCGAAAACGGCTGACCTAAGGCATGGAGAAATCAATAGTATTGAAGAATAATTATAATCACTTTTTTCCTGTGTTCCTTCAAAATCAAAGTCGCTATTAAAAACCATTTAGCAAAGTAATTGAAAAACCATTTAGGAAACTACGTACAGTGTACAGTTTTTCTTATTTTGCATGTACTACATCATCATTACAAATGAAGTTGAAAGTTTCTGTGTCAATATCGACTGCTTGAATAGCATCCCCCACCCACAAAAGACAGGAAGCGTTTCTGATTTCACTTCGTACAGGTCCCAGCAGAGCAGTCTGAGATGGGGCACATAAATATG
>NW_012148174.1:9593977-9595777 GCF_000956105.1 Propithecus coquereli
TGCAGAAGCAATGCATACACAAAACAATTATAAACATACTTCATTCAACATTTAATGAAGCTACAGAATTGGAACTTCAGCAAAATATTTCCATTTTTCATTCCAAGTAAGAGGAGGCCACCTCCTTCCAACTCACTCTTCTGTTTTCATTCTCTCGAATTCTCAGGAATTCGACTGATCTTTCTGACTTCTGTTTTTACACCATCTTTCTTCCCAGTTCTGAATCTACACAGCACCATCCAAATAAGTTTTGAGCACAAACGCAGCAAGGATGCGTTTCTTTCCTTTGGCGACAGTGGCTTTAGTAGTCACTGAAAGGCAGAGTGGATAGTGTGACATGTGCTTTACTTTGAGCAGACTTGTTAATATCAGCTCTGAATTTTTCATGACGGCTTCGGTAACCTGTAGCCCGGAGTTGAAGCTCTGGGGGTTTCCACCACAAAGAGGTGGGTCAGCTGAGCTCTCACTTCCCATCTGGCCCTGGGTGACAGGGACAGTCGGGGGGCTGCAGGAAACCTGAAGAAGGAGAAGGCTGATGTGGGACACCCATTGTCGCGCATAAAAGGCTAAACATGTGCCGTTGTGGGGATGTATCTCTGAGACACTTGTTTATCACTGGCTGCAGAATACACTTAGCCGATGTGTTTAACTTTGCAGTCACAAGAACAGCTGCCGCTCGTGAAAGCAATACCCTCGTACACAGTGGCATCCTGATTTGCCAAACCAGATTCGGGACGTCTCTTCGGCGACAGTTTTATGCTGCCTGGCATGCTTTTATTTGCCCCACAGAGCAGGCGTCCACGTGCAAGCACACACACAGACACGCACCGTACAGATTCAGGGGCGTTTGAAATTGCAAACCGTTTATGCCACTTCCCAAAGGTAAAACAGAAAGATCCCAAGGTTCTCACAAAAGCTGGCTTTTATGCCTTAAAGTCTAAAAGGGAAAGTTTGGGGGGATGGGAAGCTCAAATATATTCACGTGTGGAAAGTCAAAACTGATAAAATAGTTTAAAGAAGACTAATTTGAGTCTTGCAATTCTATCATTTTTTTACTGAAATATATAATTGCCCTCGTATTCATAGAAACTTGGATCACTATATACGTGATTTTATTTTTAATAACTGTAACATCTGAGAATAGCTGTACACATCCTCAAACTCCAATGTTTAGAATGCAGTCGTATTTTCCAAGCACACCAGGAAGGTGTTATCTTAATTGCAGTATTCTCTGGTCACCCTTTGTTTCTGTTCTTTCAAGAAAGAAGTGAGTAAATAATGCTTCGTTTATACTTGGAGGAAAATAATTTTATAGAGTTGCAAAACTTCAGCCCAGAGTAAGAAACAATGAAGAAGAGTGAATTATGTGCGCTGCTGCTATGATGTTTTGTGATTCTTCATCGGTGGAAAGAATCAGACCGACTTTTTAAATTAATTCTTCATTTAATTTTTTCTTAAATTATTTGTCCCATTATTTCTGGTCTGCCACTCTAATACTTCTCTGACTTTGAGGTGCATTTCATTGTCGCTTTGGGTGTGTGCATACTTTTTAAGAGTTCATTGACATTCTAACTTTTTAAGAGATCTAACAGAAGGATGACTTTTAGTATAAAGATTGTATCACAATAGTATAACAGGGTGTACATTTACAGCAAAGCGATAGTAACCAAACAATTGTACAGAGCTATAGCACAACAGCTAAAATATTAAGCAATTAATTTTAACTACAATTATGAACTCAGTACACTTCGACGACAATCTTCAACCATAGAGCGACTTGGATGAAGCCTACCTAGGAGC
>NW_012148174.1:9595827-9599080 GCF_000956105.1 Propithecus coquereli
TGACATCCTTCAGAAAGGGCGCCTTACGTATAGATGGCCCAGATACGTGTGTGTTTTTTGTAGTATCGTTTATACTGCCCTGAACAGAAGGGCTACAACCACATTTTTCCTGGCTGACAAGTCTGAACAACCTCCCCAAACTTGAATACACTTGGAGAAAGACAAAGAAAAACACCAGGTGAGCCAGGCTGTCTTGGTTTTTTTACGTTTGCCAGGTTTATGAGAACAGGGTGAGGTTCGCTAAAGTCAATAAAGTCTATGTTAAGGCAGCAAGAATGTACATGTTGTCCCTTGCTTTACACTGTACGTTTATACCATCCAACAATTCCGTTTCCTAATCCCAGAGTAGCTCAAAAGAGAGTTACAGATGTAACTCTACAGATGCGACCTCTATCGAACACCTCTAAAACGCTGTGAATGCTTGGCAGGACGGTGACATACCAAGAGTCTTTGGCTTTCTTCCTACCAGGCCCCCTGTTGGCATGTGTGGCGGTGGCCACCCCTGATCACTGCCCTTCAGATTCTCTATTCATGCCCACGTCTGGGGGATTTGCCCTGGCTAGAAGCAGATTTCTGCACCCACCTCACTTTTGGTAATGGAGTTGCAAGCCTAGAACATCTAGCGTTTGATGCTCCATTCTGAAAACCAAGCAAGACCAGGAACATACAGAAATGCAGAACAACTGTAAAAATGAGGTTGGCTTTACCATTTTGATAGATAATGTAATAAATACAATAAGGAAAGTACTATATCCCTTCAATACCATTTTATATCAGGAATACTATAAGTATTAATATAAATTCACCAATAGGTTTATTCTGTTTCCCCTACCTGGTAGCAGTTTTGGTTATTTTATTTCGGTTTGGGTTGGGTTTTAACTGCAAATTTGGCCACATTAAAGAAGGAAACTTGAAATATCATAATCGAAGACAAAATTCCTTGACACTATTGACATTTTAGACTGAATAACTCTTTGTGGTAGGGTGTTTAGCAGTGTCCTTAGCCTCTATCCACTAGACGCTAGTAGCATTCTCCAAAGTTGTGACAATTAAAAATGTCTCCACTGCCCTATTCCTCCTGAGGACAAAAATCACACTAGTCGAAAACGGCTGACCTAAGGCATGGAGAAATCAATAGTATTGAAGAATAATTATAATCACTTTTTTCCTGTGTTCCTTCAAAATCAAAGTCGCTATTAAAAACCATTTAGCAAAGTAATTGAAAAACCATTTAGGAAACTACGTACAGTGTACAGTTTTTCTTATTTTGCATGTACTACATCATCATTACAAATGAAGTTGAAAGTTTCTGTGTCAATATCGACTGCTTGAATAGCATCCCCCACCCACAAAAGACAGGAAGCGTTTCTGATTTCACTTCGTACAGGTCCCAGCAGAGCAGTCTGAGATGGGGCACATAAATATGACTGTCACTGTTGTTGATGGCAATGACGATTTTGGCAAATTCAAGGTAGAATAGCCTAGAGGATTAAAATTAATATTATTATGCCCACGACTAGTTCTACCATTTTACATTTTTGATGTTGCAAATTTGGAATCAGCTGTGGATAGCCTGAAATGAGATAAGTATCAACTAAAATATACTGTGGCTTAATTTTCATGTAGTTATTATTTTTAGTTTCTATAAAGGTGGGAGTTTAGCTCAGAGCTTTGGTCTCAAAGAAGCATTGCATTATTAGAGTTACAAACTAGCTAATTTAACAAATAATGCCCCAAATATATAATGACTAAAACAGATACAAGTTTATTTTTTGCTCAGCTAAAATGCAAAATGAGTATCTCTAACTGATGAGTGATCTTCACGTGGTGATCAGGTCCTTCCATCATGTGACTTTGTCATATTTAATATAATGCTTCTAAGGTCACCATGTTGGTTTGTACCGAGTGAGCAGAAGGCAAAAGAACATGGAAAGTCACACAGATTACTTTTTATGGACCAGCCTTGTAAAATGAAGAAACAAACAGTGCTTGAAGACTCAGCTAAGATGCCAGCTTAATGAATATACCTTGTGGGATTTGGACTCTGTCCCCCAGGACACATATATGCGCTGAACCAATGGCTGATGAATGGCTGTGTCCCCAGTAGCTAGAATACACAAATCTGGAAATCAAGATATAGACTTAGGTTATTGGTAGTCATGATCTCTCTTGCCGTGACTACCAATAACCCACTTGCCGAATTTGTGGTTCCCATCCCTGCATTCCTAGGCTCTGTTCCAATATGACGTCCTGGTTCCCTCTAGGGGAATTCTTCCATAACAGAATCAATAAGACAAAAGGTTTGTTCTTTGAAAAGATAAACAAAATTGATAAATCTCTAGATAGATTAACCAGAAATAGAAGAGAAAGGACCCAAATAAGCTCAATCAGATACCACAGAAATACAAAATATCATCTGTGACTACTATGAAAATCTCTATGCACATAAACTAGAAAACCTAGAGGAAGTGGATAAATTTTTGGAAACACACGAGCTCGCAAGCTTAAATCAGGGAGACATAGAAATCCTGAACAGACCAAGTAATGACATGAAAACAGTAATACAAACTCTCCCAACAACAACTACACAACAACAAAAAAAGCCCTGGACCAGATGGATTCACAGCCAAATTCTACCTACAAAGAAGAATCGGAACCCACTCTACTGAAACAGTTCCGCAACATAGGAGAAACAAAGATCACTGGTAATACTTCTGCAATCTGGGGAGAAATTTGTCCAGGCCAGGACAGTTAGGTGCATTCAGAGCATAATGGTAGTTTACGACAGCCTCTTCTAATATGGCTTTGTTTCTCCTATACTTACCCACTTTCTTAACAAAATACAAGCACAAAATAGGAGATAAACAAAATTACGACATTTGAGAACTGGATGGAATTTTAAGGATCATGTAGCCCATTTCTCAAATTTCTACAATGAAGAAATTTATGTCTGAAGGGGCTAAATAATTGGCTCCAAGTTTAATTCCAAGTAAATGAGCAGATCCAAGCCTCGATTTCTCTGCATTCTAAATCCTGCACTTTTTTCCGAATGTACTAGAACTTCTGATTATGCGTATACCATTCCAACCAGATTTCTCGTTTAACAGACTGTATTCAGTAAAACTGGCATAATTATCTGAATATATATATAGCTCCTCATTGTATAGAATTGTATGCTTAATATTAATATCATTTGCTATTTATGTTAACAAGTATCTACCTGCATAATTATGAAAATTACAGCTTATTTACC
>NW_012148174.1:9611485-9612212 GCF_000956105.1 Propithecus coquereli
AAAAGACAAAAGTATTAAAAATAATTACAACTAGAAATATGTTAAAAGAAAGACAATATAAATAGATGTAAGTTGTGACCAATGCAATACAAAAGCTGTGGGGGAGGATAAGTTAACGTATGAAGTTTTTGTATGCAATTGATCTTAAATTTTCAGCCACATAAAATAGATATAATGCTAAGCCCAAAGACAACCACAAAAAAAAAAAAACTCTATAGAGTTACACATACACACACACACACACAAAAACAGAAAGGAATCAAAGCATATCAATACAAAAAATCAACAAAACACAAAGGAAGACACGAAAAAAAGAAAAGACAGACAAAAGAACTATAAGACTAACAGAAAACAACTAGAACATGACAAGAGTAAATCCTTCCCTACTAATAATTACTTTAAATGTAAATGAATTAAATGGCCCAATCCAAAGACATAGAGTGGCTGAATGGATTAAAAATAAAGGGAGGGGTGGAGGCTTCCAGTTCAAGAAGGCTGACTAGATAGATCTAGTGTGTGCCTCTCCCATGGAGAGAAATAAAAACTAGGGAGAAGATTTTCCTGCTTTGAATGGACAGTCCAAGAGTGAATACTGAAATCCAATTGAGAAGTGACAGAAACCAAAAAAATCAAAGAAGAGCAAAGACCAACACCCTGTTCTGCCAAGATCAGAGGGAACACAGGAGAAGCTCTCTGACTGGAGGGAGGCGTGAGTGAGAGATTCCTG
>NW_012148174.1:9612262-9614984 GCF_000956105.1 Propithecus coquereli
AGCTTAGGAATGAGGAATTAGAATTCTAGAGGAGCAGCATGACATTTACAATACATATATATACATACAATACACACACGTGTGTATAACGTCTTTATTTATGTCTATAATGAAGACACTGGACTAAATCACTGATTTGCTAACACATCAGAAATAAATAGGATGCTTGGCCAGGCACGGTGGCTCACGCCTGTAATCCTAGCACGCTGGGAGGCCGAGGCAGGAGGATTGCTTAAGCTCAGGAGTTTGAGGCCAGTCTGAGCAAGAATGAGACCCTGTCTCTACTATAAATAGAAAGAAATTAGCCAAACAACTAAAAATAGAAAAAATTAGCAGGGCACAATGGTGTTTGTCTGTAGTCTCAGCTACTCGGGAGGCTGAGGCAGGAGAATCGCTTGAGCCCAGGAGGTTGAGGTTGCTGTGAGCGAGGCTGATGCCACGGCACTCTAGCCTGGGCAACAGAGTGAGACTCTGTCTCAAAAAAAAAAGAAAAAAAGAAATAGGGTGCTTGTTAAAATTATACATTTCTAGGCCCTACCTCCTAAATGATAACTGCTAGGAGTGAGGCCTGGGTTCTTCAGTTTTATTAATTCCTTCCCAGTTCTGTCACCCTGCCATATTTGGAAATTGTTAGAACTTAATAAACTCTTCCAGTTTTAATATTTTTAAGATCTCTATGTTTAGGGAATAATAAGCAGAATTCTGAAGCTGAAAATTTGACATAATTTTAATGAGATTAAAAAAGGAGGCTCAGGCCAGTGGCTCACACTTGTAATCCCAGCACTTTGGGAGGCTGGGGTGGGAGAATCGCGTGAGGCCAGGAGTTCAAGCCTGGGCAACATAGCAAGACCCCATCTCTACAAAAAAATTTAAAAATTAGCTACGTGTGGTGGCACACTCCTGTAGTCCCAGCTACTCTGGAGGCTGATGCGGGAGAATCACTTGAGCCTGGGAGTTGGAGGTTGCAGTGAGCTATGATCACCGCACTGTACTCCAGCCTGGGTGACAGAGTGAGACCCTGGCTCTAAAAAAATAAAACAAAAAACCAAAAAGGAGGTTGAAACAACTTTCTGAAAAACAAAATTGAAGAAGTTATTTATTGGCTACTATAAAAAGCCAAATCTATTAGAAATTTCATCATTCTTAACACATATTTTGATGTAAATATGTAAAGTCAGGCTGACATTACTTTTGAAAATGAAGAAAAAGAATATACTGTAAAATTGTGTTGTTTATTTTGAACATTATTGGAAAGAATGAATTAATACTATTTGTCTAAACTTGGTATTTATATATATATCAATCAATGACATTTTGTTACACACCACCTAAATTTTTTTAAAAAATTACTTCTATTTCAATACATTGGCTTGCAAGATTTTATAAAGCCACTCAACATGTATCATCAACATAATATTGTATATGTATATTTCTCAAAGACCTCTTAAGAGAAAATATATGTAACAACTATACTGAGTGCTGTATCACATATTTTCTCAACCTAGACATGATTTCGTCAGTGAAAATTTGACTTAATGAGTGCTGGGTTCTAATGGCATTCTCTACTGGATGCCATGGAGATATGCAAATGAAGTTAAAGACCTTGTCCTCATTCTCAGGGAATTTACAATATAATAGGGGAACAAAATGCAGATGAAAAGATGTAACAACACATGCAAAGAAGACATGAAAAAAGGTACAAATTAATGTAACGCAAAACATCAATGCTAGGAGAAACGGAATAATGGAATGGCGAGTGTGGAGTAGAGCTATTTAAGCGGACTCGAAGAAATTTTATTTAAATGCATGCTTAAGAGATGCATCAATATGGATCAAGAGAGAAATAGTGGAAAAGATATTCTATGCAGGGAACATCACAAGATCTCTGGAGAACAAAGGAATGGAAGAAAGAGCAAGTAATTTAATGATTGCTCAAAGAGATAAAACTTGTGCCCAAATAATAAGAATGAGATACATAACACCCTTTGATTCTGTTTAGAATGGACCTTTAGTCATCAAAATATTTATTTTCCATTTCATGTAGAACAAGAAGGCCTGTTACCAAGAACTTTATGAAATTTATTATTTCAGCACTCACTGGATATGAATGGCCAACAGATATTAAAATATTGATAAAGTTTTGGAAAAAACAAGAGATGGTGTTTGACCTACGCTGAATATTCTCGAACGTTTAGAGTCTACCTGAGATATTGCTATGGTTTGAATGTGTCCCCAAAATGCATTTGTTGGAAACTTAATTCCCATTGTAACAGTTTTGGAAAGTGGGGCCGAATGGAATATGTTTAGGTCATGAGGACTCCCTCTCCTTGAATGGATTAACGTCAATTATAAAAGGTTTTAATGCCGTGAGTTCACTCTCTTGCTCTCCCGCCCTCTCTTTGCCCTTCTGTCAAGGGATAACATAGCAAGAAAGCCCTCACCAGATGCCAGCCCCTCAATCTTGGGCTTCCCAACCTCCAGAATTGTGAGCCAATAAATTTCTGTTTGTTATAAGATGCCCGGTGTTGGGTATCCTGCTACAGCAGCACAAAATAGACTAAGACAGATACGTCAAAAATATAGTTCCATTACTCTCGATCTTACATTTACAATGACAGCAATTCTAAGTTAGAAAGATTATTTCAAAAGAATCTTTGGAAACTAAATGCATAGTATGGATATATTCATGTTTATAATAATTTTTTTACTTTATTATAGAAAT
>NW_012148174.1:9615034-9616421 GCF_000956105.1 Propithecus coquereli
AGCCATATGTTCATGTATTGAGAAGAATAAGATTTGTAATGATAGCAAATAAAATTTTGAGCCCTAATCCAAAAGAAGAAATTCTTGATAAAAACTATGACAGGTCAAAATGAGTCCTAAAGATCTGAAAAAGTTAGCGCATCTCTAGAAGTATCTAATTTATTGACAAGGAAAGGCATAGAAATGAGGGGAGAGAAGTCTACTGAGTGCCTTCCACTAACTACTAACGTAGGTTTTAAAATCCTGCATAGTCAACTACCGTGGTGATCTATTAAACCTCAGACAGTCAAATATGGCATTAAGATGCTCGTATAAAAGGTGCAAGTTGATTAGCAACTTGACAACGGGGAAAGTGTCCTTTACAACTGATTCCATCAAAGCTTTCTTAAGGAACAGGACCATCCGCTATACTAACTCTTTAGTTAAAAATCTAAAGCCAGCTGGGACGAGAGCATTTATTCTAACAGCTATTACTACTTCATGCCTGAATACTGTTCTAAACTCCAAACTCTAGCACAATTGATTTTTTTTGTAAAGTCTCTGGGAGTTTGATTTGCAAGTTTCAGATCAATAGTTACGCGAACTGAAATTGATGTAGCAAAAGAAAACCCATTCTTTGCAGTGGTCCCCAACCTTTTTGGCACCAGGGACTGGTTTCATGGAAGACAATTTTTCCACGGTGGAGGCGGGATGGGGCGGGGCAGGCAGAGCTCCGGTGGTGATGCGAGCGATGGGGAGCAGAGACACTCACCTCCTGCTGTGCAGCCCCAGGTTCCTAAGTTTCATGGAAGACAATTTTCACACGACGCGGCAGAGGAGGGGGATTGTGGAGCTCAGGCAGCGATTGGTGACTGGTTTCCAACAGGCCACAGACTGGTCCCAGGCCATGGCCTAGGGTTGGAGTCGGTGGTGTAGGGTTTCCTTTTATGAGAATGACAACTTTTACCTTTTTCTTACCTTTTATTTTTGACTTAAAAGACTAAGAACTTTCTATGGGGCATTTCAGATTTCTCCCAATCAAACTCTTCCGCTTTAAACTGGACGTAGTGACTCATGCCTGTAATCCCAACCCTTTAGGAGGCCGAGGCGGGAGGATCACTTAAGGCTGGGAGTTCTAGACCAAACTCTTCTACTTTCAGTGCTCTTTAACATGAGATTTTGAAATTAGAAAGTTGTGTAGTAGTTTTTGACAAATTTATTTGCCTCAAGTATTTATTAATCATTTATTATGTATATGATACACTATATGCTATGGGGGATATGTAGAAGATAGAATTCTTTGGGAGATTTGAAAATTTCATAAGAGAAAAGATAAAAACAAAAGCTAAAACGATAACACAATATAAGTATATATTAAAATACCACCAGACCAGACTAAGATTCCAAC
>NW_012148174.1:9628143-9628776 GCF_000956105.1 Propithecus coquereli
ACCAAAAAAAAAAAAAAAAAATTAGGAAGAGAACTGGCAGAAAGGCATTTTCTACAGATCTCAGTGACAACGTGGCCTGGAAGTAGATGACAGGGTTTGACTGATCTGCGAATCACGAACCTTAGGAAAGCGATCTGCTAATCCATCGCCCGAGACAAATAAAGAACCCCTCACAGTCAACCAAGTTCAGACACCTACCCACCTGCTTCTGCTACAGCTGGCTCTTACCTGGAAGTGCTACCTACTGGCCCTCGGGGTTGAAATGCACAAATCGATTTAATCCCTGCTATCCGAGGGGCGTCGTGCTGGAGAATGAGATAAGCTGCCCAAGACCTCAGCGGTTCCAGTACTGCAGAAGGTAGCAAGTCTACTCTACACCCAGGGCATCTCTACTACAATCGGTATTCCAAGAAAACAACTGCACAAAGGCTATATATAATCAAAGAACCCATGCAGAGCCTCCGCCCCCTACGAGCACCCAAATCGAAGCCAAACAGACAAACAAACACAGCACGCATTATACTCACACCTTCAAGGGGGGAAAGAAAATACAATGGAAAAACCAAAAAAATTAAAAAGTCCTATCCAGATGAAAGTAAAGTCAAAAATAAGAAGTGAAAGTTTCTGCAGATG
>NW_012148174.1:9628826-9631457 GCF_000956105.1 Propithecus coquereli
AAGAAGAGCAAAGACCAACACCCTGTTCTGCCAAGATCAGAGGGAACACAGGAGAAGCTCTCTGACTGGAGGGAGGCGTGAGTGAGAGATTCCTGAGTTTCCACCCTCCTGACAGGGGCTTTTAAAATGCTAGCTGTGGAAGAACCCCTCAGCCCTTATGGGTCTCCGCACTGAGGCGAGGAGCTTTCCAGAGGGTTTGCAGAAGCATTGCTGGAACTCGGGGGAACGCTGGCTTCTGGGCCCTGAGTAGCTGCAGTCTCAGAGGGTTTTGAGCCTTGAGCCCTTCAGAGAGGACAGCCCCAGAGGTATCTGTCCTGCTCTGAGCCTGCCACCTCCACTGCTGTAGGGGATCTAGGAATCTAGGAATCTGGGCACTTTTGTGTCACTGAAAGACAGGGACCACTGTCACTGATGAGAGAAGAAAGTGCTAGCTGGGCTTCCCGCAGCTGCCTGCCTCTGTTAATCTTGCTGAGAGAGGGGCCCACGGTTCCCCCACCTGAGCATTCTTCCAGACAAGGAGATCACCCCACCCTTCCCTGTCACCACCGGAACCCAGGCAGGCCTGAGGACAGGTTCACCAGCCCCACTCTTGCTCTGGTCCCCCCAGGACTCAAGAACGCCATGCAGGGGTCTGGGGACTGGAATTGCCTAACCAGGTCAACCGCCGCTCACACCTGAACACTCCCCCAGTGGTCTGAAAACCAGTTGACCCAAATGGCCAACACACCAGCCCAAGCCAAACGGCAGGACATCTCTCCCTCTCTGCACAGAGCAGCTGTGTCCCCACGGAGGAGTACAGGTGACGCCCAAAGCTATCTGCTTTGAGCAGAGGGAAGAGTTTCTGACCAAAAAAAAAAAAAAATTTAGGAAGAGAACTGGCAGAAAGGCGTTTTCTACAGATCTCAGTGATAACGTGGCCTGGAAGTAGATGACAGGGTTTGACTGATCTGCGAATCACGAACCTTAGGAAAGCGATCTGCTAATCCATCGCCCAAGACAAATAAAGAACCCCTCACAGTCAACCAAGTTCAGACACCTACCCACCTGCTTCTGCTACAGCTGGCTCTTACCTGGAAGTGCCACCTACTGGCCCTGGGGGTTGAAATGCACAAATCGATTTAATCCCTGCTGTCCGAGGGGCGTCATGCTAGAGAATGAGATAAGCTGCCCAAGACCTCTGGGGTTCCAGTACCGCAGAAGGTAGCAAGTCTACTCTACACCCGGGACATCTCTGCTACAATCGGCATCCAAGAAAACAACTGCACGAAGGCTATTTATAATCAAAGAACCCATGCAACTCGGCCCCCTACAAGCACCCAAATCGAAGCCAAACAGACAAACAAACACAGCACGCATTATACTCACACCCTCAAGGAGGGAAAGAAAATACAATGGAAAAACCAAAAAAATTAAAAAGTCCTATCCAGATGAAAGTAAAGTCAAAAATAAGAAGTGAAAGTTTCTGCAGATGCGAAGAAACTGGTATAAGAACTCTGACAGTATGAAAAAACGGGCTATTTCAACACCCCCAGAGACCACACCGGCTCTCCAGCAATTTTGGATTCCGACCAAAAGGAAATTTGTGAAATGACAGAGAAAGAATTCAAAATATAGATTGCAAGGAAGCTCAACAAGATCCAACAGAAAGTTGAAAACCAACACAAAGAAACCAAAAATATATTTCAGGACATTTGCTAAAGAGATGGATTTTTTTTTTTTTGGTAGCTGGGTGCAGTGGCTCACACCTATAATCCTAGCACTCTGGAAGGCCAAGGTGGGAGGATCACTTGAAGTGAGAGTTCGAGACCAGCCTGAGCAAGAGCGAGACCCTGTCTCTACTAAAAATAGAAAAAAATAGCCAGGCGTGTTGGCATGCGCCTGTAGTCCCAGCTACTCGGGAGGCTGAGGCAGGAGGATCACTTCAGCCCAGGAGTTTGAGGTTGCAGTGAGCTATGATGACGCCATGGCACTCTAGCCTGGGTGACAGAGTGAGACTCTGTCTCAAAAAAAAAAAAAAAACCAACCCAAAAATAAGAAATGCAGGCAATAGAATTAGTTGGGAGATACATCCAACATATGTCGTGCTAAATAACTATGACTACTTAACCCTCCCTTTCTTTGCAACAACGCCCATGTCTTCGGATTTTTAGATGTTCTTATAATTTTAACACTAGAACAAAACCTTAATTTGTTATTTGATATATTATCCCTTAGAGTATAAAAGTACTTTCATTTATTAATTTATTTTTCTCTCATATTGCTTTGTAAGACATGCACTATAATCTAAAAATTTCATCCTTTTCATGTCTTTTTCACTGATTTTTGTATTAAACTTGAAAAAAATGACACAAGATATATGAAGATAAAGGTGAGATAAATATACCAGACAAAAAACTAACAAAGAGAAAGCCAGGGTAGCCACATTAGCATAAGACAAAACAGAATTAAATAGAATTTGATAGAAATCGATGGGCTATTTCATAATGACAAAAGGAAAAATATCACAAGAAGATTTGATAGTCATTAATATTTATTTACCTAATGATATAGCTTCAAACTATATCAAACAAAAAACCCCATAGAACTACAAGGAGAAATTGCTGAGTTCATAATTGTATTTTCCCTACCAAG
>NW_012148174.1:9633802-9635782 GCF_000956105.1 Propithecus coquereli
AAAAAGGCTAATCCCTGATTGATTGCAAAAGACCTTGGAATTCGTGAACAATTCAAAAACTGAGGGTGTTTCAAGAGAATATAGACCACTTGATAATTGGTAGGTAGGTGCTAATACAGTTAATTGAAAAAAATAAAGGAGAAAGAAATGTAAAATTATTCTACTCAAATTTGTAGATCATACATGATATATTAAGACATGTTTCCCCGTATAAAAATTCCAAATATAATTTGATAAATACTTTATAAATAGTATTTTTAAGCCTTCGGTAAAGACATTTTTTCAGGAGTGACATATATTTTAATTTCTGTATTTGTGTGTGTCTTACACTAGGAATAGCTGATTTTATTATTAATAAATATATACGTGACACTTGGCAGACTACTGCTACTTTCCCCCTTGGATTCTCCTCACTATTGTTAGTCAAATCTCTTTACTATCGACACTGGTATTTACTACCCCTCTGTCATTCATTTATTCCACAAATATTTACTGAATAACTATTTGTGTGCCACGCACTGGACGAAACAATGAGAACACAGAAAGTAAACACAGTAAACATGGATCTTATGGAGCTTGTTGAATAAATAGTTGGCTCTGTCTCCTTTCTTCTGTCTTTCTTTCCTTCCTTCCTTTTTTTTCTTCATTTCAGATCTTGAATGATAACTTCTCTCTGGTTCCTAAAAAAGATTTAAAATTTTATTTCAAATCATCAGTGATCGTGTAAAAGAATGGTGATCATATGTGATTGGCTCAGCTTGCCATATTGGCATCTATGGCTTTTGTTTTTGAAAGATACTGAATTGTCAGCAAATATCACTGTACACGTTTTCCAATCTGAAACCCAGGTGTGTGTATTTGTGAGTATGGACAGAAACATGCAAACACTCGGAGGCTTTGGGTATTGCTCTTTTCGACAGCCTGCTTCCATGGCAACAGGACCTATTAGAGAGAAGCAACCTTTTCACCACAAATTTAGGTCCAAATAATTTTACAGAAAGGATAAAAAGGTATGTGGCAACTCTATCTTCCTCCATCTTTTACATGCAGTAATTTCTCAGAAATATGATCAGCATTTGAGACAACAAGTGATTAAAAATTAAAAGGCCCTGTGAGACAGAAAAAGTCTATTCATATCAAGGATTTTGAAAGCTTAATGAAAGGTGAAAGAAAACATGATAGGATTGCAATCTTTAACATTTTTGCACAGTGAACAATTGATCCAAAGAATCAACTGAAGATTTAGATCATCATTTAGGAAGCTAAAATGTTCATCTTTAAGAGTTTGTACTTTGAGGTCTATGAAGACCAAAAAAAGAAGTTTATCCATTAATGTTGAAGAAATCCTGTATTTATAGTGTCATTTATTATTTGGGCTAGAAAATAAAATACAACTGCAAACATTTCATTATGTTTTTTGAACTTTGAATGTCAGAGTGCTTTCTCCAAAACCATTGTACTAACTCACTAATGGGCAAACGAAGGCAGAGAGTCCCCAGTGTAACACAGAGTCAGAATTGTCAACCCAACATTTTTATTTTTGGTTCACTTTCTTTCCACAAGTCTATGCCATAAAACAGCCTGTGTAAATTTTGTTGAGTTCAGTTGATCAGAATCACTGGCTCAGGCAGCAAAAGTCAAAACTGCAGCTTATTAACTGACTATTGAAGCTGTCACAATGGTTAAATACAGTCAAGTGTATATTACATTTGTGGACTTAGTTTTACTAGGGGATTTGACTCGAGTCATATGAGTATTTGTTTTGCCAATGAATCTCCTTCAGAGATAAAAATAGAGTATTTTATTGATACATAACAATTGTACGTATTAATATTTATGGGGTACATGTGATATTTTGAGATAGGCACACAATGTGCACATCTATCACTGCAAACATTTATCATTTCTTTGTTCTGGGAACATTTCAAATCTTCTTGCTATTTTGAAATATATTAATACAATAAATTCTTGTTAACTATA
>NW_012148174.1:9635832-9637612 GCF_000956105.1 Propithecus coquereli
ATGTTGAGCATTTTTTCATATGTTTTTTGGCCATTATTTTATCTTCTTTTGAAAAGTTTCTGTTCATGTCCTTTGCCCACTTTTTGATAGGGTTGTGTCATCTTTTCTTGCTGATTTTCCTGAGTTCTAAATAGATTCTAGTTATCAGCCCTAATTCTTGCTAAAAAAAAAAAAAACCACTTATGGCGAGGCGAATTGCAGATTCATTCACCAAGGGCTGAGGTATTCTTTGGCTGTTCACTCTGTGCAGAAGGTTAAAAGAAAGATTTAACCGGTAGCAAAAGCTATATCTAAACACAGAATATAAGTGCTTGTTGAAATTTTGTTAAAGATATTTGAACATATGTATAAAACCAGGGATATGAATTGCACTTTTTAGCTATCAAAGATTTGTTATAAATTTGCTTATTTTCGATTTTAATTCCAATTTCAATTTCAAAGTGGGAAAGTAAGATTTTTCTGTCAAACCATTATATTTAAGTGATAATTCTGTATTTCTTTGCTTTTACTTTCCATATTGATTGCCTGTCAGAAATTGCTTCAAGTTTATAATACTGTTTGGGGTGCCTATTAAGGTAAAAATTATATCAAGTGCCAGCTGAGGGAAATTTTGAAATTTAGGGTGCCCGCTCCCATATCTAAGGATGAGAACTGCAGGTCACATTGGACCAGACTGTGTTTGTTCTGGCTTGAGTCACTTCAATGGCCCTACTGAGTTATGCAAATGTAATGTGAGCTGCACTCTTTGTCCTCAAGGAAACTGTAACCAGACTATTTATTTATTTGTTTGTTTATTTAGTGTCTTAGCAAAAGCTTACCTCTGGTAGAAATGGTTACCGGGGAGAAGTAGATAAACTTGGGTGAGGAGACTTTGGCTTTCTGGGAGGAAAAAAATGAAAATTCCCACTCTAGCTGTTCCTACTTCTCAAAATGTAGCTTTGAAAAGTCTTGCTGGTATATACCAACATGCACAGACCACAGTGGCATGGAGTAAGGCCCAGGTATAGACCTGATGAAAGAATGAAGTAAAATAAATTGCCGATAGAAAGGAAGGATTCTGCACCAAAGACTGGAGTTCAGCAAAAGGGCCAAAGATCTTGTCAAGGAAGGCTGTCATGAGAGCAGCTTCCAGAGGCTCTGTTGGACATCGCCAGTCCGGCCTGGTTGCTGGGCAGTGGGGAGTCATGGCTGAGTTGGGGGGACGTGAACTGGAGAGAGCTGTAATGCTGGCCTAAATGAGACCATTGCAGCCTAAATAAGACCTGGATCAGCAAGGACCACCCAACGGCAGTGGACCAACACCTAGCCAAACCCGTCTTGAACAATGACCACCCCATGGCAGAGAGAAGCTAAAGCAAGAGTAGACTGAAATGACTCCTGGTTTTTTTTCTCTATATAGCTTTTTAAAAAAGGCTAATCCCTGATTGATTGCAAAAGACCTTGGAATTCGTGAACAATTCAAAAACTGAGGGTGTTTCAAGAGAATATAGACCACTTGATAATTGGTAGGTAGGTGCTAATACAGTTAATTGAAAAAAATAAAGGAGAAAGAAATGTAAAATTATTCTACTCAAATTTGTAGATCATACATGATATATTAAGACATGTTTCCCCGTATAAAAATTCCAAATATAATTTGATAAATACTTTATAAATAGTATTTTTAAGCCTTCGGTAAAGACATTTTTTCAGGAGTGACATATATTTTAATTTCTGTATTTGTGTGTGTCTTACACTAGGAATAGCTGATTTTATTATTAATAAATATATACGTGACACT
>NW_012148174.1:9640012-9641339 GCF_000956105.1 Propithecus coquereli
ACTTAGAATGTAAATATATAGAATATAGATATATATGCAATCCACATCTAATATTATCTGATGGCCATAGCAATATACACACTTGTGCAAATTTTTAAGTTGTTTTTTATCTTGAAATATTTGTATTCATTTTATAGAGACTTTAGCACTCTTTATTATCATTTTCTGAATTTCAAAATACATGTTCAAATTTTACACGGAGTTAAATGAAAGTTTAAGAAACAAATATGTTTAACATTTTTGTATCCTGGACACAAAGACCTGGGAAGACACGAAGACAAGAGAGAAAGCTAATCTCATCTCTTACTGCCTATTTGGGGAGATGCCCTAGCCCCTCAAAAATAAGGAGGTGAATAAAGGGATGATATATAAGATTAAATATGGTAGGTAGACTTAGGATTTAAAATTAGAGTATTAGGATTTAGATTTAGAACATCAGAACCAAAGTCATGGTGCTTTTAGACAGAAGCCTGGTCCATGGTAAAGAATCTCTAATGGCAAAAAAGCAATTTATACTGTTGTAATATATTTTTTATTGAATATCTTCCCCAAACAGAATGAATACTCCAAAGGCACAGAGACAGTGTCTACATCCAGCTTAGCATAACCACTGGCAGATAGTAAACATCCCATAAATAACTGTAGACTGGCTGAGGAGAGTAAGCCAAGTGCAAGAGCTACTTTTTTTGCCTAATTTTTCAATTCAAAATTTTTAACCTTTTTTATTTTGAAATAGTATGAGATTTACAAAACAGTTGCAAAAACAGTACAAAGAATTCTCATATACCCTTCACCCACACATACAAATATAAATCTTATATAATCTCGGCATTATCATCAAAATCAAGAAACTATTATTAGAAATTAATATTAACATTAGATAATACTGTTATCCAATTTACAGACCTTTATTCAAAATTTTTCAATTTACCCACTAATGTCATTTTCCTACCTCTGAATCTCATCCATTATCACACGATGCACTTAGTTTTCATGTCTCTTTACTCTCCTATGGTCTAGAACAGTTACGCGGTCATGCCTTCCCTTCCACGATCTTCACACTTTAAGGAAGCTATCCAGTTATTCTTTATAATGTTACTTAATTGGGGTTTATCTGAGGTTTCCTCATGATGAAATCCATGTTATTTATTATTATTATTTTTTTTTATTTCAGGGTATTGTGAGGGTACAAACACTATGGTTACACTTCATGTCTTTGTCTCACCTAAGTGCGGGTTAAAGGCATGCCCTTCCCCTCTACAATGCTTCCCGTGTCCTTTAGTTGTGGATTTACCCTCTCCCAATCTCCCTAATCCCTGGAGAGTAT
>NW_012148174.1:9643938-9645182 GCF_000956105.1 Propithecus coquereli
AATAGGGTATAAAATACCAATAGCAATCCCAGATATTTTGATATTCTATTACTATCATTGCAGATATCTCAAAATAGCATTTACACTCATCTCTACTTTGAAATAATGATAGCTATTAGATCTACCAAGAGATCTTATTCCTCAACATGTTAATAAGGAAGCACATAAAGTACTATAACAAATATTTTGATAACTGTATTTTAATGTAATAATTTTCCTTTATAATCTTGTGTAATTTTTTATGCATTATTTTGAGAATAATCACTTGACTACCAAAAAGTGGGTCCATGGCACACACAAAATAGGTTGACACCCTGTTTAAAAAAATAGGTATAAAATAACAAGAAGAAGGAAAATGTTAATTTTCCTATCAATTGATAAATTTATAACAATATAGGACTCTTCAGATTTTCTGTTGTATCTTGTGTCAGTTTTAATATGTTGTATTTTTCAAAGAATTTATTCATTTTATCTAATTAATTATATTTATTGGCATAGAGTTGTCTGCATATTCTCTTATTATCCTTTTAATATTTATAAGATCTGTAGTGATATTCTTTCTTTATTCCTGATATAAGTATAATTTATATCCCCTCTTTTTATTTCTTGATCACTATAATTAGGAGTTTATCAATTTCATTGATATTTTTAAAACAAGCAGCTTCTAACTTTGTGAAATACATCAATTGTATTTCTGCTTTGCATTGGTATTACATCTTTCTTCTTGTATAATACGAGCATTTTTAAAGCTGTAAATTTTTTTTTTTTTTGTAAATTTCTTTGTAAGGACTGCTTTCGCTGCATTACACAGATTTTTATAATTTTGTGTTTTTATTATTAGTCATTTAAAATATTATCTAGATTCACTAGTGAGTTCTTCTTTCGCCCATGGTAATTTGGAAGTCTGTTATTTACTTCCCAAATTTGGGGAGATTTTCTAAATATTTGATATTCTCACTGAATATAGAAGTCTGGCTTGACAGTTTTCTTTGAGTGTCTTAAAGATATTTTTCTACTGTTTTCTGGTTACCATTCCTTCTGATGATAAGTCATTCGTATTCTCATTGCCCTGTAGGTAGGATGTCTTTTCTCTCTGGTAATATTTTCTCTTTACTTTTAGTTTGAATATAATGTGCCTGGGTGTGATCTTACTTGTGTTTTTTCCAGCAGTGAGATTTTTAAATTTATAAATTAAGATCTTTTGAGCCCTTATTTATATTTTTCCACTCCAATTAACTATATGT
>NW_012148174.1:9649778-9651871 GCF_000956105.1 Propithecus coquereli
TAACAATGACAGGAGTAATCTGTTTTATTCTAGTTAACCACACTGATTCTTATTTTTATTTTGGTCTATCTGTATGAGGTAGTATCTTTATTTTGTTACATCTGTATGAAGTAGTATGATGTATTTTCTTCGAAGTCACTTCCATTCTACTTCTTGGAATGTTTTAACACTGGGCAGGGTTATATATTGATGGTAGTCTGAAACATAGTGCAATGAAATTAACATCTATGTGAAATGCTTCCTCAGGGGAAAGAACAAGGCTCATTATTATAATATTTTAGAACTGAAAAGGACTAAAGATCAAGCCTAAAACCTTTATTTGATAAATGAGGATGAAAACCTAGAGATAGTTGTAGTTTTCCCACAGCAACACAATTGCTGGTTTTTAGCAAAATTATGACCAGAACCCAGGTTTCCTGACTTTCCATCTGGTTTTCCTACCTTTCAATGGTGTACTTCCTACTTATATTCCTGTCATATAGTAGTATCCAATTTCCAATTTTGTTTCAAGGAAATAATTAATTCCTTTCTAAAATGGCCAGTACGAAAGTATACTGAAAAGCTATAGCTATTGCCTTAATATTTCTCAACCAAGGGTTGAAGACGTTCTGCGGAGTAGAAAGGAGTGTTTTTGTGGACATGTCAGAAGCTTCTAGACTGCGGGCACTCAGCCAGCATCTGCCTGTGGATGAGAAGCTTTGGGTCTCTAAGTCCATTGGCCAACTGCGCATTCAGACATTCAAGCTCCCTTAACCTCGAGTTTTCTTAGACAAATTCAGTTCACTATTCTGAAAGACTTACAAAAGAAAACAATTTACCTCGCTGTGTTTTTTTCCAACTCCCTAACAGAAATTTTCAGGGCTCGCACGAAGTTTCCTGGATGTAAATCAACTTGTCAGACCTTTGGTTCTACCTTAATCTTTCATTATCGCACTATCACTTAATCCGACCACTTGTTTTTCCTGTTTCCTCTTCAACGTCTGCAATTTTTACCCACACTGTCTTGCTTTATTATATTTCCCTGTAGTAAGCAATGACATATAAACACAGGATTCAACCTTTCAGGCAGGTGTACGTTTGCTGTGTGCTTACAGGTAGGTTACTGAGAGTCCATGCAAATTAGAGCACTTTGCTGAACTAGAGAATTTCATCTGGAGTAGCAGGTGTGTTGTAGAAGAGAACTATAAATGACTCGCTTTGAATGATGGCTGTTGATGTTTCTCTATGCTTTATTCTCACTGTTGACCTAATGGGTCATGTTATTGACATCTGAACTCTATAAAAATGGTCATGGAAACCTCCTGTGTCTAATGTCCCACTAGATGGGGCATTGATCTTCTTAGGACAGAAGATCACCAAGTGTTCTGCAACTAGTCCTCTCAAAATAAAGATCTACAAATTTTATAAGTAAAATAATTATTCAAGGAACATAGGAATATAAGTCCTTTGGCATCTGGCAGTAAAAGCTTAAGAAAGTTTTAGTCTTCTACTACACAAGATTATAAAAGTAAAATTCATGCGAATTAAAGCAGAGGTATTTGGCATGTATTGAAATAAACATATCTGTAATCAGAATAGTATTCTATTTTTTAAATACCCACCCATAAAAATGTTAAGGAGTGACATAGACATACATCTTTCTAGAATTTCTTAACTTCTCGCTTTTTGTAAGGTTTACGTTGAGAAAATCTGCAGTTTCCAAATGCTTATCTGTGAAGTAGTGTCAGTGTGTGGCAAAGATTTAGCCAGTCTATACTGGAAAGAGAAAAATAATATTGACAGTTTAACATAGCCTGCATTATATTTCCCAAACATTATTTATCTTGTAAGTAATCTCATATAAAAAGAAAATATATTCTTATAAGTGATCTAATGAAAACCTGTGATATCTTTTCCTTTCTCCTAGAGGAAAAAGCATGCCAATTTTTTTTCTTTTTCTTCTTGGAGAAGATACACTCTATTCTGGAGATATTCACTCATACCATGCTGTAATTGACAAATCTCTGATTTTAAGCATTTGACCATGTCAAAGTCACAGGTAAATTTGCCGAATGGTACACCCTGCTGGCTATTTCCTTCTCAAACTGTATCAA
>NW_012148174.1:9651921-9654134 GCF_000956105.1 Propithecus coquereli
TATTTTATCTCTAACGTGTTAAATTGTTTTTCCACATGAGACAGCCAAATATTTTGCTAACCAACATTATGCATGGTGTCTGATGAATAGAATGTTAATAATAGTAACACATTTGTTATTTAATGTTTCAGTTACTCTTCTAAGGGCTTTATCCGTATTATTGCAGTAAACCTTCACACCGACACCACAACTTAAGCAGTTGCTTTACAGATGAGTAACTCTCGTTTTACACATGAGTAAACTGAGGCCCAGGGAGGTTAAGTGATTTGTTGAAGCTACACAGATAGCATATGGTAGAATGAAAGAACCCTTGACTATAACCACCATGCTATCCTGACTCCTAAAAACACAAATCTTTGTCTCTGGCACCATATTGGATGATTATTGACCACAGAAAAATTGTTATTTATAAGGCTGCATTTGTCTAATTTTTCCTAATCTTTTGACGGGTTGTATGAATTAAATAAGTAAATATAACTAAATAACATTGTGCAGGATTTTATTCAATATAACAACTTAATTTCAGAAACCAATTTTATTTCATACTTTATAATAATTTTTAGCCTGTATGACTGACATATCAGAAATTCTTTGCACATTAAAGTAAGCTCCAGAAATCTCAGACTTATCCATTCTCTTTTTCAATTTCTTATCTGCAAGGCAAGAAAGTAGATTCAATCTAGTAAGTGCGTACTCCTCAACAAGTTACATTTTATGTTATAACTTTACTTTTACCAAGAAAAAAAAAATCTCTGTGTGTGTCTCCGCTGTTTGCTCTTATCATAAACGTGACATGCTGTAAGACATGAGCAAGTGTGTACTTAAGCAAAATAGTTATTTCCTTAACTCGACTCCCCATGGCACCCTAGAGATTAATACTGTTACTGATTTCACAGGTCTCTTGTGCATGTGAGTTTCCATGAGGTTCTATTCAACTGCGGTAACTAAGAAGAAAGAACAATGTCCCTCTATACAAGGTGGGTTTTGCATTGTGCCACAAATAGCCTGCTGATGGCCGTGGGATGGCAAAGTCATCTTCATTAGACGGAATTTAATAGTGAATCAAAGTTCTTGTGGAGAATAGACTGATCTAAACTTTAGCCTCCCTTGGGTCCTGCTGAAAGATTAGAGGGAAAGAGTAGGGCCTTAGTAAGTTGAATGTATCAGATTGTTTTTCACTAATAGTTCTCTTGTAAAACTCTGAAAACTACCCAGTTTAACCCTTTAAAAAAGGAGAGAGAGAAAAAAGGGTAGGCTAGCAGGAGGGGGGAAAACTCAAGATAGCAGACCACGGGCATTGATTTCATTGATTTTTGGAGAAGTGCTGTTACCCCTGTAGCCAGTTCCACAGTTTTGAGCGTGTACACAGGATCAAAATTTTCCATCAAAAGTAAAACAGTTTTCCTACTACATACAATCATCTCTACCAACTGCCACCATGCTCTCACTTTAATAAGGAATTTTACAAATTTAATTACCATTTGATTTTGCTTTTCATTTTTTTCTATGATGGGAGATTCTAAAACTCAACCGAAGGATGCGGTTCTTTGATAAAATCTTTTTTAAAATGTTAGGACTCCAGGAAGAGTTAATGGTGGGGGGAAAAAAAAGGAAGAGCAGCACAGGTAAAACGCATCACCCAGCACCTGCATGGCAGGATCAGACATAGTTAACAAGAAAAAAGGAAGGAGAAACAAATGTGTTAGGTGATCTTTAGTCTAAAGAAATCTCTGTTGGGCAACTGGGCATTTGCTCCTTGCCTTTTATTTCCAACTTCCTTTCAAAGAATTCATTAAGTAAAAAGAGAGATGATAGCAGCTCAATATATCAAAGCTCAGTTATCAGTTGGCTTATTCTAGTGTCTTTAGTCTTTTGTGGATGCTTTATGATGTGTCGTGTAGTGACACTGGAAAGCCAATCTTATACTGCCAATGGCCACACAAATGTTAAGGAGTCCAAAAAAAAAAAAAAATCACAAAATAGAAATCGTTACCCTCTTGGGTATAAAGTGGCACTGATAAGAATTAATGTCGCCAAAAAGATCTGGACAGGTTTCTTTTTCCTTTTGGGGGAGGAGACAGGAGAGGGGATTGATTTGTTGTTCAGTAGGATGAGAAGGAAGGTGTGAGAGAAGGAAAAGGCATAATGGAGATTTTTCCATGATTCGCTCTTTAGCATTGGCTGTGAACATGTCCAAGTTAACGATGAAAAAA
>NW_012148174.1:9657620-9659703 GCF_000956105.1 Propithecus coquereli
AGAATGCTAACACTCAGAGAGGCGACATTCTCGTGTTTGCTCGGATCACGTGACTCAGGGCCACCACACCGTCTCAGGACCCCTCGGTGCCGGTTCTGAAGTATTCTCTCACTTTATAAACTTCCTCATTCAAAGCAATGAACTTGTTTCTTTACCCTGATCTGTTTGAGGTTTTTATTTTTGAGGGGTAAGACGATGGCAGTTTGATTAATCCAAGGACGCCGAGATGGAATAGCGACAAAAGAAAAGTCCAGGCCTTAAATTTCAATCCTCGCTACACAGAGGACTTGTTAAAACATGGATGTATAGATCCCACTCCCAGAGTCTCTTATTCGGTTTATCTGGGATATCTGCATTTCCAGTAAGTTCCCAGCTGACACTGATAATGCTGCTCTGAAGACCAACCAAGAAGCACTTCCTAGTCCAAAGCTCAACCTACATTGCTATACCCTGTGCCTTTACAATTTCTTGATCCTTACCTAAAGTCACACAATATTTCTCTGTTTTTTTATGCACGATCATGCAACGTGGCATCCCAGATACCAGATTATATTTCCATTTATAAGCTTAAGAAAGGACATTTCAGCATAATCTCTAACCACACAACAGAGTCATTTTCAATGCGTCCACCAACATTTACAGAATGATTCCGACACCAAAGAGACAAGTTCTCCCCAACTTCAAGGAGAATAAAGTCTAATAGGGAAATGCAAGTTCGTTTGCTTGCATCTCCTGTATTTTGTTTGAGAAAATACATAAAACTGCTCTGTGAACCTTATATGGAGTGTAAGTTACATGGGCGAGTATTATTCTGAATAAAAAACAGTATGACGCTAATGGCAGAATAATAATTTTGAGCTATAAATGATTCCTACCCCCCTCACTTTGTTTCTCGTTTCCCTTTCCCCCATCCAAGCAGATAGTTAGATCCACTCTCAATTCATTGCTCAGAAGAGAGACGGGGTCATAACAGAAAATAAAATTACCAATCTCACTGTTTTGATCTCCTGAAGACTAACCCCTTGAGACAATGCAAGGTGCCTCCAAGGGAAGAGTTATGATGAAATTAGGGATACCTTTCTCCCAAAACTTAAAGAAGATTTTCCCAGTGGAGGAGGATGAAACATCAAGGGAAGATTATGAGAGCAGAGATCCATGGGTTGTGGAGAGAAGCATTCTGAGTTCTATTCCTGGGCAGATTTCTTTGGAGACAGGGAAGAAATGCTGCACAGAACACTTAAGAAGATAGACCACCAACAGCCTCTTAGTCATACATAAATTTGCGCACTCTCATGCAGCTTAGAAGCACCAGAAAGATTTCCACGCAGTAAAGCATTGTGGAAAGTGTCAGGGAGTGCCAGCCAATCTGCCAGGGGCCATGGATGACAAGTAAGTCGTTAGCAACCTATATGAGTGAATGAGAAGGCGTCATCACTCCACAGATGACGCCTTGATCAGGTGTACCCCACTCCAGTGCCTTGAATTATGTGACCCTATTCATTTTACACACATCCCATGCAAGATGGCGGGTGACTCCAGAAAGACAGAGCATAATCATCCACAGCCCTGGAAATCAATTTGCACGCTGAAATTTGTGAATGGAGAATTATGTTCAGTAACAACCTAAAACGGGAGACCCCTAAGTCTGCATACTTAGTAAGGAGTCGAATGGTACTTACCATCTCACGACGAAAAACAACGATTTTAAGAATTCTAGGAAAAATACTACAAGGAGTCAATGTATGAAAAATTGTTTAGGTTCTTACAGGAACCGCTCCTAGATGGGTTGCATTTTCTGGATCATATATAGTTTTTTGTTCTGCATGTCAACAGTCTTCCATTTTACATCAGTGTTTAAGTTCTAGAAAAATGACAGAGACATACTTAAAATTCTAAGTGGTAATTTTAACAACAGTTTCTTTCTGATGGTGTTATTTCACTATTCTTCTCCATTTTCTTATAGTCCTGTCAAAAACAATAGCAGAGTGTAATTAGCACTACACTTAGGGAATTCTATATCCCTAAATTGCATATAAAATCATATGACGTTTTAAACATTTTAATTAAGGGCCGTGATCCAAAT
>NW_012148174.1:9659753-9661247 GCF_000956105.1 Propithecus coquereli
TGACAGTTTAACATAGCCTGCATTATATTTCCCAAACATTATTTATCTTGTAAGTAATCTCATATAAAAAGAAAATATATTCTTATAAGTGATCTAATGAAAACCTGTGATATCTTTTCCTTTCTCCTAGAGGAAAAAGCATGCCAATTTTTTTTCTTTTTCTTCTTGGAGAAGATACACTCTATTCTGGAGATATTCACTCATACCATGCTGTAATTGACAAATCTCTGATTTTAAGCATTTGACCATGTCAAAGTCACAGGTAAATTTGCCGAATGGTACACCCTGCTGGCTATTTCCTTCTCAAACTGTATCAACAGCAGTTCCATCAATCAGGAAAATAGCTAGGAAAGCAGAAAGTGCTGTAGGTATTGCAATCTGACAAGTCAAGCAATTCTTATTCTTATTCATGGCTCGGAGGCTATTGCAAAACTTCCTATCTATAGAAACCCATATCTGCCTCCTGCTGCCAGAGAAAGGAAACCATAGCTTCCATTTCTCTTCCGCCTTGCAGATCTTGACATGAACACGTCTCCTAGCAGAATTTAACCCAGTGCGCGGCTGGCAGGGATTTGGGGGATGTAGTTCTCGGGTGTCCTACCACCCGCATACAAAGGTGGACACAGAAGGCCAGACGAATGATACTACATTGCCATTGACAAAAGATAATGTGCAGATAGGAGGTAGGATGGAAACAAATTCTTTTCCAGTGATACTGGTCCAAGAGTTTTAAGCTGCGATTTAACAGCTCATCTTAACAATTACTGAGGCGGATGATAGTTACAATCCGCTCTCAGTTATCGTTTATGGTATTTTGCTCTTTGATCCCCCCACTCCTATTGCCTTGACCACTTGGATAGAGAGTGTAAGTTTCAATTACTTAGATAAAAATCATACAGTAAATTACATTTTTTAAATATATACACACATACTGAGAATTTCATTGCTCAAGATTTATCCTCGTATCGCCATCTTCATACAAGTAATAGTAAGAATTGCCTTTCTTTGTCTGTCTGTTTGTTTGTTTGTTTGAAACAGAGTCTTGTTCTGTCACCCAGGCTGGAGTGCAGTGACATCATAGCTCACTGCAACCTCAAACTCCTAGGCTCAAGCGATCCTCCTGCTTCAGCCTTCCAAGTAGCTGGGACTACAGACACATGCCACCATGTCCAGCTAATTTTTCTATTTTTTGTAGAGATGGGGTCTCACTCTTGCTCAGGCTGCCCTGAAACTCCTGGCCTCAAGCAATCCTCCCGCCTCAGCCTCCCAAAGTGCTAGGATTATAGACACAAGCCACCGCACCCAGCTCCTTTCTTTATCTTTAATGTTGACTTCCCCATCATATGTATTTATCCTTCTTCCAAAAAAGAGGGACAGAGTAAAAGGAGATAGAGGTGGCTTAAAATAAAAAACACAGAACAAAATGCAATAAAATAATGCCCATTGTGAGCCAGCACCAAACTAGTAGCTTTACTTGTATTTCTTTCAGTCCTC
>NW_012148174.1:9665492-9667277 GCF_000956105.1 Propithecus coquereli
TTTTATGTTAAGACAATTTCATCTAGAATAGTCCATTGACAGATCATTTTTTTCAGATATTTGAACTATATGGCTGTTTTTCTTTTTCAAAGCATGGCTTTTTTTGTTTTGAGTCCATTCATAGTAATGTTGTAAATTTAAAGACAACATTCTGATTCATATTTATTATAACATTGCCTGGGAAGTAGGAAACTAATTTCATCAGTTATTACATATTTTTGGTGAGTTTCTCTGGAGTTCTTTCATTTGAAACAATTGCGGCAAATGTGATAGAATTTTCAAGTTTAGATGTGATTAGAACACATATTCTCAACATGTGTTGACAGGTTAATCAAGGTTTGCTTGTTTATAATTACATACCCAGTTGATTCAAATCACTACTGGGAATTCTAGTTTTGTTCTCTATCCATTCAACTTAAATTAATTCTATCACTAATATCCAATGACCAACAATAAGCATATCATATGCAGTTCTAATCTCATAAAAACAGCCACATTGATGTTTGTTCACTACCTGATGTCAGCAAATGGTTAAGAGAATTGATACTCTAAAGTCAAACTTGGGTTTAAATTGCTGATAAACTATTATAGTTAATAGTTGTATGACTATCCTCAGTTTTTCTTCTATAAAACAGAGATAGCAATGATATTGTTAGGATTGCTATAAGGATTAAATTAGATACCACTTATAAAATGTCTGGCACTATGGTATATAGTATGTACTCAAGAGATGTTAGCTATTCTTATTGAAAAAATATGTTCAGAAATGCTCTGATACCTTCCAATCAGTGTCCTGAGCATTATAAAGTTTTACCCAACCATACAGCCCACTGGCTGTGATAAAACTAAACAAGAATATTGACTCTTGTGCAGAGATTATGGAACCAACACCTGTTGCCTAACAGTAGTGAGACGCATATCAAATATCAATGAATGAGTAACTACCATAAACAGCTATCACCGTCATAAGGCAGTTGGTTCTATAGTCTAGACCTGTTTAAGAATTGAACCACATCACCTGTTGACTATAATAGCTATTCAGGAGAGTGATATAAAATTTAACCCGAGTGGCTGTTATGACATGATTGGTGTATATATTGCATTCCAAGTTCTGCCTTCTGAGTTCTTGCTTGAAGGACATTTTAGCAACGATACTTGGGAGTGTTTCAGTATTAGGGGTTGTATAAGTCGGGGTTCTGCAGAGAAACAGAATCAGTAAGAGAAAGAAACAGACAGATGTGAGAGAAAGATAGATAGATGATAGATATAAAATGAGATTTATTGTAAGTAATTGGCTCACGTAATTATAGAGAATGAAAAGTGTCACTATCTGCCATGTGCAAGCTTGAGACCCAAGAAAGTAGTGTGAGAGTTCAAAAGCCTGAGATCCAGGAGAAGGTCAATGTTCCAGTTTAGGCAGTTAAGTAGAGAGGGAATTCAACCTTCTTCCACATTTTTGTTCTATTCAGTCCTCGAATAGATTGCGTGACGCCCACCCACATTGGGGAGGGCCGTCTGCTTTGCTCAGTTCACCAACTCAAATGCTAGTCTCTTCTGGAAACATGCTTACACATTCAGAAATAATGTTTAACCAGATATCTGGACATCGCATGGCCTAGTCAAGGTGACACATAAAATTAACCATCACAGTCATCAAGCACCATCAATTTTAACTGTTTAAATCTTGGCCTGTAAAAAAAAACTACTATTCAATGGTATCTAGCTCATCAGTACTTTCAGTTAGATGCAGAAGAGACTATGGCTATTGCCAGAAAGAGAAAAATT
>NW_012148174.1:9667327-9669077 GCF_000956105.1 Propithecus coquereli
TACCCTCACAATACCCTGAAATAAAAAAAATAAAGAAAGAAAGAAAAAAAAATAAAGAAAAACTAAAGCCTTGTGAAGATGAAATAAAACACATCAATAGCCCATATATGTCTCAACAGCCATCCATTTGCAACCTCTGGGTCAGATGCCCTCTAAGACTCCACCCAACTAAGGAATTCCAGTTTCAATCACGAGTCTCATTCTCACTGAGTAATATATATTTATCTTTTAAAATTGTGCATATGAAGCAATACCTTAGAAATTTTCTTCCTATAAATTACGTGTCTTTGAATTCCTTCATACATCACTGGAGAGCTCTTAAGACTTTCATTTGCAAGAGGCCTAGAGGGGCAAGAGGAAGTGACAAGAAGGGAAAAACGGGAAGAAGCTAGTTAGACATGCAAATACAATAGACATTTAACAATATAACTAACATTTACCGATCTCTGCAGGCTGAAAACTGCTCATTTTGTTTATTTTTACTAGCTGGGGAAAAAAATAACAAAAAATGTTTGTAGTAGAGGAAATGTTGACTTTTCCAGAACAATAATTATTAACCACCTTAGAAGAATAATATACCCAATGCATGTGGTTATTTAAAATCCAGTTTACTGTTCCATATAAAATAGCTCCTTACATTTGTAGATATCTTTTGTTATCTCAACATTTCTTACCAACTAATAATTGCTCCAAAACTGTGATCATATCTTGTAAGATGACAGGAAAAAAAAAAAAACACTAACAGGGCACATGCCAAGAAGTAGAATGAATGCCTAAAAGGTAACCTTAGCGCTATTTTGCTTCACACGCAGTTTTAAACTATGAGTTGAATGCTGCCCCCGGGAAAAATACTAGACTTTTTTTGGCAAGAAAATTAACAAAAGAAGCAAATAATAACGTAAGCCGTTATATAAAGTTTCCACTTTCCATCAAACAGGCCAATTGTCTATGTTAATACTTCTGATCATCTAGGTCTTATCTGTGGGATCTGCCATTAAGGGAAAATACACTTATCTGAGTTGGAAGGTAGCAAAGTGTTTCTTGGGCTCCCTTTTAAGAGTGTCTCTGTAATAGCGTTGCACACTCTTTGCAAACAGTTCAAACTAGAACTTGGGTAGATATTCGAGTTGAGGTTTTCCCAGTAGCGGGTGCTTTTTCACTAACATAACACAGTATCTAATGGAACGTAATGAAAAAGATTAACCATAAAATCGGCGATTTCAGAAAAAAGAAGCAAAAACCCACCTGACAGTATTCTCTTTGCTTGTGAGTTACCACTTCACAGAACAAGCGCATATAGGGGGGTACGTAAGCACACACGCTTTCAGCTTCGGAACAAAGAATGAAAATCTAAAAAGGTAAAAATGAAAATGTGTGCTGTTCTACTGCGATGGGACTGAGAGTTATAAAGGATCTGCGCACAATATTGAGTTTGCAGTAGCACAATCGCATCACGAAAGATTTACCTTCACTCTGCAAACTCAATAGAGGGCAATAACAGTCTATTACAAGCCGAGCAATACGACATCAAAGGAATGTTTAAAAGAACTAGACAGAACCTTTAAATCAACACAATTGAGTTATCTTCCCCCAAAGGAAGCACCATGGGAGAGCTCAGAGCAGGGTTTTTCAAGAGGTATTACTAATTTACCATAAGTTATATTTAATACATTTTTAAAACGTGGTTTGTGATCTCGCTCCACTTTTTAGAACACAGAGCAATAAATTAAAAGAGAAACAATCCCCCAAA
>NW_012148174.1:9673167-9674785 GCF_000956105.1 Propithecus coquereli
GTTAACATCAGATAAATGCCAAATGAGGAACAAACTTCTTTAAAAATAAAAAAGACGTGTGATTGCATTCTTCAAAAATGTCTATGGCATAAAAGACAGAGGAAGGTTGTAGAAATGTTCTGGATTTTAAAAAGATTATAGAGACGTCACAACTAAATGCAATACTAAACTCTAGAGAGGGAAAATGTATTAGGTCGGTTGCCAAAATTGAAATTCTATGGATGGCAGATTTGATAAAGGTATTTTGTCAACATTAATCACTGAAGTTGGTACATGAAGTGTGGTTGTGTAAGAGAATATCTTCTTCTATTTTTTTTTTTTTTACAATTTGAAACAGCTTTATTTAAAATTTGTATTTAAAGATGTGAAATAGAAGACCGTAATTTTAACTGAATTTACATATATGATATCCGTGATTCTTATGAATTTTTGCTAAATTTTTATGTATTTTAACAACTGAAGAAGCACAAGTAAGTAAATAAAACAAAGAAAATTTGGAAGAGTTAGTTAACGTACATATGTTTTATCTTTGGAAGTTGTCAGGAATCTTTAGGGTAAAAGATTTTGAAAAGCCATGAATGAGAAGTAGCCAAATTTTGATAATTATTAATAAACCCTAGCAAGCAAAAGAGCTCTATTATCAGTTTGATATTTATTGTTAATTATTTTATCTACTGTAGGACTTTTATCTTCTTATTCTTAAGAAACATCCACTGAAGTATTAAAAGGTAAAGGACTATGATATACGCAACCTACTATGAAAACAGTTCAAAATACAAGTATATGTGCACATGCAGAAAGAAGAGAGACAGAAAATGAGGTAAAATAATAATAATAAGTGAATCTGGGTAAAGAGTACAGTATAAGGATGTTATTTGAACTATATTTACTCTTGCGACTTTTCTGAAATTTTGAAATCATTTCTGAATAAATAGTTTAAAAAAAAAAAACAGCTGTCCTGCTGAAGCAGCATAAGCAAGAAGAAAAACATTGTCTTTTCCCACTGGCAAACTCACTCCTGTATGTAATGGAGCACCCCTAAAGCCATTATGCGACAAACTAGGAATTATTGTGCGCCCACATTTCAGGTGAATTTGATTCCGATTAATGTAGTAGACAGTCTTGGTAGTTAACTAAACTGCCTTCAAATCAAAGGCAACGTAGTACAGGTCATGGGATTGGGTTAACTGTAAAAAGCCTCATTCTTAAGTCCCTAGGTGATACCTGACACACTCAGGCACTAACTTTGTAGGCTTGGGGACAGAAGATAAGCGAAAAGTCACACAGTGGTTCCTTTGCATTTGGCCCGGCAGCCAAGTTTAAAAGGACAGACAGGCTGTACCGCGTAGAAGGTGAAATGCTTAAATGTCAGGGCAGCATTGTTAGGCTCTATCTGTATGCACGGCCACTATCATGTGTTCCGAAAAAAAGAGAGTACATTTCATGGAGGGAAATGAGAATAAAAGACTGTATCCTGTTTTACCATTCCCAGAAGACTTAGAAAAAATCTTTTAACAATTTAAATGTTGTTGACTTTGTTGACCCATGTATTGTGTCAGTCTCAAAACCAAGGGAAAATATACAAAGTGTTTACATATTTCTCATCTAGGGGCACAAC
>NW_012148174.1:9678985-9681428 GCF_000956105.1 Propithecus coquereli
TGTTTTAAGTATGTTCTGCAGGCCCAGTCTTTGCTGTATATATAAATTAGAGTCTAATAGGTAGGATTCCGTTTCTTTCTTATAAAAAGGACTATGTTTTCATCAAAAGCTACATAAACTCTTAGGTCAGTAACTATTTGTTCAGCACCCACTACTCAACATTATGCTTCGTCTTGATGAGAGAGACATATGTTAAGATGACCAACACATGGTATGGTAACTTGCCCTCTGGTAACGAAACTGGGACATGTACCCAAATAATTATAAGGCACAATATATTATTACTAATGTCACAATGCCAATCAAGCCATTTCCAGAATTTTCCAGAATTTTCTGTATTTCTTAACTCACCAATTCCATCTGCATAACCTTCTCACTTATGGTGCATGACATCATCTTTTACCTGTGCAAACACGATGTGAGAAAAGTCACTTCACCCAACATGATTTAGAAGTTTAAAAAGAAAGATAAAAATGTGTCAGAGAAATGGCATGGGTGCCTGGTCAAATGGAACCTGATGGAACCTTATGGAACATAGAGCTAGTCCTCAGCTTTGAAGGTAAAGAACGTTGGCACCACACCAACACACGATCTGCCTAATTTTGCCCATCATTTATTTGGATTTTGATTTCATTTTTATGCTCTCTTAAATGGGAAAATGAAGAAAACTAGCATGTTTTAGTCCCATTTTTTCTGCCAGGTACTGTGCTACCATTTTAGACCATGTGCCTCGTTTAATCCTCATCACAACCCTCTGAGGTGACTTTTATGGTCTTCGTGCAGATGAGGACAGCAAGGCTCAGCAAGGTCCCACAGCTAGATAGGACTCAAACCCATGTCGGTCTGAATATAATGCTCCTCATACAGCACACTGACCCCTGACACTCTTTGTAAATCTGGCTCCTTCCATGTTATATAGTACAGAAAAGGGATCAGGAAGCATGGTAGCTCCTTATGGATTAGAAGTCATTCACGCCTTTATTAACAGTGCTCAAGAATTTCTTCCCTAAAAAGCAGTCCTGTGCCCTATGAATCCTACATCAAACCTTGCATTCACTGCCAAATTTCATTTGAAAACACAATTTATAGACTTTTTTGGTAGAGTTTTAAAGTCTACTAAATGATTGAGCAGATAGTACATAGCATTCCATATACCAACCCCTCCATCCACCACACCAATTTCCACTATTATTAACTATTTGCATTAGTGTGGCTCATTTGTTAAAATTGATGAGCCAATATTGATACATTATTATTAACGATACTCCATAGTTTACATTAGGATTCATTCTCTGTGTTATACACATATAGGTTTGACAAATGCTTGGTACATGTATCCACATGACAGTTTCATCCCAAACACTTTTGCCGCCCTAAAAATCCCCCGTGTTCTACCTTCTCCTTTCCTTCCTTCCCCCGAGCCCCCGGCAACCACTGATCTTTTTACTGTCTCTATAATTTTGCCTTTTCCAAAATATTACACAGCTGGAATCATATAGTATACAGCCTTTTTACACTGGCTTCTGCATTTAAGTGTTCCTTCATTTCTTTTCATGGCTCGATAGGTTATTTCTTTTTATTGCTCTAAATTTCATTTTTTCGAGAAATATTTTAACAATGTTGCAGGCTCTGTAATGGCTGCTGAGAATACAAAGATTAATTGAACAAAACTCCTACCCTCAAGGATCTTATTTCCTAGCATCAGGAGAAAGGTACATGTCCAGTCTGTTTGGTATTGTTGTAACAGAATACCACAGACTAGGAAATTTATAGAGAAAAAAAATTATTTCTTATGGTTCTGGAGGCTGGACAGTCCAAGATCGAGGGTCTGGAAGCTTGTGAGGACCTTCTTGCTGTGTCATAACATGGTCAAAGGCATAACACGGCAAAGGAGCAAGAGCACGCATGTCAGCTCAGGTCTCTCTTCTTCTTTTTTTTTTCTTTTGAGACAGAGTCTTGCTCTGTTGCCCCGGCTCGAATGCCATGGTGTCAGCCTGGCTCACAGCAACCTCAAACTCCTGGGCTCAAGCAATCCTTCTGTCTCAGCCTCCCGAGTAGCTGGGAGTACAGGCATGCACCACCATACTCGGTTAATTTTTTCTATATATTTTTAGTTGTCCAGCTAATTTCTTTCTATTTTTAGTAGAGATAGGATCTCGCTGTTGCTCAGGCTGGTCTCCAACTCCTGACCTTGAGTGATCCTCCCACCTCGGCCTCCTAGAGTGCTAGGATTATAGGCATGAGCCACTGTGCCCAGCCTCTTCCTCCTCTTATAAAGCCACCAGTCCCATCATGGGGGCCCCACCCTTATGACCTTATCTAATCCTAATTACCTCCCAAAGGCCCCACCTCCAATCACCATATGAATTTGGGGATTAAGTTTCCAACACATGAAATTTGGGGGACACATTCAAACCATAGCAGTACATAAAGCAAAATAATA
>NW_012148174.1:9681478-9683165 GCF_000956105.1 Propithecus coquereli
AAGATTTCCACGCAGTAAAGCATTGTGGAAAGTGTCAGGGAGTGCCAGCCAATCTGCCAGGGGCCATGGATGACAAGTAAGTCGTTAGCAACCTATATGAGTGAATGAGAAGGCGTCATCACTCCACAGATGACGCCTTGATCAGGTGTACCCCACTCCAGTGCCTTGAATTATGTGACCCTATTCATTTTACACACATCCCATGCAAGATGGCGGGTGACTCCAGAAAGACAGAGCATAATCATCCACAGCCCTGGAAATCAATTTGCACGCTGAAATTTGTGAATGGAGAATTATGTTCAGTAACAACCTAAAACGGGAGAGCCCTAAGTCTGCATACTTAGTAAGGAATTGAATGGTACTTACCATCTCACGACGAAAAACAAAGATTTTAAGAATTCTAGGAAAAATACTACAAGGAGTCAATGTATGAAAAATTGTTTAGGTTCTTACAGGAACCGCTCCTAGATGGGTTGCATTTTCTGGATCATATATAGTTTTTTGTTCTGCATGTCAACAGTCTTCCATTTTACATCAGTGTTTAAGTTCTAGAAAAATGACAGAGACATACTTAAAATTCTAAGTGGTAATTTTAACAACAGTTTCTTTCTGATGGTGTTATTTCACTATTCTTCTCCATTTTCTTATAGTCCTGTCAAAAACAATAGCAGAGTGTAATTAGCACTACACTTAGGGAATTCTATATCCCTAAATTGCATATAAAATCATATGACGTTTTAAACATTTTAATTAAGGGCCGTGATCCAAATTCTTTATTAAGGTACACAGGAAAGTCTTGTACGATATAATATTGTCCACTTAGTCTTTCCATTTTGAAAGGCTATGAAATAAAGCTCAACTAAAAGGGAGTGGAGGAATATTTATTCATCACAAAATGCCCTTAGCATTTAGTTTTTCTTTCCGGGGGTGCAAAAAGTTTTCCTCTCTAATTTTTCAGCGAATTACTACTTGCTCCTTGCTGGCTAGAGGACTGAAACTACAGCTACGGCGGGGCTCTCTGACATCCAGGTAGACATCTTGGGAACACTGATGAAACTGATAACAGGCCATTTTATAGGGCCTTAAAAGGCTACTCAAGAAACTAACAAGGTCCATTAGACTTTCTGTCATGCATATGATGGGGAAAAATATACCACCATAAGATCCACTCAATTGTCCTGCTGTAATAGCAGCAGCTATTGTGTGGGAGAGGTTTCTGGAAGGTGGCTCCGCCGTGGTGTTTCTGCTCTGCTGGCTGGTGGGAGTTTCAGGTACGGCCCCACAACAGAAGGGGCTTTGTGATAGGCTATCAGTGACAAACAAGAACGACACCATGCTGCCCAGTGGTTTGACAAGAAGGAGAATCTCAACAAAAGGAGAATCACCTGCTTCAGTTTCTCGTTTCAGTCTAACGTTTTCTTCCTCACACAAAGCTTAGCCTGGTGTGTTGGTGTCCAAATCACGGTCAAACCTTGTACAGAGTGACGGGAGTCAAGCCGAAACATTTTAAGTGGATTTCTTTTCTTTCCACCCTGCTTTGAACTGCTTTAAAGCCTACAGATGTTTGGCTTTAACATCTTCTTAAACTAAGAAGCTAAAAAAGAGAAAAATGTTTTGGGATTTTTTGATAGAGGCCAATCTCACTGGGGTTAGGTGATATCTCATTGTGGTTTTGATTTGCATTTCT
>NW_012148174.1:9687799-9690486 GCF_000956105.1 Propithecus coquereli
AGAAAAGCTAAAGACCAGCACCCAATTCCTTATTTTTATACAGCACATCTTATGACTTCCAGGATTTGAAATTTTTAAGTTATCTCTTTTTGTGGTTAGATTAGAGGACTACAAGTGGTAAACTTCTGACTGGGAATGCTGTCATGGGGGAACAGGTACGAGGAGGTAACCTGCTCCGAGCACTACCGTGCTTCAAATAGTACCGCTCTGAGATGCAACCAATGCCCCGAGCACTGACTACAGGGTTGGGAATGACAGGAGAAGATGATGCTGACCACTGTGACTAGTTGAGTCTTTGCACAGAATTGCCCAGGGCATTACTTTCCCCAGAAAGTATCATATGAAAAGCATTGGTTTTCTTAATCCTTTGTCTTCTCAGTTCTTAGATCTTTCCTCCAGTCTTTGCCTCTACCTGACCTCATTCACCCATGTCCAATGCCATAACCCTGGACCTTGACATCATTCATAGATAAACCACAATAAAAAAAAAACAACTCAATGTCAAGCTCCCACCTTGTTGAGATGCATCCTTCCTGTGGTCCTCCCCTTCCCCACTTCCAATGCCGGTGATCATTCAATGAATGGAGAGAAGTGAAAGATTTTTCCATCCCCATTATGTCACATTCTCATTTCTTACCTCTCCCAGTCTAGATTCTATGGAGGATCATTATAATCAACTTGCTTTTAGCTTCCCCCTTCTTACCCTACACTATTCCCATTCCACCCTTGGTTAAATTCAACTGTCCACCTACTCTGCCCCTCTGCCCCAGAAGCTTAATAATGTTCCTGGAGAAAATCAACGACCATCTAGATGGATCTTTCTCTAAATGTATGACCACCAGTCTTAGAGGAGCATTCACCGGTGCCCGGGAATCCTACTACGTTTCCCATTCTTTAAGACAAGTCATAGATCTCCTTTCTATTAAAACCTCCAAAACGCCCTCCCCTCCACAGCTCATGAACTCATCTCATTCTTTCCTGAGAAAAGAGTAGCCATCAGATGGGAACGCCCTCAACTTCCCACCACCAACTTCACTAACTTATCTGCCTCTGCGGTCCCATTTTCTGCCTTCCTTTTATTACAATGGGAAAAAAAAAAAAAAGGGTTTCCCTGTGCCTAAAACATGCCAACCCCTCCCCTTAACTTTCTGGATTTTATCTGTTTTTCCCATGTTCGAGGACTTCAAGCCTACAATTATTCTGTGACTCTCCTTGTATCATTAGCCTGTCTGTGTCTCCTGGATCATTCCAATTGCATAAACATACAAGCTACTCATTTTTTAAAAAAACCTCCTTTGATCTCATAGTACCCTCCAGTGATTACCAAATTTTTCTGACCTCTTCGCAGCAAAACTTATCGGAAGATGCCTGTATGTACTAACTTCCTTTTATCGTCTCACCTTTTACCCTCGATCCATTCAAGTTTTTCTCCCTTTCATTCCAATCCACTAAAATCGTACTTGTCAAGGTCACGATAACGTCCATGATGTGAAACTCATGGTCGCTTCTCTGTCCTCATCTGACATGGTCTTGCTGCAATTTTCCACCTTCTCGAAACACTTCGTTCTCTTGAATTCCACATCACAATATCGTCCTTGTTTTCCTTGGAATCTCCTCTCAGCCTCTTTTGCTGGCTTAGTGCTAGGCCACCTCCATTCATTATCTAGACTCTGTGCTGAGATCTCACCCCGTCCCGTGGCTTTGTTATTTGTATGCTTTTGACTCTCCATTTTGAATCTCTAACCCTGACCGTCCTCCCTGAGCTCCTAAACTTGTTTCTCTTCTTGTCTTCCCTAGCTAATAAAGGATATCACCTTCAATCCAATTGTTCTATCAAAATTCCTTGAAGTCACCTTTGACTTACCTCTGTCCCTTACACCTCCTACGTCACCTTCACAGATACTTGCTAGTCAAGCATCAAGTCTGGCCAGCGCTGTCACAAAAATATGTCCTTTATCTGTCCACTTCTCTTCAACTCTGCTGCTGCCACCCTTGTCAATGCCACCGATGTCTTTTGCTGATAGTACTGCGGTGACCTCTCAACATTCCTCCTGCTTTCCTTCTGGAGTCCCCAAAATCTGGTCTGCATGCAGCAATCCAAGTCGACTTTCTACAACGTAAATGAGATAATGTTGATTCCCTTCTTGAAACTCACCAGTGGCTTCCCTTTGCTCTCAGAATCAATTGCTAACATCTTTTTCTTGCCTAAAGAGCCTTTTATTGTCTACCCCAGGTGATGTCTCCAACCTCAACGTATCCCACTGTCCCTATCCCAGCCACACTGGCTGGCCTTCTTCATATTCTTCAAGTCCGCCAAACTCCTTCCCAGCTCAGAGCCTTTGAAATTGCTCTTCTTTCTGCCCTGCATGCTCTTCCACCCAGATCTTGCCATGGCAGCCTCCTTCTAATCACTCAGGTCTCAGCCCAATATCGAGAGATGTCAGTCACCCCTAAACCCCACCACACGAACCTCCCCTCCAGTCACTATTATCAAATGACTATGTTTTATCTTTCCCATAGCATTTATTATTATCTGAAAATATCTGATAGTTTTAATTCACTGTTTGTCCCCCTTCTTCTGGAATACACATAAGCTTTGTGATCTTGAATGCTACCTTATTCACTCTTTTTTTTTTTTTTTTTTTTTTAGAGTCTGAGATAATTTTCATAATATCTTGTTATATTTT
>NW_012148174.1:9690691-9692069 GCF_000956105.1 Propithecus coquereli
TGAGGGGCCAGTGAGAGCCACTGGCAGCCATGATGAAAAATTGTAGGTAAAGCAGGAGGACATGTTTTGGAAAAAGCAAGAAGCCGAGACAGAATGTGGTACACTTGGACACAAATATGCCAAACTCTCAGACCCCATCTTTTTCCCACAGCAATCGTCACTTGTAATATACTAAATGTGTATTTGCTTATTATTTTTTTTGTCTTCCTCCTTCCATCAGAATTTATGGCCCTAAGGAAAGGTCTTCAGCTTTGTTCATATCTGGCCAGTAAGTAGCCCACAATAAGTTTTTGTTGAGTGAATGGATATACAAAGCAAAGTTTTATCAGTACCTGAGACCCTCCCTGTAGGGAAAAACAAGAGCTATGAAAGGATGTATTAACTTTTTCAGGTAAACCGGCGACCATTCTAACCCTAATTTACAGATTTCCAACAACGGCTATAAAATATACACTACTCCAATTCCACACATTCGAACAGTCATGTGTCTCTTAAAAACAAGAATACGTTCTGAGAAACGTGTCTTTAGTTGATTTTCTCATCATGTGAACATCACAGAGGGTACTTACACAAACATAGATGGTACAGCCTACCACATACCTAGGCTATATGGTGTGGCCTACTGCTCCTGGGCTATAACGTATCACTGTACTGAATATATTAGGCAACTGTAACACACTGCTTAGTATCTGTGTACCTAAACATATATAAACATAGAAAAAGTACAGCTAAAATACTGTATAGAAAATAAAAATTGGTACACCTGTATAGGGCACTTACTGCGAATGGAACTTGCAGGACTAGAAGTTGCTCTGGATGAGTCAGTGAGTGAGTGGTGAGTGAATACAAAGCCCTAGGACATTAGTGTACCCAACTGTAGACTTGACAAACACTGTACACTTTGACTACACTAAATTTATCTTAAAAATCAAGTAATTGTGCTACAATGTTACAACATCCATGACATCACCAAGCGATAGGAATTTTTCAGCTCCGTTACAATCTGTGGGACCACAGTCATATAAATAGTCCATTAGTTGACTGAAACGTCATTATGCAGGGCATGACTGTAATTGTTTTATTTCTCTAAATTGTATGGGAAGACAGAAAAAGGAATCCCCAGAGAGTTCAAAAGTATCCTTCATATACCGTAATTTAGACAAAACCTTTTTTTCCAATACTAATTCAAGGCCCACTCTAATAAATACCCCTTGATACAACCTAACATAGCATAGCACTTACTTAAAATAAGAACGTATTAAATTATATGATTACCCTAAAGAAAAGCTAAAGACCAGCACCCAATTCCTTATTTTTATACAGCACATCTTATGACTTCCAGGATTTGAAATTTTTAAGTTATCTCTTTTTGTGGCTA
>NW_012148174.1:9692351-9700974 GCF_000956105.1 Propithecus coquereli
CTATTTAAAGCAGTTCCTATCAAATAATAGGTGGTCAGAATTATTTGTTGAATGAATAAATAAATATTGGGTCTCAGTGGTTATGACTGAACCAGATACAACATTAAATATCATGATTAGATCATGTTGCTTTTTCTGCCTTGGGACTAATGCTTGAAATCCTGTGTATGGGTTGTAACATAAAACTAGGCACCTCAGGATTTCCAGAAGAGTTCACCGCAACAAAAACATGCATTGCTGCAAATTATTTTTTACATTAAAATAAATAAACGCACCATTGTTTTACATATATCAAAATATGTAATTGCATATTCAAATAATCTACAAAACAATAAAAGTTAATCAATAAGCCTTAGGACTTCATAATCTCTTTTATCTCTATCCCAACTGCTATAAATTCTTCACAGCTACAGCAGTTTGCAGACAGGCTGCAACACCATAAAATGCCAGCGTTGTCACAGGAAATAACTGCCATGACTCATAATATTTCTGCCAACATGGAGCAGAAACCAAAGCATTTCGAAGCTACCGTTCTTTGCCTTAGAGTTTTAGCATGTGTCAAGTTGACTTGAAAGATATTTTGATCTTGCTGTTTCAACCCCAGCATTTTCTATGTGCTTCACTAATAGCATAACTACTTTAGTATTCTCTGCAGTCAATAGTCAAAAATATACTGAAGAATTAGCACGACATTGTAATATTCCAAATACTAAAAGTATAGAAAAAAAGGGAATTGCTACAATTTTCCACAGGATAGCTAAAAATAACTACAAATGATCTTCGATCTATTTTAAATATTATACTCTAGAAATAACAATAAACACAAAATAACATTAAAAATGACCTAATCTGTATATAATAAAAATTTGAACCATATGTCTTACTGAAAAAATTTTGGTAGGAAATTATAGGACAGAGATAGAAGTTTATTATTAAAATTGATACCAATTGTAAACGTTCTCAATATTGCGAATGTACTAAATGTTGCTACATTGTACTTCACTGTGTAACACAAAGTAAATAGCGTAAATCATACTAAATATTTTTAATTATAAGGAAATGATTTCAGTTGAGACTTAAAATAATTAAATTGACTAGTCCTTTTTTGCAAGTTCATTTTTAATAAAATCATAAAATGTTTGATGTGTTTTGTATGTAAAATTTAGAATTGAGTTTTCCATCTGTAAAGAATTTTAACATTCTACAAGAGGAAATTAAGAAAAGTTTAGTTCACATAGATGCTCCTTGCCAGTTTTTGTTTATAGATGTGTGAGGACAACAAAGGTGGTCTCTTTCTTTCTTTCTCTCCCTTCCTTCTCATAAGCAGAGGCGGTAATTTCTTCTAAATGTGGATATTGTTAGTTCTTAGTAATTTTTCAGTACACCCGCGTTACTAGGACATACGTCATTGCTAAGCTTAGAGGCAAATCTCCAACAGCTACATTTTAAAATGTTACATTTTCATTTTAATAATTCACTTTCAACACTAGAATTCACTCACAATCCCAACGTGTTCTTATTTGACTTGGGAGGAGTTCTTTGGGGATACGGATGCCAAGGCATAGATTTAACTGCCACATGTTAAAATTCATAATGATCCTTTAAGGGACATTGTGATATTTAATACATACAAAAAAAAAAAAAACCCTATGTGGTATAAGTTATTATCCCGCCTGAACAGGTCAGAAAAATGGAGCCCAGACAGATAAGTTGGCTTACTACAATAAGACCTTACTAGTAGTAATTGGAAACCAGGATCCAAACCTAGATGGTGGAATTCCAATTCTAGTGTTTTCTCCACTTCATTACAGCTTCTCTGTTTTCTGTATTATTGATCCATCTCATCTTTGAATGTGATAACTAATGTAGTAGCATCATTGCAAATCTGTTACTCTAACAAACAAAACAACTCAAAGAACATGTCTGATTGCTAACGGACCTAAATTTCATTCTTGATATAAATTATTATTAAGCTTTCCTTCAATATGAGGCAAAGGCCATTTTTCATAGCCTCGTTGAGTTTATTTACATTTATTTTAACATGCCCCGTGTCCATTGGATTGAATTTTTGTGCTTACAAGTGCGTGATCAAAATATAAATGATCAAAATATAAATATCATAGCAAGAAAACCTGTTGGCCTATACGAAAGAAGTTTGACTGCATTCTAATGTTCATCGAAAATGTAGGAGCAGAAAAAGACTTACTTTTTGTTAATGCTGAAATTTATCTCAGTAATTGAAAGTTATTTCTGTGGACTGTCAGCATTGATTTTGAACTGTGAGTTACAACTGAAATCTTTGTAACCAATAAACAGAGGAGACACTGTCTAAATTGACAGAAGAGAGGGATAAAAAGAAAAAATGAGATGAAAAAGTAGATATATTAGATCAAACAAAAGGTATATTTTTATCCCATGTTTTTTGCATAACTATAACATTGTGATCTTTTTGTTTCTTTTATTTCTTCCCAGTATTCTATCCCATTTTCAATACAAACTGTGGTATTATTTTGCAGAAACACTTTGTGTTCCTCGGTGGATTTATTCAGATAATTAATGTTTAAAAAAAAGAATTACTGAAAGCAATATTGCGAGAAATAATTTCCAAACTGAAATTTATACACTTGAAAGCTGATTCCTATAAAAATGATTTGGCTCTATAAAAAAAGAAGCAATCCGTCAGCTTCACAGACCCAGACGTGGGCATAATAGGATTTCTTTTTTTATAGGAAATTACTGCTATGACTGATTCTTGTTAACCGTAGAGGGAGAAAAAAAAAATCCAGTGGCAAGGGCTAATCAGAGACTGAAACAGAATGTTCTATTGTCTGGAATGATTATCTCTGTGTAGTAGTTGAAAGACAAATTAAATGTGTTAGAATGAAGTGAAATATTCATGTCCCCTCTTCCTTCAGCAGGCTAGCTCATTTTAATTGAATTACTACTACGTGCCTTTGCTCCCCTAATTCCCCTCGCATCCTGAGAATTAAATATTTACCCCATATTTCATTTCTGTTCAGACCCACAGTGGAGGACTGTCTGCTGGTGAAAATTAATGTAGCCTGTCCTGCCACCCCCCTTAGCCCCCGCCCATCCTACTCACTGCCCCAAACCATCCCCGGCTACTAAGGACCATAACAGAATCCCCCGTTATCCTCCTTTCCCATGTCGCTTTGTCCTTGAGAGCGGTTCCCACCACCACCACCCCTCCTTCCAGAAGACTCTTACCAGCCCTGGCAGCAGGGTGCAGACAACATTAGAATATGTACATCTAGCAGCTTGTTTTGCGAGTTATATTTACTTGTGTTCCTATGGGTGTATGATAGCTAAGTAGCAAGTTTTATCTTTCAGTTGAAAATGTAGAAACCCAAAACATCCCTGAAAGCTACGCCTTCTGCGTTTTTTTCCTTCTGATTTCCCAAGTTTGCTAAATATGCAGATAGGATTTTGAATGTCACAAACGCTTTTCCTCAATTTTCAACAGGAAGCGTTTGTCGCGTAATGCAACAATAAACCAAAATCAGCACCTCTGAAGATGTATTTCAATGGCAAATCACGACCCAGTGGTTTTTCTATAGTTAGAATAAACCATATATTTAGTTGCAAGATAGCAGTTAAGCGTGGGCTCTGGAGCCAGCCTGACTGAGCTCCAAACCTGCCCTGACCTCCAATGATTGGCTGTAAGACACTGAGCTAATTACTTAAACTACCATGTCTGTTACCTCATTTTGCAAAACAGAGATGATAATGGTTTCCACTTCCCACTGCTTCCCACAATGAGAATGAAATGAGGTAACACATGAAAAGCATATAAACCATTATCTTTCGTGGAGTTAGACCTTCACAACTGTTGTTTGTTACAACTAATAAGAACATTGTAAAAGAAAAAATTTTCAACATATTATTCTCTAGTTTGTAGACACCGTGAAAACACAATATGGCTTCCTAAATAACAATTTTCCAAAAAAATCCTTTTCTTATGGCTTCATATGTACTTCAGATGAGTTCTCAAATTAGTTTTAATGATTTTTTTCCCCTCTAGGCTCTCAGATGTTACTCTTCAGAACTTGCTTTGCTATCATACAGCTAATATGAAAGAATAAAGCTCAAGTTAAAGACAAAAAAACCATTCTAGAACCATTAGCATTGATAGTAATATAAGCTAATAAGTGAGGCCTCCGTGTTAACTAATGATGCTATTAAACTTTCATTCCTCAGTTAGTATTATCTCCCATAGGATAAGCATGTTGTTTGCAAAAATAAGATACCAAGGAAGCTAAGACAATTTTTTTAAAAAAATTCCTCCTTCTAGGTTCTTCTTTCCTGCCAATACGTTTATCTTTATCATCTTAGAAAATAGACCAATAGCCTATTTCTGCCCACCTCTTCAACTTGAAAACCCATATTTCCAAGGACATTTTACAATTGTTAGAAAATTTGTCAATATACTGGTTGTTTTTCATGTTTTCCCTCATTTTGAATGCTTCTATAATTTTTCTTTCTTGTTTTTACTTAATAGTAGAATCAGAAAGCATTCCACTACATAAAGTAAATTCTTTGTTTGTCCTAACCTTTGTCAAGATAAAAGGTCTATAAAATAGAAGTAATTATAGACATTTTTCATGTGTTTATGCCGAATGGATCTTGGTGTTTTCCCTCTATGTTTAAACTTAATGTGTTTGGTGAAATCACGTCCTTCCTATGACAGACAACGTTGGTGGCACAATGTAACGATTAGAACACATCTTTTTAAATGCCTACTATTTAGATTTAGTCTTCATGAAATAAGTAGCTAGTGACGTCACTGTTCTTTTTTTATCCTGGTTAAATCAACGTTTTCTCATCTTACCTCCTGAATATAACCCTGATCAGACTTCTGAAAGATATTTTCTTACAAAAATAAGTGAATTCATTTTCCTCTCAATCATAAGCCAAATCTTCCTGGGAATCTTACACTTTTTTCACTCCATCTGCTCCTATTCTTTATTCACCATTTCAGAGAGAGTTGGCTTTGATATTATAATGTCTGTGCCTAGTGATGGCTGGTTTTAAAAAAAAAAAAAAGCACCAAACTTCCAATCAGAGCCTTCTGGGAAACAGAATTCGAAGTTGCACAGTTGCTGGCTGACTTGAGAATTAGTTCGTACTGATTCCTGTGTACCTACATGGGTTGATTTTTATGTACAAACTATAGAAATAAGATAACTGAAGCTGAAAGTGATCATTTAAGACAAATCCTTTCTTCCAGCCCAGCAGGCCACAGGGTGTCGGTGCCAATATTAATCTTAGTGGTCCCTGTGGTAGCCAGAGCTGCCTGGAATCATGTTTTATATTTTCACTTAAATTGTGTATTTCATATACACATGTCTTCTCACTTTCTCCCACAATGGTTCCCAAATTTTGCATAGCTTCCTTTGAGACTTGAAACAATATTTCTCCCAAGAAGGACTACCTTCTAGAAATATATACCATGGGTACGAGTTTTTTTAATCAACAGTTCTCTAACCTCTATGCTCTTCTTTGTGCCTAAGAATTTATACCCAGCTAATAACAAAATAACTCTACTTGGTGGAATTCAACACCTATGTAGTCTCTCATTCACCGCGACTAGGCTGACTTTAAATAATGTTTCATTTAATAGAACAAAATGTGTGATGACATAAATTAAAAACTTAAGAGAAGTAGGTTTTCTATAATATATGGCAAAAAAAAGGATTAAACCTCATTCCACTGTCTTTCTGTTAAAATTTTTCACAGGGGGAGAGTTTTAATTCTTGCTTCTTAGTATTAGTGAGAAGTGGAATTGTTCATTTTTTAAAATTTTAAAATCTAAATGTAGCATATACATCCATAAATGTAATTTTTATGTTATTTGGCTTTAATTTTATTTTTTGGTTTTGTTTTTGTCTTTATCTGTGAACAGCATTCAAACCTGAAAAGTACTCCCAAAGAAACTTGCTCTGTGATGGTTTCACATTTTCTCCTTAATTTTTTCGTGCCAACAGGATTTTGTTATTCAAAATGCGTGTGCATGCTGTAATATTTAATATGAAATGTAAATCAATATATATGTTGATTCCATATATTTTCATTTTAATGGCAAAATATATAGGAATATTGAAAGTATTTCTATTATTGGATGGTCCCATGTTCTCAAACATTTCTTACCATAATTGTAGTTAACGCACTTGTTAAGAAAATTCTGATAAACTTAAGCTAATGTGATAGTTTCTCAATGCTATGACTTTCTTCACGTCCTGGAAAAGAAAGACAAACTAAAGATCACTCTAATTTTATATACTATTATCAAACATATAGCAATAGTATTATCTAATTTTAAAACTTGGGATATTATAATAAAGTTATTCTGAGTCATTTTTGTTTCATAAGCAAAATGTACCATGATTTTCTAATTTCATTTATATTTGAATAGAGTGTTACCATGAATTTATATAGAGGTTATTACATCTTCTTTTCTTCATCCATTCATGTTTACATTTCATCTCATTGCATTTCTATTAAGCTAAACAGATCGAATTCTTTCTGAAATGAGGGATGGTATGAATAAATTAATGAAAATGCATATTGAAATAATCACTTCTCAAATGGAAAAATAAAATTAGGAACTTTAGAGCGATGTTGCAATAAAGTTATATACTATAGAATAATGTATCTTATAAAAGGACATCACTTTTTTGGTAGGAATTTGTGTCTGTATTTTATGAGTTGGAATATTTTCCTCTAGAACGCTCTTAAGTTGTTCAGATCTGGCTATGCGGTGACAACCTTCACCCAAACTAAACCCAGGGCTACGACAAGGAAGCCTGGCACAAAACTAATTGTGTGTGAAGTTCAGTTCTAGGCATCCTCAGTTGGATCATAAGTTACAGCCACTATATTTCTGAATCCTAACACAGCAGGCAGGCGGGCAACCTGCTCTTCAGAGCAGATGCTCCCCCGGCCCGCCCCCCTCACACCCCCTGGAAGACAGCACAGTCTCCCTTCACCAAATGACCTCTGGCTCTGAGTCATGGCTCAGAACGACCAAGAGATCCCCCAAGAACAAGCAGCAGTCACGCCCTTTTGAGCTAACAATAGCATTTGGCCATCAAATTTAAGGCCTATGTTGAACAAAAATTCAAGAGAGAAAATATTAAAAGTTATTGAAACTTTTGGGCACATGTCCCACGGGGAGATTTTGAAATTTACTGTTCTATCAATAAACAGTTGTGACTGAGGACCAGTATCTTTCTAAAACAAAAATACATAAACCTGTTTCAAAAAGAAATAGTCTTAGAAAGGATATAATTTATTTTGTATTAATACACCATCTGAAGATTGTTGAAATCTTCCTTGACAAGACCAACTTGGAAAACAATAAGCATTTGAAGAAATATCCTTTTTTTTCCTAACTGGTAATCATGACGGTGTTTCTATGCAAAAAAATACCAAAAAAAAAAGTAAAAAGAATAAAAGAAAAGAAAAAATAAACCAAAACACATTGATCAAGGTGTGTGATCTAGCAAGGTTTTTACTGTTGAGACAAACAATTTCAAATCGTTCTGTGAGAAATTTCAACAACCTTTTAAGTTAATAATCATATTTATTTGTCAAATCTTACTCTGAAAATATAAATCAGTCAGCTGGGTCCCAGAAAAAGGCTGAGTTCTTTTTCTCTTTTCCTTATACTGTCAACATATCGACAATAGATGTTTGCTTGCTGCAATTAAGAAAAGGGAGGTCCTCGTTTGCAGCAAATGTTTATATCAGATCTATTTTCTACAAATAACAGTGTTAAAGGACTTTGAAATAACTGTCAACAATCACCTTTAGCCAGTGCAGCATGGCTTACTGACACCCGAACCTTTCATTGCTTATAAAATCACGATCTTCAGATGTAGTGCCTATTGGATCACTTGTCTCTAAACATCATCACTAAAAACAATAAGGTAGATTCTCAACTCGAAGAGTCCTTTTCTTCTTTCCAATCTCACAGAATGAAAATCTGACCCACTGTATAAATACTCACTAGTAAGTCTTTTAAAATGTACATTACGTTGTATACAGTTTGCACTTAGAGGTTTTTTTTTTGTTCTTTATCTTGTCTATTAGAGATCTCTGAGAAGAGTAACTTAGCCCTTACGAACGCTACCATTTTCCAGGATTCCTGCCAAGTGAGTACTTAGGAGGATGGCCGTCAGGCTAGGAGGAGTGTGTTATCCGCTATCTGGGGAGAGACTCAACCCAGGAGGCTCCCAGGAGGATGAGCTCTGTTATCTGATAGCTCTTTTCCATTTCTGACTAAAGAGATATCTACTGTTTCCAAGGGGTTAATATTTCAAGTTATACCAATAAATACACTTCTTTAGCGGCTTCCTTGAATTTAGCATGTCGTACTTTTTTATTATTTTTAGTTTCTCATTCTCAGAAATGTTGACTCTATAATTGATTTCTCTAATTAAAAAAGAAAATGCAGTTTTTCAATCCTTCATTGAATCCAATTAGCATCCTCCCCAGTGCCGCCATCTGGTTTGCAAAAAGGAGTGGAAGCTATCATCTTTTTAGGTGTTTTGGCCTTGGGAATTCTGTTTTGTCATAGAGTTTATAGATAATATTTTTAAAT
>NW_012148174.1:9705032-9706985 GCF_000956105.1 Propithecus coquereli
AAAAAAAAAAAAAAAAAATTCCTCATAAAGACAAATAAAGAATTCCAATTATTGATTCTAAAGAAGCTCAATAAGATGGAAGAAAAATCTGGAAACCAATACAAAGAAATCAGAAGATCAATTCAGGATATGAATGACAAATTTATCAAGGAGATAGATATCATACAAAAAACAAAAAGAAAGTCTGGAGTGTAAAAACTCATTGAAGGAAATAAAAAACACACTTTAAAGCTTTAAGAATAGACTAGAAGAAAGAATCTCAGACCTTGACAACAGGTATTTTGAAATAATTTAGTATATATAAATAAGGGAAAAAAGAATGAAAAAGAATTAGCAAAGCCTTCAAGATTTCTGGGACTACATAAAGTGACCAAACTTACAAATTACTGGTAACCCTGATGGGGAAGGGAGATCAAAAAGTTTAGAAAACCTACTTAAGAAAATAATCAATGGAAACTTCTCAGGAATAAGAAGAGTGTTAGACAATTGAATACAGGAGGCCAAAATGATCTCCAGGCAACTACACTGCAAAAAGGATTTGACCATGGCATATCATAATCAGAATGACTAAAGTCAAAATGAAAGATAGAATTTCAAATTACAAAGAAAAAAGCATCTAGTCACCTATAAAGGAAACCCCATCAGACTAACAGTGGACCTCACAGAAGAAATCTTACAGGCCAGAAAAGAATGAGATGGCATTTTCAAAGTGCTGAAAGAAAACAACTGTCAGTCAAGAATTTTATACCCTACCAGAATAAGCTTCATAAATGAAGGAAAAATAAAGTCATTCCCAAATAAGAAAATACTGAGAGAATTTGCCACCATTAGGCCAGCCCTACAGGAAATACACAAAGGAGTCTTAAACACGGAAACAAAAGGTCAATATTCACCATCACAAAAACACACAAGTACATAAAATTCACAGGTCTTATAAAACAATTACACAAAGGAGGGAGAGAAATGAATTAAATGGCTACATGACAGAAGTTAAGCAAAGCACAAACACGAAAAGAGAAAGAAGAAAAAAAGAAATTATAAAACAACTAGAAATCAACTAACAATATGACAAGAACAAAGCCTCACATATCAGTATTAACCTTGAAAGTAAATGGATCAGAAGCTCCACTGAAAAGATACAGATTGGTAAAACAGATTTTTAAAATGATCCAACTATATGCCGCTTACAAGAAACCCACTTTATGCATTAACATGCATACTACTTTACTGAAAGTAAAGGCATGAAAAATATATTCCATGCAAACGAAAACAAAAGGTGAGCGGGACTAGCTACACCTGTATCAGATAAAACAGACTTTAATTTAAAAACAGTAAAAAAAAAAAAAAGACAAAGAAGGTCATTAGGCAATGATAAAGGGAGCAATTCAGCAAGAGGATATAACAATCCTAAATACATATTTACATGACATCAAAGCACCCAGAGTTGCAAAACAAATATTACAAGACGTAAATACAGAGATAGGCAGCAATGCAATAATACTTGGGGACATCAATATCTCACTAGCAGCGCTAGGCAGAACATTAAGAAAGAAAATCAACAAAGAAACATTACACTCTAGACCAAATGGACTTAACAGACATTTACAGGACATTCGACCCAACACTACAGAATATACATTCTTTTCATTGGTGCATGAAACATTGTCCAAGATAGAACACATTTTAGGCCACAAAACAAGTCTTAACAAATTTTTTTAAAAAATTGAAATCATATCAAGTATCTTATCAGACCATAGTGGAATAAAGCTAGAAATCAATACAAAGAGGAACTTCAGAATCTATACAAACATACAGAAATTAAACAGCATGCCCCTGAATAATCACTGGGTCAACAAACAAATAAAGACAGAAATTTTAAAATTTCTGAAACAAATGAAAATGGAAACACAACATACCGAAACCTATGGGATACAGTAAAAGCAGTGCTAAGAG
>NW_012148174.1:9707988-9709427 GCF_000956105.1 Propithecus coquereli
AGATTTCAACAGTTACTATGCAACTTTTACACAAAGCAATATTTTCACATATATACTCCTTCGTTTATACAACAAACTTATATTTTATATTTTTATTGCTTTTTAGAGCATAGATTTTTATACAGTAAATACAAATTTTTCAAACACTAGCTTTACCAGGTTTACATTTGTGCTGGAAGAGCAGGGTCATCAAGGTTGTACCAAATCACTTGATGATGGATTATCCTAGACAGCATTTCCCAAAATCTTTATACAGTATGTCACAGGCAGGTCAAAGATCATGTCACTCTTCTGATGGGTCCTCCTTTCTATAGATGCTCATTCTCACTCTGTATGTACCAGAAGAAGGCAGGAGGGTTTATAGAGATTTAATATAAAGTTTAATAAAATGCATGAAAAGTCCCAAGAATGTAGGCAGCTGAATTGCAACTATAATGTTGCCTAAGTTCTTAGCAATATATAGCAAATCAAAGGCAAGCTAAGTCTTAAATAATGGAATGGTAAATATTAAACAAGGTGGACCTCCTTCATTTAGCAAATTGAAGAGTACCTTCAAATTGACTCATTATTTACAGAAAACAAAATAGTTATTTTCGCAAATGAGAAAATAATGCTAATACAAAGTTTCCTTCATTTCTTAGAACTAATGTTCCTTCTGTGGTGTGCTGTTTTACTGTAGATAGCATGATCTCTTCCTCCTGACAATTCCATAGGATTTAAAGCACTCCCATATCAAACTTCATGCCTTGATGTTACATAAAAATGAGTTTTGAAATTAGAGTAAAAATATGAATTGGACATCTATTAATCTAATTTCACTTCAAAGTTAGAAAAATGTCCTATTTTGAAACTATTTTGGCAAATGATTTTCAACATAGTTCTAATAGCTACTTTAGTCATACACATTGAAAAAAAATTCCTTGAATTATTCCAGGTAACACCTCACATATACCTACTGAATCTCACATAATGCCGCCTAAAATATAAAAAAAAAATTCTTTGTTTACTTCTCAGTGACACTGTATCTAGTAGGGTCAAAAATTACTCTTTTATCTCAATTCAGGAGGAAGTGAGTTTTTCTTATCTATGTTCCTAAACAACCAGAGTGAACTAGTTTGCTGATAAGAATGTGTTAACATCCATGGATATATGTTTATATGGATTCTATTTTTCTATCATGAAAATGAAACATAGCATTATAAACAGCTTTTCTTTTCACTTTTTTCTATCATATTTTAAGGCCAAAATTGAAAACACTAGATATTTTATAAAGACTATGTTAGTTTTCCGATATAGTAATAGAAATAGTCTTTGTGTTTTCAAATTAGAAAGAGATTAAATGTCATCTTGAGTTTTTTATTAAGTCTATAAAGTCATTTAAGCGTTTATTTTATTTATGTATTATCAGTCTCCACTTTGTTCTTTTAAAAAAGAGTTAA
>NW_012148174.1:9709477-9712325 GCF_000956105.1 Propithecus coquereli
CTAAGCTAGAACTACCAGGAGCCAGCATTGTTCTCTTCCTGTTTCCTTTAGTCCTTTTAGTCACCAGGAGGTATGTGGTATTAAATCCACTGTATGAGTGAGAAAACTGTTTCAGGATGATGGTGAAGTTTATTCAAGTTTACATCATTAATAAAGAGTGAAGAAAAAAAAAGAAAAGAAAAAAGTAAATAAATATTCTCACCATCCATGAAATGTGTGATAAAAAAAAATCAAATAGCTTGATTAAGAAATGAGCAAAGGACTTGAATAGACATTTCTCCAAAGAAGATATACAAATGGCCAAGAAGCATAAGAAAAGATACTCACCATACTATTCATTGGAGAAATGCAAATCTAATTCACAAGGAGATATAACCTTACACCCATTAGGATGGCCACCATCAAAAAAAAACCCAGAAAATATAATAACTTAATAATAAGTATTGGTGGGGATGTGAAAAATTTGGAACACTTACTGGCTGTTGGTGGGATTGTAAAATGTTGCAGCCACTATGGAAAACATTATGGCAGTCCCTTAAAAACTCAAAAATACAACTATCATGTGAATCAGTCATCCCACTTCTGGGTATACATCCAAAACAATTAAAAGTAGGATCTCAGAGAGATATCTGCATACTCATGTTCATGGAAGCACTACTCACAATAGCCAAAAGGTAAGAGCAACTCAAATGTTAATCAATAGATGAATGGATAAACAAAATGTGGTATATACAGACAACGGAATAATATTGTGCAGGCTTAACGAGGAAGAAAATCCTGGCACATACTACAACATGGATGAACCTTGAGGACGTTATGTTAAGTGAAATAAGCCAGTAACAAAAAGACAAATACTATACGATTCCACTTATATGAGGTATCTAAAGTAGTCATGTACTTAGATACGGAAAGTAACCAATGGTGGTTACCAGGGTTTAAGGGAAAGGGATGAGAGAGTTATTATTTAATGGGTATTGAGTTTCAGTTCCGCAAGATTAAAAAGTTCTAGAGACCTATTCCACAGCGCTATAAATATACTTAACACTACTGAACTGTACAGTTAAAATGAATAAGATGGTAAATTTTGCGATATGTTTTCTTACCGCAATAAAAAAAATTACCAGGCATGTAAATAAGCAGCTATTTAACAACCAATAGTGGTAGAAAAGGATCAATCAATAGAAACAAAGCTTGTGATGCAGATGACAAATTTAGTAGACAAGGACATTTAAAAAGTTATGACAACTAGATTCCATCTGTTAAAAAAAGCACAAAAAAGCACGAGATGTTACGAGATGTGGAAAATGTTAAAAAGACCCAAACTGTACTTTAACAAATGAAAAATACAATGGCTATGATTAAATATACAATAGAAATGAAGAAAGCTGCACCAAAGCACTTCCTTATCATATTGCTTAAAATTAGTGACTAAAAGAAAAATCTTAAAAGCAGCCCAAAAATACATATCGCATATACAGGAATGAAGTGGAGAATGGCAGCAGACTTCTTGTCTTAAAGAATGGAGGTTACCACTGCCCTGCTACAAGCTGCACTGAGACTGAGACACAAGCAGACAGCACTCCACTTAGCATTTTGCCCATACTGTTTGCCTGGAAGAGGCCCCACCCTCTCTGGTCACAGGCCCAAGGCGCCCAGTTGAGGAGACACAGGGAAGTCCAAGCTTTCCTGCATATACACAGGACAATTCCCACCACCCTGCTATGGGCTCCTGTGAGACTGAGACTCAAGTGGACAGCACTATCCATGGTTTCTTGCCCATGCCACTTGCCTAAAAGGGATCCTGCCCTCTTTGATTGCAAGCCCACAACCAGCAGCAATTTGAAAGTTTAATACTGGGCCATGCCCCACCCTTGAGACAAGTTCAAGGTGACATGATTGTAGTCCCCACCTGGCCGGGAAGGGACAGGGAAGACCAGGCTCTCCTAAGCACCCCATTATAGGCAGCTGTGAGTCTGGGGACTAGCCTGCCCATTCCATTGCAGCTAACAGTAACACCAAGACAGGACCACTTGGGTCCTAGTGGGTGGTTCCACCACCTCTACTGCCACCTCCCACATCACACCAGCTGCTCAAGGGCTAGAAAACCTGCCCCCACATCCAGCCCTCTGCTCCAACTATTAGCTTATGACCAAGCCACCTAAAAATCCAACTATTTCACCCCGCCCCCTGGGCACACTCTTACTGCTGCCAATGTAAACTGTTCTGGGGCCTAAAATCAGGAATACTCAGCCCACTTCTTCCACCACTGGGGCCCAAAGATTGGGCCAGCTGCTATTTAAGTCCACAGCAAAACTTCACACAGCCTCAACTAATAACCATACCTGTACCATAAGCCAAAGAGGAAATCACAGATACCACTGACCCTGTGTACTACCTAAGAAATCACACAAAGATCACACTACTGCAGGCACCCCAAACCCAAGCCAAAGTGTCCAACTATACCAACAACACATACACATCTTCAGAAAAAATTTCTCCCATTTAAAAGCAATTTCAAAAAATCAAAATAAGTAACTGTTACATTAGATGTGCAGATATCAATGGAAGGACACAGGAAATACAAAAAAGCAAGAAAATATGATGCTGCCAAAGGACCACAACAATTGTCCAGCAACAGATCCCAATCAAAAACAATTCCTTGGCCGGGCATGGTGGCTCACGCCTGTAATGCTAGCAGTCTGGGAGGCCGAGGCAGGAGGATTGTTTGAGCTCAGGAATTCAAGACCAGCCTGAGCAAGAGTGAGGCCCCGTCTCTACTAAAAAAAATAGAAAGAAATTATCTGGACAACTAAAAATATATAGAAAAAATTAGCCGGGCATGGTGGTG
>NW_012148174.1:9723985-9726373 GCF_000956105.1 Propithecus coquereli
ATTTACTTCACATATACTTATAGAGCCTCTAATATGTGTCAGGCCTTGTACCTGGCACGGGAGAGCTAGAAATGAACAAAGCGGATATTATGTCTGCCCTCCTACTGGCCTCCTATGTAAATGATAAAGGAGGAAAAAATACTACAAGTAAAATTCTTTTATTATAAACAAAATGATGAAGAGTGAAAATGATAAAGATGTCATCGATGTGAAATTATTGCCAGAAAACTGGAAATAAAAATCCAATGGGTCTTCATGCACCAGTATTTGTACTCATACAGCAAGGTTTAATAGAATTTTTTGATTTTAGAGTAGAAGACATGTCAAATCAGTTTACATGTCTCAGCCAGTAATTATATTTTCTTACAAGTGGCTATTACATTTTTAGAGACAGACACAACAAATAATAAGAGGTTTTATTTGAGGGGAGAAACAAGCGTGTGTGTGTGTTTTTTTTTTAGATGAAAGGGGTATAATAAATTTATGAGACCTCACATACAGCTATAATATAATAAATTAGAAGGATTAATAGAATTGTGAGCTACAGTAACCTGCACTAGCAGAATGCCTATTTTATGGAGCTCGATAATACAGTTTATCATTGACTCCATGGAATTCCCACAATATATTAGCTGTGGTGTAACAATAAAGAGCACACAGTAAGGGGTATGTCCCTTTTGACACACATTCTCTTCCCACACTTATTTTACCAGGGAAACAACTCGAGTGCAGTTTAATTAAACTTCACCGCAATGAATTAGTCCAGGTCTCAGCCCTCTGACAGAGAAGGGCCTGGCAGTACCACAGGGGTTTGTCCCCTTGTGACAACAGAGAGACTTCAGAAAACCTGGGGGAAAAAGTTTAAGGTTCTTCAAATGACAATGTCACTGCGAAAGTCTAGAGCTGTCAATCGGATCACTTAAGGAAGCATTAACCCCTCTGGAGTTTTTATATTTTGTTGTTTGTTGACTATGGGTCAATGTTTTGGAGAACATCTAAATGCCTTGGAAAAGTTATGTTATATTCCCCTAGTAAGGGACAAGACTATCATTGCTCACTTTCAACAAAAATAGCCTTGCTATTTTAAAGTCCACTGTGTATTCCTGGCTAGCTTTGGAAAGACATGGCAGAAAGTAATAACTTGAAATAAACTTAGGATGATGATGAGTTCAAATAAACTCTATTGGAAAGAGCACATGAATAAAAACGTTCTCATTCAAAGTAAACTCTCCAGCTAAACATGATCTAGAATATCCAAGATGGAAGTGTATTACGGAAGATACGTTATTTCCCCAGAGTTTCTGATCAACAATGTAGTAAGGTTACACACCCCAATGACACAGAAAATCTTGCATTATTGATGAATATTCTTATTGTATCTGAATGCTGTTTAGTAATTCATGAGAGTGTTTTGGAATCAAAAACTAAAAATTTATAAAACAATTACATTTTTAATAACTGTTTCTAGCTAGACACATTGAATATCTAAGTGAACCAATAATACACAAAGACCTCAAAAGAATTTATTAGACAATGGCAATTAGATCTATAATAACTGGGCTCCGCTGGAATTACTGAGCTCCATTTAGATGCCAGACATGGCACCTTAGTGATGGTTACACCATGTCGCCACCCTGCCTTTGGCTGGGGACCCTGAGAAATGACAGTCCCATTAGGTGTCGTGTAAAGTAGCTGACCTCACACTCTCAGCACTTGATCTTTGCACTGCAAGTGACCATTTGTTACTGTTGCCCAGAGATGGAACTCAGGTGACTCAATGCAACCATTGCCTTTTCAAAAGAATAGAATAATTATAAATTTTTCCAAGCCTACTACAAAAAAAAAAAAAATGCAAATTCGTTTAGGAAAAAAATGGATAGGCAAATTAAAATCAAGAAATATAATTTTTTACTCATAGTGAATATGCTTCCTAATCATTACAAAAATTATCTGGACATGAAAATTTTGACCAAAGGAAAAAAGGAAGATTTATCATTGCCTGAAAACTTTCAATCTTTTTCATGAGTGGGTGTAAGTGTCTCTCCTATGAAAGTTATTTCTACTAGAGCAAACACATTCACATAAAGCAGCCATGGAGATTAATTCACAAAAAGTAATGTTTCTCTTTGCTTCTCAAAAAATGTTTATTTTTCTGTAAATTGAGGTACATATAATATAAAAATATCCACGACAGTATTTTCAAGCTGGGGGGAAAATATTATCTTCTCCTTTTTTGTGCTTTAGAAATCCCAGAATTTGAGCTAGTTAGTTAAAAGAGATGAGCTTTTCACATTTCAAATCTTCTGGAGCCTTCCTCACTTCAAATGATTCTGGAAATCTCTGGGTTGGTTTCATAATAGTAGCTATTATATATCGGTGATCACTACA
>NW_012148174.1:9726588-9728968 GCF_000956105.1 Propithecus coquereli
TAATAGAAATAGTCTTTGTGTTTTCAAATTAGAAAGAGATTAAATGTCATCTTGAGTTTTTTATTAAGTCTATAAAGTCATTTAAGCGTTTATTTTATTTATGTATTATCAGTCTCCACTTTGTTCTTTTAAAAAAGAGTTAAAGTGGCATTTCGAAATGTGTAAGAAATAACTCATGCTATATACTGGATTTATAGTATCTTATAGTACAATAAGAACTTAAGTGTTCCTTCCAGGCTCTCCTGAGCTATGGAGAAAAAAACAAAGAAAAGAACGTAAGTATGTATGTGTTTCCAACAGTGGAAAATCTTATCTTCATACAACCATTAGAACAGTGGTTCTAAAGAAGTTGATCCCCCTCCACTATGCCCAAGGTTGATCGACTTCCCTTAAGTTTTATATCTGCTGTGAACTCGTATTAACTAGACACTGTCCAGAAAATTAGAGAGGACCTACACCTATACCTATGATCCAGAGCAAGTTACCTAACCTCTCGAACCTTCGGTGTCCTCATCCATCAGTAGGCGGTAATAATCGCACTTTCCTCTAAGGATTATGACGAAGATTCGATAAGACAATCCATGTACCATGCACTTGGTATAGTGCTTAACACCGATTATAATTAGGCCAAGTAGGGGAGATGCTAATCCAACTAAAGATGAAGTCCAAAGTCCTTTCTGGCTGCAAAGTACTAGAAGCTACCCACCTTTATCTCTCTGGGAACATTCATTCTGTAGGCAGGAAATATGTGGAGCATACTTTCCTTAGCCCAGCATCTGAATACATACGTGCAAACTAAAAGTGGAGTCGTGATCAAAATATGTTTTTCTCAATCACTCTGTGGAGAAGTAGAGTCGGCCCATTTCAAAAATGTAGCAGGGGAAGAGAGAAAGAAGGTCGTCAAGATCTCAGAGAAGATTAATAGTAGAATTGCTCCCCTTATAAGCTACAATTTAATTCATTGATCTTTGAAGATAGGATATGTAAATTCGAGTGTAAAAAATAATAATCCAATAGTAGGAAACATGTTTTGTTCAAGTATCATCTCTGTGGGAGGATTTGCCATTTTATTCTTACACCTTGAGAGTAAAGATGATGACGGTAAATAATTGGAACTATTTATTAAGTAGTGACTATCTGCTGGGAACTATGCTAACCACACAGCATTCATTACCTAGTGTAATTTGCATTAAAATCCTATGATGAGGGCTCAGAAAAATTAATTTTCTTGCATTTGCAGTTATTAAAAGGTAAAATTGGGATTCACATCCACATACGATGAATTCCAAAACCAGGCTCTTTCCACCAAGCCACATAAGACCCCAGCAATAATAGAACCAACTTTAATCTGTCTCATGACAAGATACTACCATGACATCAAGGATCGAAATGAGACAGGCGATGGCATTGGGACTGCCAGGGTTGTCAGTCCTGGGGACATGTATGGAACCTATTGTAAAACTTTTTTTTTCCTTCCTATGATGGGAAAAATAATAACATCAAAGGGAAGATTTGTCTTCATTTACAAAACAGAAACATGGACATTTAGCTAGTATCAGAAAATTAGCCAATCTCATTATTTTTACCCCAATTGTGATGAGAGAAATGATTTTTAAATGAAATAGCAATTTCATTTCCAAGCTTGACTTATTTTCATTCCTTTTGTAGTTGTACCAATTGTTTTCATCCTTTTTGTAATTCCTGACCACCTGTGCTGAAACTAATCGTCATTTCCCTTCATACAGAGTGCTCTAAAGCAAGAGTTGCTAAAAATAAAGACACTGGTCATTTTTACTGTTCACCGAGATTGGAGATAGGAACTTAAAGTATATAGATTTCTATTCTATGTGCCGTCTTCCTGTCATTCAGCACTTGCCTTTATATTTCAGGATAACAGAAATTGAGTGCGTAGTTGAAATTCAAATATGTTAAAGCTTGTCTCAATTTATTTGCAAATAGCACAGGTATCATTCTGATCTGCAACAGATATGAAATGCAGCTCAATTTACATTTCTTCTTATCACACGAGAGCCACCCTACAGAATCTTTTGCTTACTCTTAACCTCCAAAGTCATTTATTTTGAGGTCTCTCGGTTTCTAAAACTAAGAGTAACTGCAACCCAAAAGCAGCAACTAAAATTTCATAAATTGATGAAATTACTCCTGTATATTTTTAGATGTCATTGTTTTAAACAATAAACTAAATCTTTGTGCAGTTGTAGCTGATAAAAAAATAAAGGCGTTATTAATAAAAATGTTAATGAATATACACATGAAAATTATATAAATGTTTATACGACAATAGAATTTTTATTGCCTTCATCTTCCAATTTACTTCACATATACTTATAGAGCCTCTAATATGTGTCAGGCCTTGTAC
>NW_012148174.1:9740808-9744144 GCF_000956105.1 Propithecus coquereli
CTAGATGCTATTTATGAAATAGGTAACAACTATCAATATGGACGAATCTCAAAAACATAGTATTGAGTTTTCTAACAGTTGCAAAAGGATAAAATAACATGATACAACTTACATAAACTTTTAATATATGCACAGAAACAATACTAACCACAGAATACTATTCAGCAATAAAAAGGAACAAACTTCTGGTCATTTTTGGAAAAAAAAAATCACAGATAGGTAGTTGTCAGGTGTTAGGGATGGGGGAGTTGGGAGCAACCGTAAATGGGTAGTATGAGGGAGGTCTTTGGTGATGATGGGATAGTTCTGCATCTTGATTGGTTACACCAATCTATATAGGTGATATAAACAGTGGAACTATACACATATATAGTACCAATGTCATTCTTCTGGTTTTGCTATTGTACTATACAGTTACATAAGAAGTAACCACTGGGGGAAACTAGGTAAAAGGTACACAGGACCTCTCTGTCCTATCTTTTGCAATTTCCTACAGATTGTGAATCTATAATTATTTCAAAACAAAAGTTTTTAAAAATACTATTATATCTCTTGCATTAACTAGAGATATATATAGTAAGAATATAAAACATGTCTTGGTAGTGTTTGAATCTTTCTGGATGCTATGTGCTTGATATTTAATATCTACAAAATAATAGCAGTGATGCAAGGAGGTAAGTGTAAATAACTTACAAACAAATAAAAAACGTTTGAGCCTGATATCACATCAAAAATGAACATGCACACACAAACTAAACGAGATTTTCAGATATTCTTTTGGGGGAGATAATTCTTAATTCATTTCACTTACATCTCAGAAACGGAGAGAATTATGATAGTCCAGTTCAAGGAGAGAATACACGCAGTCCTGACCCAGCGTGGTTCCCATATACATGAACTTCAGTTACCATGGACTGGTTAAATAAAAACTGTCCCCCAACACCACGATTCAAAATTCAGTTACCACGGTATATTAAATGTGAGTAATTGCATAAAGCACAAACTTCGCTGCTAGCTCTTGAGTCCACAAATCACTACATAAATAACAGCTGTGCACCCTGATCAGTGAACAATCACCTCCCTTCTTTCAAAGTCTGTTGGTGATCGATCACTGAGCATTTATTATTCAATTCACACACAGACAGTAAAGTATGTAGTCGTGTTGTGTCCTTGTCTCCCAGTGACAAACTCAGGTGCCATTTTGCAAAAATGAATAATCAGAAGAGGGGATTAGCCAACGAAGATGAAAGTGCAGCAAAGAAAAGAAAAATGATAATGCTGGAAGTGAGATTGGGATCAAACATAAATGGAGTTATGGAAGAAACAGTCAACCATGTGTAAATAATCGCCCTCAGAGAGACTCTAGCAAGAGGAACTTAGTGAAGGCAAACAGAAACGCGAAAAATAGTTACAGTGAAAACGCCCGTGGTCCCAGAGCAATTAACTCCAGCAAAAGCTTCACATAAAAGGAATTCTCAGCGATATTTTACAACATTGAAACTGAATAGAATAAAATGTTGGAAGTTGATCCAAACTTAAAAAAGAGTATGATAATTTGCCAAGGCATAGAAAGGATATTTACTCCTCACATATAAATTATGCAACAAGAAGACAAGCACTATTCAAATTATGCTTGATAAGTTTTTTCAGATATAACACATTAATTCTCAATATTTTTAATGTTTTCAGTTACAGTGTACTAAATATTAGTTTTATTCTTTTTTGTTTCCGTATACATGTATAACTATGTGTGTATATAAATGTATGTATATAACTTTATACACAATAACCATATATACACATGTATAATCAACAATATGGCAGTTTTTAATGTTTTGACAAAAATGTTTAAAGATGACAGAACAATCATTTTTTCCCATTGATTATTAAGAGTATTTTGCCAGTTATTTTTGCTGCCCTACACTACTCTGCAAAGCAAGAACTACCCATATACAAAGGGGACGATCTGCTTGTGGAAAAATTGAGTAAGGAGTTTATTCCCTTTTTAAAATAAATGTTTGTTTCTGATTGGTGAGGCAAGTAACACAAATAGGACTGACTTAAGTTTCTACACTAACTCTAAGTTCTATCACTTAACAATCAAATCCCCTTGTTAATGGTCCTTCACATATTTTTAATGTAAATGAAATCTGATGTGGAACAATTTACGAAACATAAAATAAAGATTATCTTTGAATTTACTGTGTTTATAAAGCTAATTAATGAGAATTTTGATGCATTGGTGACTATACATAAGAGCTGTAGTTATTTCAGCCTCGGCATCCAGGGATTTTTTTCCTGCATTTTATATTCACTATTTAGAGATATATACAGACAGATAGCTGCAAATGCTTCCAGTTTAAAGCATTCTTGAAATCTCTGAATAGTCCTCAATTAAACTGAGATGGCTAGTCTTCTTATTTGAGCACATGTGTGAAACTTTTCATAATAATTTAAAAAAAGAAAAAAAAAACCTTGTCTGGCAACTTTATTGCGTAATAGGCAAAAAAAAAGGTTTACCAAGCAGTCACATATTACAGCTACTAGTGTTTAAAAAAAAAAATTACAGTATATGTGAATTTGTGTTATTCTAGTATTTTTTTTTTCTCCTTTTTCTTTTTGGTAGAGACAGGGTCTCACTCTTGCTGAGGCTGGTCTCGAACTCCTGACCTCAAGCAATCCTCCCGCCTCAGCCTCCCAGAGTGCTAGGATTCCAGGCGTGAGCCACTGTGCCCGGCCTCTAGTGTTTAAATAATCTAAAAAGATTTTCAATTAAATTAAAAGAAAACAGTCTACAAACAACTAAAGCATTGAAGAACTCCATGGAACAAAATTCAAAAATCACTATCCTTCATTACACGTAACTACAGCTGAAACCAAAAGTAAATTTTCACACCAGGGTCAAGAACTATTCTTAATTTTTATTTCACTTGATCATTCTTTCACAAGCTTTAATCTCTGTCTCACAATATTATTTATTCCTTATTGACTACATACTATCTAGCCACTGAGAAAAAGTGGGTTTCACCTTGCTATCAGAGAAATCACAAATTGTTCTATTTTTTTAGAGGGGATCCACCTATAATTCATTATTAAACTCATTTTAAGTATAGAATTTAGGATCCAATTATTGAAATTCATGAAAATGTTATAAAGGAGCTATGTTATGAGAAAAGTAAACTTGTGTAACTCTTCCATAAGCAGTTTGACAACATCCATTAAATCTTTAAAACCTTCAGTCCAATGGCCAAGAAGTTTTACTATGAGGCATTTATCCTGAGGAAATAATCTGATATATGTAAAGAGATATACATAAAAGATTCAATTTTATAGCAT
>NW_012148174.1:9753602-9754137 GCF_000956105.1 Propithecus coquereli
TGTACTCTGATGTTTGATGAATGAAAGTTTTTGATTTTGATGTAGTTCAATTTGTCTATGTTTACTTTTGTGGCCTGTTCTTTTGATGTCATTTCCAAGAAATCATTGCCAAGTCCAACATCACAAAGTTCTTGTCCCCTATATTTACTTCTAATAGCTTTATAGTTTTAGGTTTTAGGTTTAGGTCTTTGATCTATTTTGAGTTAATTTTCTATGTGGTGTAAGGTAAAGGTTCAAGTTCATTCACGTGCATGTGGATATCCAATTTTCCCAGCACCATTTGTTAAAGAGACTGTCCTTTCCCCCTAGAACATTGTCTTGGCACCTGTGTTGAAAATTATTTGACCATATATGGGGAGAATGTATTTCTGGGCTCTCTACTCTATTCCGATGGTTTATATGTCTGTCTTTATGCCAGTACCACACTGTTTTGATTACTGTAGCTTTATAATAAGTTTTTTAATCAGGAAGTGTGAGACCTCTAACTTTGTTCTTTATCAAGACATTTCTGGCTGTTCAGGGTCCCTTGAATTCC
>NW_012148174.1:9754187-9785922 GCF_000956105.1 Propithecus coquereli
TTAGCAATATAAGAATAAATAATTTCTTACCTGAAATTCTTGAACTTCTCCAATACCTCTCTTAAAAGCTCTACAGAGTAGAGCTGTGAAACATACACTACATACAAGAAGGAAATCTTTAAATTTTGGACACAAGCACAAAGTCGTGGCTGTTTTAGAAGAGAATTTTCTCCACTGCAAACCAGCTGTAGGCACAATCTAGTTATAGACTCAGAAAAGCTGTGCTGTGATATATTAATTTACACCTACTGTGCTATTAAATGAAAAGTCAAAGGCCACGTACTGGGCACATAACTTTTACCCCAACATAAAACAGATTTTACATTTACTAGTAAAAATATTTAAGGTATGATGCCTGGGAATTTGCAGTGTGACAAAAAGAACCAAAGAATTTATTGTACAATTAGCTAACCCATTATACCAGAATGACTATAATAAATAGTGAATGAAATGATCAACTAGACCTTGAAAATTTAAACCAAATAACAGAACAGTTGTTGATTACTAAAATTGGGGCCACAAGTCAATGTTTTCAAACCAAATTTTTTTTCTTTTTCTTTTTTTTCTTTTTTTGAGACAGAGTCTCTCTCTGTCACCTGGGCTATAGTGCAATGGCGTCATCATAGCTCACAGCAACCTCAAACTCTGGGGCACAAGCAATCGTCTTGCCTCAGCCTACTGAGTAGCTGAGACCACAGGCATGCACCACCATGCTTGGCTAATTTTTTTTTTTTGTAGAGACAGGGTCTTGCTGGGTTGCCAGGCCAGTCTTGAACTTCTGGGCTCAAGCAATCCTCCTACCTTGGCCTCCCAAAGGGCTGGGATTACAGGGGTAAGACACCACACCCAGCCCACACCAAATTTTTGAAATGTAGTTGGCATCAACTAATCAGACTTTATGGCTAAAAAACTACTACATGATGCTATTCTTATTCCATAAAGTAGTAGTCTTGATTCTGTACATACTTTTTGAAAAGGTGGAGTCTCATATCTCAGGAGCAAAACAATGATAATTATAACTTTTTTAGTAGAAATATTCCATTTTAATTATGACAGTTGCTCTATTTTTAGTTGAGAAAACACACTTCCAAGGATGATACCATATTACACAGACACCGCTGATGACACCCCTATCACTGACCACACCCCTATCACTGACCACTTCCCTTGCAGCTACACATGATGATAGTTTCCAGAATGCTGCCAACTCTGGGGAAGGTAAATACCCTGGGGTGGGGAGGAGACACCCTCATCCAATGTGTAAGGGAGTCAGTTGATGAATGTCTCAGCATTGCTTACTGCTGGGTGATTTTAAGGTGAGCTTCCCAGAGGGTCCCCAGTGGGATGTGACCAGAGCAGTTCACACATCATCGCATCCTCACCTGTGCTTCCTAGGATAACTTCCCAAATAAATTAACTGTATCCATGTCCTTCCCTCAAAGTATGTTTTGGGGATAACTCAAGTTGAGAAAAGCAGCTTAAATGTGCCAGAAGTTTATGATTCTTTTTTGAAAAAGTTCAAAGGTGTATACAGTCAAGGGTTGGTAGGGTGGTTGTGCCATCCTCAACGTGTAGCTTTTTTATCCAGCTACAGGATTGTCCAAGTTGGCGACTCCACCTCTCAACATCCCCCAGCCTGTAAAAGGGGAAAAAGCAAAGAATGTGCAAGACATTTCTTGCACGGACACATCCTAGAAGTGGTACCCAACAGTCCTGGATCTTTGGTCGGGACGTAGTCAGACGGTTACACTCGGCTACAAGGGTAGCTGGGAAATGTAGTCTCCATTTGGCAATCATGTACACAGGTAAAAATTCAGGAGTTGTATTTTTTAAGAAAGGGTAAAAGGATATCAGTGACAAATACCTGCACCTTTATAATGTTCTATGTTACCTTAGGTCATATATACTTAATGTGATTAATCATAGGGTTAGGTTTAAATCTACCAACTAAATATTTGTTTTCTATTTATCCCATCTCTTCTCAGTTCTTTTTTCTTTCTTTGACGTCTTTTTGATTAAATCTTTTCTATGATTCCATTTTTTTCTCTTTTGTGAGATTAGTAGCTATACATCTTTATCTTGTTATTTTAGTAATAGTGTGAGGGCTTATAGTATTCATCTTTATCACTTTCTACCTTAAGCAATATTATACCACTTCACATATAACACCAGAACCTTACACCAGTATGCTTCCATTTTTGTCATACATTTTAGTTCTATATACGTATAACACCCACAATACATAATTATTTTTTTAGTCAATTAATTTTTTTGGCTAGAGTACAATGGCATCATCATAGCTCACTTCAATCTCAAACTTCTGGGCTCAAGAGATCCTCCTACCTCAGCCTCCCGAGTAGCTGGGACTACAGGCACAAGCCACCACACCCAGCTAATTTTATCTATTTTTAGTAGAGACAGGGTCTCACTCTTGCTCAGGCTGGTCTTGAACTCTCAGCCTTGAGCTACCCTCCCACCTTGGCCTCCCAGAGTGCTAGGATTATAGGCGTGAGCCACCGCACCTGGCCCAAGATACCTCATTTAAGTGAAATCATACACTATTTGTCTTTTTGTGACTGGCTTATTTCACTTAGCATCATGCCCTCAAGGTTTATCCATGTTGTAGCTTGTGTCAGTGTCTTAGCTCAGGCTGCCACAACAAAATATCACAGACTGGGTGGCTTAAACAACAGACATTTATTTCTCACAGTTCTGGAGGCTGTGAAGTCCAAGATCAGGTTGCTAGAATTGTGAGATCCTGGTGAGGGCTCTCTTCTGGGTTACAGACGGCTGCCTTCCTGCTGTGTCTTCACATGACATTAAGAGAGTCTAATCTCTTCCTCTTCTTATAAAGACATTAATCCTCTCAAGGGGACTCTACTCTTACTACCTGACATAAACCTAATTACCTCCTAATATTATCATATTGGGGGTTAGGATTTCAACAAATGAATTTTGAGGGGACAGAAACATTCAGTCCATAACAGTCAAAATTTTCTCTTTTTAAGGATGATTAATATTTCACTGCATTATATACAACATTTTGTTTATCCATTCATCCATCAGTAGACAGTTGGGTTGCATTTCTCTAATGATTAGTAATGCTGAGCATCTTTCCATATGCTTATTGGCCATTTGTATATCTTCTTTGGAAAAATATTTATTCGAGCCCTTTGCCTATTTTTAATCAGGTTGTTTGGGTTTTGTTGAGTTATAGAAATTCTTTATATAATCTGGATATTAAGCCTTCATGAGATATATGATTGTAAATATTTTCTCCATTCCAAATGTTGCCTTTGTACTCTGATGTTTGATGAATGAAAGTTTTTGAATTTGATGTAGTTCAATTTGTCTATGTTTACTTTTGTGGCCTATTCTTTTGATGTCATTTCCAAGAAATCATTACCAAGTCCAACATCACGAAGTTCTTGTCCCCTATATTTACTTCTAATAGTTTTATAGTTTTAGGTTTTAGGTTTAGGTCTTTGATCCATTTTGAGTTAATTTTGTATGTGGTGTAAGGTAAAGGTTCAAGTTCATTCACGTGCATGTGGATATCCAATTTTCCCAGCACCATTTGTTAAAGAGACTGTCCTTTCCCCCTAGAACATTGTCTTGGCACCTGTGTTGAAAATTATTTGACCATATATGGGGAGAAGGTATTTCTGGGCTCTCTACTCTATTCCGATGGTTTATATGTCTGTCTTTATGCCAGTACCACACTGTTTTGATTACTGTAGCTTTATAATAAGTTTTTTAATCAGGAAGTGTGAGACCTCTAACTTTGTTCTTTATCAAGACATTTCTGGCTGTTCAGGGTCCCTTGAATTCCGTATGAATTTTGGCACAAATTCTTTTTATGACTCTAAAATTATTTTAAAACAAAAATTTTATCAAAAATGTCATGATTATTGTTTATGTTAACAAACACTTCTATTTCTTTCAACAATTACAAGATACAATATTGTAGGTATGCATTATTTATACAATTTCTTATTGATGCACATTGGATGTTTGCCAATGTTATCCTCTTCAGACAGCTTCAGTGAACAACCTTATACATACATCTTTTATAACAAGTGACGGCAACGCTTAAAGTGGGATTGCTAAATTAAAGGATATACTCATTTTAAATATTGATTTATACTGAAAAACTGCACTATAGATTAGTATTATCAATTTATATCCTACCAATAGTTCATAGAGTTTTCCCTCCTCTCCTTAGTGTGCGGTTTCATATTTTTCATCCTTGCTAATTTGATGGGCTAAAACTGCATGCATTTATAATCAACTGACACCTTACAATTGAGCATTACATCTTCAGATTATCATGTAAACTCACAAAACTTGAACTTTTCCTATTCTCTTAAGTAAGAATGTTTTCAGAGACTAGCTCTTATTCCAGCTTATACAAGTTATAATTCTGCAGAAATCATAAGTCATGAATATTCTTGGCTACATACCATACACACTGACTATGATTAACTTTAACAGAAGGTAATGTACTGGAAGCATATTAGGATAGTCATAGAATTGACTGAAGCCTGGAGAATCAGCTTTTTTAAAAGTGGGTAGGGACTCCTGAGGGTAAGGCCACTAGAACCACAGCTATGGTCCCTGAGCAAGAAGGATTTCACTAGCATATTGCTACAGATGCAATGAATAACCTTCTGTTATCCTTTGTGTCCTGCACTCAATATTCAAAGTCCTGAGAGAGTGCCTGATTGGTCAGGTTTAAATCACATGGCTACCTCTTGGCTGCACCAAATAGAAGAAAAACTGACCCCTTCGGTTTCTACAGTGTCAATGGTATAAGTACATTATTAAACTAATTTATTTGATGGGCAACAGAAATAATTAACAAATTCATTGAAAAATATTAATAACAAAAAATTAAATGATGTTTGCCTTCAGTAATCATGAAATATACTTGTACATTAAAATAATATATCTTCATTCTAACTGGCAAAGAATGTTTTTTTAATTTTGAATAGGTAATTCAAAATAGGTGAAAATGTGCCTATGGTATATAACTTAAAAAGTATAAATTCAATGTGAACCTCCCCAAAACGATTAACCTGAATCTAATTATGAGAAAATAATCAGAAAAATCCAGACTGTATAACATTACACAAGACAAGTAACTTCGACTCTTCAAAAATACAAAGGTCATGATAAAACAAAAAAACAGTGGGAGCAGGAATATTCTAGACTAAAGAAGACTAAGTAGTCTCCTTCAATGATAACTATATGCAATGCATAGTCCTTGGTTGGACTGTGAATTTGAAAAGCAAAGAAGGAAAAAGACAGAAGTAAGGAAGAGAGAGGAGGAAGGGAAAAAAGAAGGGAAGAAAGGAAATTTATAGCAATATAAAGGGCATTTATGTGTCAATTGAGGAAATTTGGACATGGACTATATTTTAGAAACTGTTATTATATTAATGTTAAATTCTTGGAAAAATAGTATTGAGATTTTATAGGAGAGGATCCGTGCTTTTAGGAGACACATGCCAAAACAGTTAAGAATAAAATATCATGATGTCCCAACTTAATTTCAAAGGGTTCAACAGCAACAACAACAACATGAGATTCTAATACAAGGCATTAATCACAACGCAATTTATAATAGAAAAATAATGATCACAGTCCAAATGTCCTTAGTAGAAATGTCTATATAATGAAATTGTAGGCACTAAAATATCCTTATGCTTTTGGTTATTTTTCCTCCAAGGAACATGTGTTATTTAAGGGGATCTTTCTCAGAAGGAAATAATTTTTAATGTGATTTCTTTGAAATTAAGGAGTACCAAAGAATCACCAAACCTAATGCAAAGACCAATAAGTTTCTGAAGTAGCATTCCTATTTCTTACTGATCAACCTCTTCCGATTCAAAGATTCCATACAAAGAAACTCACTGGCAAAACTGAGACTAAGAAAAAAAAAACTTACATGGTTTCTTCTAACTTTGGTTCCTGTAGTCAAAATAAGGACTGAGTAGGAAAAACAGAAATCAGAGGGTGAACAGCCAGTTATGTACTGTTCAGTTTAAGAAGGCTGAAATAACAGATTTCAAGACACTTTCAGATATTTTGGGATAGGCCAGACGCTAAGCATTTACCAGCTAACATCTTCCCCCAAAAGCGAGAAATGGTCAAAAGGAATAAAAACAAACTTTATCTATCACTCTTTTTTCTAGGTTCAGTCTTGACACCCATATAAAACTTTCTCTGGACTCCTTTCCATTGTGTACTGAACAATGACCTCATGTCATCTCTGTCATATGTGCACAGGTTACTGATTTGCTTTATCTCCCTGTTGCCAAACAATAGGAAGAGTAGAGAGTTGAGTAGCAATGTCTTAGGTCTACAAATGGGACCATTTGGAAAGGCATTTTTCCTGCGGAACCTGTCTTCTCTGACTGAAACCTATTCAATGGGACTGTTCATTCCTGACCTCCTGGCCCCTTGGCACTGATCTGTCCCAAAGAAGATGCCAATATATTGTCTGTCAAATTTATATTAGAAAGCCATAGCATAAGGTCCCTATTTCTATATTGCACACAATGCTTTATGTCAAAGTTTGATAAACATGAAATCACATTTTCGAAGGTTAAAAAACAAGTGTCAGTCAGTCAACAGTGGTTGACCACTGTCAGTGTCTCGCTGGCTGACCTTGAACTCCTCCATGACTTTGAGGTCAATGATGTGTCATTAGAGGAATTTCTTATAGATTTATGATAAGCTCACTTCTCTATGATCTTGACATTAGAAACAATTTTAAGTTGTTCATCTTTAAACATCTACCTGGCGATTAAAACATAAAGCTAAAAAGGGATCAATCTTCTTTTTCGTCGTGCAATAGCCTAACAATTTTCATGCAATGAAATTGATGTTAAAAGGAGTTAAACATGCATATCTACTAGACAAAGAACACTAAGATTTCAATGGAAGCTAAGACCCAACAAAAGAGACAAGAAGGTAGAAGAAAAACAAAGAAATGTGCAGTATTTACCACAGATTCTATTTCCAACTCTATTTTATTTATATATAATAGAAGAAAACTAGCAGGTAGTATTATGCAAGCATCTTCGAAGATCTGAAAGAATTGTGAAGTTTATCTTTTACAATATTATGGCTATTGCATACCATTTAAATATTGCTCTTAGGTTTATAATATGTCACACAAATATATTAATTCATGTTATTCAAAGATGGTCAGGGTCAGTTTTTAATACCAAATACTAGGAGATTAAATTTAACCCAAGACAGCCTTATTTTGTTCAGATAGTAGAAAAGAGCACCTAAAAATTCTTAATTACTCTCAAAATGCAATTATTTCCCAGAAATAATGAGTTTTATTTGCTAGTTTTTGTTTGCTTGGCTGGTTGGTTTTGCCTACCTGAAAAAGAGAGATGAAAGAAATTAATTTGCATTTCCCTTTCTTCATTTTTCCGAGTATCAAAGTTACGAACGGAGAGATTTTAAACAAATGGCACAGATCTGTTACAGACATTCACAGATAATTATAGCAACCATCCTTTCGTTTTTTTCATCTTTTGAAGGTTAAAAGTTAGCTTACCATCCTCCCAGGTAGGCACAATGGACATAAAATAAATCTTATAATTTCTCAACTATGATTTAAAAGAAAGTGACATTCACCTCAATATTTTGCAGACATATTAATTACTGTACCTAAATATATTTAAGTATGTTTTTCAAATGTTTTCAGCCATGTGATATCCTGTAGTGTGTCTTCTGTATCAGACGAAGGGAGACTAAAAATGCTAGGCAGCTTTATTACTATTTAGCAATCACAATTCTTTAACCCATTTGAGTTTCTAACTCAGATAATGAAGTTCACTACACTTTAGTGTCTATGTACATTTCCTTACTGTCATTTGTTAAGACTTAAGTAAAGGCAGTGACTGAGGGCAAAACAGCCCTTAAACCTTGTACTTGGTATCTTTAGACTCACATCCACTTGCAAGAGAAATACAGGACAGATCTATTGTTCTGTATTAGCAGGACATTGTCCCAGGATATGAACACATGCAAACTACTCAGGAAGGCCTTTGAATATTTAAGGCAAGACACTAGTGGCTCATCCCAGTGGGAACCACAGAAAAGGGGAACCTGATTAAATTTAATGTCATTGTCACTTTTTTTTTCATTGCGAAGAATTATATAGGTAGCCATAGCTACCACACTGTTCAGACAGCATGACCACAATATTCCCCCTCAGAGGTTGGCGTCAAGGACTGAATTATTCACTCAAAGAATGTGATTCATTGCTGGATGTGGTTCTTACAAGATTAAAAGAGTCATCAGTAAATAAAATGCACATACAAACTCTAGGAGCAAAAGTAAGACAGACCACTGCAATCTTTTGATCACTGATTAGGCTTTGGAAGAATAATATGTTAAAAATAATAAAACTTTTTTAGTATAATTTAGACTGTGAGCCCAGCTCTCTCTTTTTTCCCCACTGAAAAATCAATTTAAAGTTAAAAAGTTTTAATATAAATTGCTGGAGTTTAGAATAAGATCCTCTTCCTACCCTATTCCTTTTAAATGGAAAGCCATTGACTCAATGTTTAGTTATGCTGGTCTATGGTAGGCAGCAACTCTGTTTAAAACCTAATTCATAAAAGGTTTGTTCAGCAACAGCAAAAATAAGCATTATAATAACTTAAACTTAGTGTTTACCATATACGTTATCCTTTACTGAAATGCAATTTCGCTTTTGTCTCTAAATTTACAATTTTCCTTTTCTTGGGTAAGTATTTCTAAGTGTGGAGAGCCATTTCTAAACATATATTTCACCTGGCTAAATCAAATCAATTTTTTTAAGTAAGATTGCTAAAAATTAAAACGTCAGAGTGTTTTCACTTACTCATCTTATCTAATCAAATATCTCCTACAGAAGAAAACATCTTATTATTTCGCCATCTATGTTAAATGCCTTAGAGGTTGTATCAGATTTATTATCTTTTTTTTTTTTTTCCCAAATATCAGGCCCTGGTCTTTAAAAGGTAACATAGAAATGAATGCTAGCTGCTGCATGAGGTAGTCCACCAAAGAAGTAATTGGTGGCTTTAGATAAACTCAGGGGACTAGTAACAAGCTTTACTTGCAGAATGTCAGTTCATCAGTTTAAACCCAATCCATGCTGGCCTGACTGAAAGCTACACCACCTGAGTGTCACTCACTGGAGTTTATAATGCGAACGGGAGGCAGACACAGTCTGATTAATCGTGGACACAAGTCTCCAACTCGGCACCCACCATCATAATTGGTTCCCTCGTTTGAAGTCTCAGGAGCCTGAATGGGCAATGGAATTTGAACTACCCTCTCATTCTGGTCTCACCAGGCTCCCCAGTGGGGGTTCTTGGAGAAGCTAGTAATGCTGCTATTGTGCCTTAAATCTGTCCTGTAGAAAAACAGAGAACTTTCCTCTGTACAAGCATACATTGACGCACCTTTAAAACACCAAATAATTCACTCTGCATTCGTAGGGTTAAAGCGATGTTCTTTTATGATTCCCTAAATAAAAATGTACATGAGCTTCTTTATCTGTTCTTATCTGCTTGGCAACAATTTTTTAAGAATATCAAAGAACATATATCCGTAAGAACATTATGGAGAACTTAATTTGTACTCTGAAACCTAATCACGTCATCATCCAGTAAAATTTTATTTATGGAGATTGGAATCACGTCTAGAATTTTCTTAAATACAATTTTATTCCATGTTATGAAAACATGCTAATGCCAAATTCAGAGATCATAATTCCTCCCTACTTTTAAAATATCTCTATGTAAATTCTACATATTGATTATTTAAATTAGATGCTTACGGAGACATCACCTTTGGGAGAGTTGGGTTGATTACCGTGGAATTTCTGAGAAGACAACGGTAAGCAGAGCAAGATTTGGAGATGCAACTTTGCCCCTGAAATACCAAGGGATATTTTCCTCAGTGAAATGTTAAACAATGTGCCGTCAACAATAAACTGACAATGCCTTTCCTGAGGCTTGTGGTGTGGTCACGGTGTTGATCTCATCTTTTCTTCTTAATGTGCTCGTTACAATGGTCATTCACGAAAACTACAGTACGGAGAAGTTTAAGATGCGTTTTCTGTAATGTTTCTTTCTTCCATCTGCAGCTGGGGGTTTGCAGCTGGGAGTTTACATCTGGTGTCTTTTTTCTTTTCTTTTTTTTTTTTTTTTCTGGTTACCTGAATGGATTTCCGCTTCTTAACTCTACCAGCTTGCCATTCCTTATGGCAATAGGTCCAATCAGAATATTTTAATGCTAAATATTTTCTTCTTCTTTAATGTCCTTAATTATATTCCTTTAAAATTATCTGGAACTCATGTAATTAAATAACTAATAGCTGCAAACAAAAATGATTTTAAAAATTTTAACTAAGGTTTACGTGTAAGGGATTTTTCTTTTCAAATTGGCTATCATCTAAAAAAAAGGTTACTAAAAATGCAATTACTTAACTACAGATAGTTTCTTGATATTACAGCTATAAATGTTTATGATATTTACAAAAAAATTCAGTGATAAAATCAACAATAATCAATAATTTTAATATTAACTTTAGCATTGAATATCCACTAATAAGTTCCCTTTTTTTACTTTAAGATCTCAATCAATTTTCTTCTCTCTTTGTTTTGTTTTTATTTGTTTGTTTAAGAGACAGAGTCTCACTAGCTCTAGTGCCCAGGCTGGAATTCCTGGGCTCAAGCAATCCTCCCACCTCAGGCTCCCAAAGCCCTGGGATTACATGTATGAGCCACTGCACGTGGCCTTTTCTACTCTCTTTGAACATCTTGGGCCTGATGCCTTACGGGTATGACTTAACCAAAGTTTTAGAGGCATGGTCTCATTCTCACTCCATTCATATCTCTCTAGATGCATTAGACCAGTTTTAAATCCACAGAGCTTATGTCTTTTATAGACCATTTCTACCTTGCATTTATAGAAACATATTCATTTGGCTTTAGACTCCATCCTTTTATCACATGTATATTGTCCATCTCACACAAGGAATCAGAAGAAATTAAGCATTAGATCTGGGAGGGAAAGAGACAGAAAGTCAGCAAATATAATCTCCTTGTACTCATGCCTAAGGATCTCAGCAGAACTTTACAAGGTACCACTACTGTGCAAATCTTTGGATGACTGGGCTTATCAGTCATCCAAAAGGAGGGAAGCAGAGAAAGAATGTCAGGGAAAAGAACAGAGCGTGGGTCCTATTACCAAGTACAGTAGCATCTGCATAAAGCTCCCCAGAAGGCCAAGTACTGCTTAACTCAGCAACGGAAGTGTGGCATCTAGTGGACATTTAGTTTCTGCAATACTTTTGTATTTTGCAGAGAAATAGATGTGATGTAGTATAGATCTTTGTGGTTTAACTGTTTTGCTATTGTTGTTGTTTTAAACAAGCCATGTTTTCATCTTCCGTGTTAAGCCTGACTTTTTTTTTTACTAATTTGGCAGTAAAATGCAAGCTGCCCATATGACAACATATCGTTTAGAATCTATAGTTCTACAAAGTGATTCTTATCTGTGTGCTTACTTCTTATTTTGAAAAATATTGGAACATAGGATTCTTAAATTATATTTACATGAAATAAAACTGTTTCGCTATTCTTAGAATATTAAGTTTCACAAAATGTGAAAATGTTTTCAAATTTGTTAGAACAAAAAAAAGGTATGCAAAATGCATTGCTTCATATCACGAAAATCTTTTACAAATCAGAGATTTCAAGAAACAACGGAGATATTGAACTTGAAATTCATAGCGTACTAAGGTATATATACACGGACAATATTTTGGAAAACAATATTTTCAAACCATGGTATTTTAAATTTCAAAATTACAAACATGTTTCAGGCCTTATTGATTTTAAGTTACTCATTGATAAAATAAAACAGTTGCACATTATTTTAACAAAATCTAACTTCTAAATAATTATCATGACCCCAAATACGTTAGCTTACTACAATATGGAGTCATATTGTGAAATTTGCCTTTGTCGCCTTGTCAAATCAGTCAAGTGTTTTAAAAAACTTAAAAATGTGACTTGGTATTTATTAAAAGTTAAGTAATTTCAAAACAGTTTAGTGTTTTTCTATGAATTGATAAACTTTCAATTTACCAAAGACTTCTTGGCAAGCTTTTGCTTTATTCTAAAATATTATTTGTCTGATATTGAATCCCCGATATTTTCATAGATATGCTTGTATATCCTGATAGAGTTAGCATTTTAGAGATAGGGAACACTAAAGAATAATTTGTGAATTTCAGGTTGACATCCTGAAATGCCTTGGGTTTTTCACTCCTTGGGGGAACAGCAGAACCATATACTCTGTTCGTGGTTTGGTCCCCCCTAGTGGACATCAAGTAACACTGTAAACTAAAATTCTTACATAATAACCCGGTGGTCAGTCAAAGTATTATAATAGAGACTAGTTGTGGGTTTAACTGAGAAACTAAAGTGGTCATGTTCCCATAATATGTATGAATCTAACAGTTCACATATAACTTGGTGTCTAACCATTCCTTCTTCAAAATGTGGGTAAAAGACCTTTACTTAATCTGTAAATCCATGAAGAAAATTATATACTCCCAAAGATAAATGTCTTCATAATTTGGTAAAATATGAAAGAAGACATTTATTTGGAAACTTTTTTATTTCTTTATTTCCAAAGTAGACTAATAATCATCTATACTTTGTTCCATGAGACTTTCGTAAATTTGGGAACACCTCTTCTTGTACTTCCTAAAAGACCCCTCACTCTAAAAATTTTGTAGTAGTTTTTAAAGTTTGCAATAGTATTTCTTTAAGGGAAAGCTCTTCCTTCCCTTATAATAATACTCCTGAGCATATAATCATCTTTCTGCATCTTTCTAAAATAAATGAATAAATGAGAAAATGGAATGGAAAGAATCAATGAATCTTTAATGTAATATTTGCATTTAATAAAATTTGCTCTTAAACTACCATTTCTAAAGAGCATTTCATTCTTGACCTTAGGGATATAAAGTGAACTAAATGAATAGTAATTTTATCCTACTTACTTATTTATTTTAGAGACAGGGTCTCATTCTGTCACACAGGCTAGAATACAATGGCACAATCATAGCTCACTGTAACCTCAACCTCCCGTGCTCAAGTGGTCTTCCTATCTCAGCCTCCCAAGTAGCTGGGACTACAGGTGCGTGCCACCCTGCCTGGCTAAATTATTCATAATTATAAAAACTAAATAGCATCATAAAAAAGTATATTAAAAAATAAAATTAGTCTGGGAGGCCGAGGCGGGTGGATCGTTTGAGCTCAGGAGTTCGAGACCAGCCTGAGCAAGAGCGAGACCTCATCTCTACTAAAAAGACTGAATGCTTTCCCCCTAAAATAAAGTACAAGGCAAAGATGTCTGCTCTCATCACTTCTATTTAACATTATATTGGAAATTCTAGCCAGGGTAATCAGGAAATAAATAAATAAATAAATAAAGGATATCTACAAAAGAAAGAAGTAAAAATATGGCAATATGATCTTGTATGTAGAAGATTCCAAAGAATCCACAATAAAACTATAAGAACTAATAAGTTCAGCAATGTTGCAGGACACAATATCAATATACCAAAATCTATTACACTTCTAAATATTAGAAATGAACCCAAAAATAAAATTAAAAAAAAAATTCCATTCACAGTGGCATCAAAAAAAAAAATCAAATAGTGTGGTATATACGGGATTTCATCCATGGTTCCCGGATAATAACTCTAATAGCCCTTGTTATAGTAAGCAGAATCTCTCTCTCTCTCTCTCTCTCTGACCTTTCACCTGCCCATGGAAGGACTCTTTAATCTGACTGTGGATCACATGACCCTCATTCCAGAGAAGGTTCTATCCCATTCTCTGGAGGAAGGAATGCTCTACAGAAAGACCAAGAAGAATCTGGACAGGGCTGGCTGAGTTTAGAACATACACTTTTTGTCCAATCACATTTCAACATGGTTACCCATGCTTCAGTCATGACTAGCCAATGGATCTTCATAAAAGGCCCAAGAGGACAGGGTTCGGGAGCTTCCAGAGAGCTAAATGCACGGAGGCTAACAGGAATGTGAACAGGAACTCATCTGCCTGCCAGGAGGGTAGAGTACCACAGCTCCCCTGGACAGAAGCTCTCGTGCTTGCAGCCTTTCCAGACCTCTCCCTGCGCATCTCTTCATCTGCCTGTTTATTTGTATCCTTTAAAATATCTTTTGTAATAATCTCGTGCTGGGGCTCAGAAACTGATACCCTAAAATACAATACTTGAACATGTTAAACTGAAGAGTCCTAAAGGTCCCTCTGACCTTCCCCCCACCCCCACTGTTTCTCCCAAAGCATAGGATGAAGTTGAAGTTCCTTGGTCTGCCTGAAATCCAGACCTATGGAGGAGAACAAATTTTTTTCTTTCCTTTCCTCTTATCTCATTATCTATTGCAGAAGAGCTAGAATGAAACCACATCTGAACAGACCTTTTCACAAGACAATGTCTTTCTCTTGGAATCGTTCAAATTCCAAAGAGAACTGTTTGCAAATTAATCTCTGTTCCCAGATCCATTCATTCTCCCTAGTAATCCTTTATTGCCCTCAACAGAATTCCTTTTCTCCCCCATCCCATAACCTATCTTGTCACCATAACCTGTTTTGCCAGGATCCAAGGCCCTATTCTGTCTGTAACCTCAAGAGGGTATACAAGCTTCTGACCTTGGTGGGGGGGACATTATTCACTCTGTGATTTCGGACCCCCCCACACACATTAATAAACGTTTGCCTTTTCTCCAATTAATCTGCCTTTTGTGAGTTGACTTTTTTCAGCAAATCTTCTGAGCAGGAAAGTGAAGTTTCTCCTTTGGCTTCCATACTGGTAAACATAAGTAAGTGTTTCCCTGAGTTCTGTGAGCTGCTCTAGAAAATTAATTGAACCCAAAGTGGGAGTGGTGACGTAACAGAAATAACAGCCTGGAAAAGGGTAAAACGTTTTACAAGCTGTCTCTTTAAAACCCCCTCACCCTTTTTGGGAATGAAAACCTGCATTCCTGCCCAAGGCCAGTAATTAGAGGGGCAAGGGGACTGTCCATTATTCTTTTTACCACAGGAGAGGCTCAATGGAATTGTCCTGGCAGAGTTGATGAGATTGTCTCCACCCAGAGCTGCTATAGTTAAACAGCAGTAGCCTGAAGCTGAAAACTCCCTTTAAAAGCTCTGTATTTCTGCTTATAAATAGGATGGTTGTACATTAAGATGAGAGTCTACCATCCTCCTTATATGCCGGAAAACTAATAAACTTCCCTTTCCTTTTCCTCAAACCAATTGTCCTCCTTCTTCTGATGTGGCCACAGGGACAAGTATTTGACTTTCAGTAACAGTGATGACTCCAACTTAAAGCAGTTGGTCAGACAGTCCAGAGGCTGGGACTTCTGACTGGTGGGAAGGAGGGAGTTGTCTTGAGTAACTGAGCCTTCAACTTGTGGGATTTGATGATATGTCCAGGGAGACAGCATCAGAATTGAATTGGAGGGCACCCAGCTGGTGTCCTTTGCAGAATTAACTGCTTGCCTGGTATATGGAAAGAAACCCCCGGTCACAGAAGTCTTCTGTGTTGATTGTTGTTGAGTAAGAGAATAGGAAAATGCCCTCTGAGTTTGTACGTTTTTTTCACCATCACTTAGGAATAAATTGAACAAAAGATGTGCAAGACTTGTACACACAAAATTGTAAAACACTGCTGAGAGAAATAAAAGATCTAAATAAATGGAGAGACATTTGATGTTTATCAATTGGAAGACAAGATTATCAACATGGCTATTCTCCTCAAATTTATCTACAGATTCAACAAAATTCCTACCAAAATTCCAGCAAGCTGTTTTACAGACACTGACAAGCAGATCCTAAAATTTATGCAGAAATGCAAAGGATCCAGAATAGCAAAATAATCTTGAAAATGAAACAAAGCTCACATTACTTCATTCCAAGATTTTCTATAGGAGCCCAGAAATAAACACTCTTGGTCTATTGGTTTTGGGCAAAGGTGCCAAGACAATTCAATAGGAAAAAAAAAAACACAATCTTTTCAACAATTGGATATCTACATACAAAACAATGAATTTAGACTCACACAATACACAAAAATTACCTCAAAATGTATCTTAGCCCCGAGAAATAAAATAAAATCCTACCTCCCAACTGACTGAACAGACCCCCTCTTGGCCAAGGGGATTCCCAGAGAAACCTTAAAATCTGAATTCTCAGCCATGATGGGACCAGAGGTCAGACACACATTGTTACACTCCCTCCCTCACTAACCTCACTATTAGGCTTTCTCTCCTAAGAGTTAAAAAGAAACCAGCCCTTTTGAAAGTCTTGCTCCATCTCTAACTTACACAACTGACCGGCATTCCTTCCTGATGACAGACTACCCACTGTGGACTGGTTCTGGCTGGTTTATAGAGCCTGAGCACAGGATGCCTCTGTGTCCTCTGTTTCACCTTTTGCCTAATTTTAATGCATTTAAATGTTAAGTCTCCACCCCAAAGTGAATATGAGACATATGTAACATACATGTTTGCTTACTACACATGCGCATGCCCCATCATAAATATTCATAGCTCTTCCTATAACCTGTTGAATATGTATACTTAGCTGACCCATTCAGCATAAATTTCTGTCTCATCCTTCTTTCCCTCAAAGTGCCTGGATATTTGCTTTCTGCCAGAGGCTATGCTTCCTAGCCTATGGGATGACCAACCTGCAGGTTGCAACCCTTTATAAGAAATAAAGCTCTCTGCTCTACGGGGCTTCAGTAAGCAGCAGTGGCAGCAGCTCAAAAAAATTTAAATTTAAATTTAAAAAGATAAAGAAATAGTGCTCTCCTTTCCAAATTTATGAACATGGTGATTATTCAGTTGACGGCCCTCAACATAAAACTAACTAAACATAAAGTATCTAAAAACTTGGAATAAAACACTGTGAGAAAATTTTCATGGCTTTTGGTTAGACAAAGATTTCTTAGATATAACATTAAAAGCATGATTAATAAGGAAAAAAACTGATACACTCAAATGTTTATAGCAGCACAATTCACAATTGCAAAGATGTGGAAACAACCCAAGTGCCCATCAATACATGAGTGGATTAATAAAATGTGGTATATGTAAACCATGGAGTACTACTCAGCCATAAAGAAAATGGTGAACTAATACTTCTTGTATTAAGTTGGATGGAACTGGAGACTATTCTTCTAAGTGAACTGTCGCAAGAATGGAAAAACAAACACCACGTGTACTCACCATTAAATTGGAACTAATTGATCAACACATAACGGCACACATGGAAATAACATTCATTGGAAATCCAGCAGGTGGGAAGGGGGAGGAGGTAATGGCTACATTCACATCTAGCAGGTACAATGCACACTATCTGGGTGATGGACATGCTTACTACTTTGACTCAAATGGTACTGAAGTAATTTATGTAACCAAAACGTTGGTTAATCCCCATAATATCCTGAAATTTAAAAATATATTAAAAACCAGAAAAAGAGAAAAAACTCATAAATTCAACATCATCAACTTTTAAAAATTTATATTTCAAAAGATACCATTAAGAAAACAATAAAGTTGGGTGTGGTGGCTCCTGCCTATAATCCCAGCACTTTGGGGGGCCAAGGCAGGAGGATTGTTTGAGGCCAGGAATTCAAGACCAGCCTAGGCAACATAGTGAATCCCTGTTTCTACAAAAATATTAAGAATTTAGTCTGTGTGGTGGTGCATGACTGTAGTCCCAGCTACTTGGGAGGCTGAGGTGGGAGGATCACCTGAGCCAGGAGTTCAAGGATGCAGTGAGCTATGATAGTGCCACTGCACTCCAGCCTGGGCAAGGAAGACCCTGTCTCAAAAAAAAAAAAAAAAAGGAAAATAATGAAATCACAATTGAGAAAAAAATCTTTGTAAATCATATATCTGATAAAGGATTCCTATCCATTAAAAAAAAAAAAGCACTTTTGCAACCCAAATAAAAAAGACAAATAACTCACTTAAAAAATAGGCAAAAGACTTAAATAGACATTCACCAAAGAAAATATATGAATGGCCAATAAACACATGAAGAAATGGTTAACATTATTAGCCATTAGGGAAAAACCATTAAAATCACTTGACCCCTACTAGGGTGGCTATAATTAAAATGACAAACAATAATAAGTATTTGAGAGCATGTCGAGAAACTAGAGCCCTTAAATGCAGCCACTTTGGAAAACAGTTTGGTGGTTTTTTCCAAAAATTAAGCATAAACCTACCTTATAACCCCACAGTTCCACTTCCAGGTATGTATTCCAGAGAATTGAAAACATATATCCCTACAAAGAGACTTGAATATTATGTTTATAAAAGCATTATTCATAATTGCCCAAAGTGGAAAATTCCAAGTGAGCATCAGCTAGCGAATGGATAAACGAAATGTGTTATATCTATATACTGGAATTCTATTCTGCAATAAAAAGGAACAAACTACTGAAAACAGATGAACTTCAAAATACCATGCTAAAGGAAGGAAGGTAGCAATAAAAGACCATATATTGTATGATTCTATTTATATGAAATACCCAGAAAAAGAAAATCTATATAAACAAAAAAAGTAGATTAGTGCTTTCCTGGGCCTGGGATTGGGAGTGGAAATTGAATGCAGATGGGTAGGAAAGAGCTTTTAGGGGTGATGGAAATGTTGCAAATTTGATTGTAGTGATAGTTCACAACGCTGTAAATTTACCAAAAAAATCACTGCATTGTACATCTAAAATGGGTAGATTATGGTATATAAATTATAGCTCAATCAATCCATTGGACACACTTGAAGTTCTGACTCAGGTGGGGCAAAGGCAATATACGTAACCTAAACATTTGTACCCCTGTAATATGTTGAAATAAAAAAAATAAAAATCCTAATGATTTCACAGTAAGTGATGGGCATAGGATTTAAACTTAGGCCTGACTTGCCTTTAAATCTGTGTTCTCTTTTGTGATGACTTAAATCCATAAAAATAGACCTTTTGAATTTGGAGGTAGCTAGGAAGTGAAAAATTTTAGGAAAAGGTGCCTTCCAATAACAATTGGCTTTTGAGGCTTTTTTCACATCTCCTTGATGAAATATTTGCCTTTAAGATTTTGATTAGTCCATGCAAGTTGCAGGGAAAAAAAACATTCTTTGGAAAACCTAGAACACACTTTGCGGGATTAACGGATTCCAATTCTATGGGAGTTATTTTACAATTCTGTAAGTTTTAGATAACTGTGATAGCATAGTGAAATAATTCTAGTCTATACACATGCAAATGAATTATGTCTAGTAGATGGAAAACTCTCCCCTACCATCCCTCTCCCCCACAGAAAAACAGTTTGCCTCTGTTTGTGCCTCCATTTCAATATTCGTGATTAATAAATGTATCTATTCTTTGGATTGTAAAAAAAACAAACAAAAAAGATTTTAATTAGTCAATTATTATTTGCAGGTTATTATTTTTATTTGTTAACAACTTTGCTAACAAAAAAGTCACAGAAAAAATTTTGGAATTCAAAACATAATATACTTTAAAATGATTTGTTTTCCCTTATTCAACAAAAGTAACAGATTATATCAGCAGCCCACTCATCCTGATTTCCAAACTCTCCATTCTCTGTAACTTCTTGGAGCCAGAACATCCAGCCTGGGAGTGAGTCACCTTATCCAACACCAACACCTGTGTATAACACGATCACCCCAATACTAATTTCACTGAGATTTTCATCTAGCTTACTTTTCTACACCTTTAATGATCCTGGCTTAATCATATGGCAATGTATCAGAAAGACACAATTTCTTTACAAAAAAAAAAAAATAGAAAGAAATTTTCTGTCTTTCACAAAGCAAAGCAAATTTCTAATCTAATAATTGTGACTCTCATTGCTTTTCCTTTCTTGAAAGTTTTCAAAGGCTTTTTGCAGAAAACTATTCCTGAAGCTCCTCTCCTACACACACCCCTTGCCTAACTAAATCCTAGTCATCCTGGTCTTAGTCCAAATGTTACTTTATTTATTCATTCGTTTTTTTTTTTAAGTATCACGTGCATACTATAGGCAAGGCACCATGCCGTGCTAGATTCCGAGGAGTAAGTGAACAACAGGGATAGCTATCCTTTTGGAGATTATGGGAGTTAGGGGAGCAAAGAAACATTACAATTTAAAAGCTATTTATAACTATATAAATTTAATCACCAAAGGATGAGTGCTATAGAGGAAAGATGCAGGTTACAAAGAGTAAAACTAGGGGACCTAATTTAAATCGAGATGTCTCCAAAGGCCTCTTGATAAGTGACATTGAAACAGCCTGAAGTATAAAGAACAATTATCATGGCAAAGAGGGAGGAGAAGAGTTGAATAAACCAAAGGAAAAGAGGAAAGAGACCCAAGTTTGGGAGCACCTGAAAAGAGCCCACTGCGGCTAGAGGACAGTGAGCAACATGGAGAAAGTCATCGAGATGAAAGTGAAAATGTAGACAAGGCCCCGCAGGCCTCCTTGAGGATATTTACATTTTGTTTTTAAGGACAAAGGGAAGCCTGTGGCTGGTTTCAACCCAATAAATAACGAAATCTGATTTACATTTCAAAAAGGTCTCTATTGTTACTGTATTGAGATTGGATGAGGCCAATTAAATTAAGAATGTGTAACTCCCAGATTATTAAAAGAGGCAGTTTTGGTTGGGAGTGAAGTGGATGAAGAAGGCGTTAGCGGTTCCAGTTTCTGGTACCCTCTAATCTCTCCCCCTGGGTAGAAAAGACAGGTAATGTCTGGGTCACCTCCCTCAGGATGGGTATGACCTGTGATGGCTGTCACGGTAACAAAAGTTTTGTTTGTTTGTCATTATGGATCAATGTTTTATTTGTTTGTTATTATGGATCATGGTTTGGTTGTTCCTGGGTCCCAGATGATTTTATGTTCAGGAGAGGGGAGGAGTAGCAACAAGCAAGCAGGAGGAACACGATAGCATCCTCAGGGCACCATCCTTCAGTAGCGGTTCTTCTGACTTCTATCATCAAAACCAGGGGTCTGCTCTTCAATGATGCATCTCATACTTGAGTGAGAGCTTCTTTCTCGTTCAATAAACTTTCGACATTTGCAAGAACATCAACATCAAAGAGCCACATCAGAAACCAGTATGTTTTGGGAGCTACTGATTGCCAATAACGTAAAATAATTCTGGGAGTAAAAGTAAAATGTGTTTCATCTTCCATCTCTTCCCTGAAGTCTTACAGGGAACCTCTTAAAGTTCTATTTTTGATTCTGTCACACTGAGAGATGAGAAAAAGGGAAAGAGCAAGCATCATTATGTTTACATATTATTATAAGAAAGCAAAATTAGAAAGAATTGAAGATTTAAAATATCTTCTTTACATGGGAAAATGTCATGTCTGGAATCTGCTTTAAAATAATTCAACGGGTGGGGATAAAAATAAAGTTGATAATTGCTGAATCTGCATGTTGTATCCATGGGAACTCATTAGACAATTTTCTATTTTTATTTGAAATTTTTCATTAAAAAAGCTTTAAAAAAAATCCATATGGATTGAGGAAGTGAGCAAGTGGACATTCTCTGATACACTACCAAGAGCATAAGTTGGCATAACCTTTTAAAAAGTAATGTAGAAGTTCCTATCAAAATTTAAAATGTGCACACATTCTGATGTATCATCAAATTTAGCCTTCATAAATAACATTAATATTTATTTAAAAGGATGTTCACTGTACTACGATAATATTATGGAAACATAACTGCACATTAAGTAGAGCAATAGTAAATAAGACAAAGAAATACTATACTCATCTTTTTTTATGAGATAAACTTGTAGGTACTAATCTAGAAAATGGTCCATATTATATCATTAAGTGAGTTTTTAAATTGGAAACTGAATTATTGGCATTATGCACGTGTCCCTTATACACTGATATGTATAACTTCAGGAAAAGTTGAGAAGGATACAATTAAATGTACAATGGGTAATGAAGTATAGGTTTGCTTTCATCCCTTACTGTAAATATTTTGTCTTTTCTCAAGTAGTGGGATTACAGGTGGCTTTTATTATTTGTTGTACCCAAGATCACACACTTAGTGACAGATCTAAGCAATAAACCCAAGTGGTCTGGCTCCAGAGGCCTGCTTTTTAACCACTCACTAAACTGTCTTTATCTGGAGCACTATATAAAGTAGGAACTAATAAATTTAGGATTTATTTTTATTTAGTTCTTACCTATCATACCCAGAGTGGCTATATCTTCCTAATTCCAAATATCCCTTAGCATCCTGGCATCAAGAGTGCCTATTGGCCGGGCACTGTGACCACGCTTATAGTCCCGGGTATTGGGAGGCTGAGGTGGGAGGATCTGTTGAGCCCAGGAGTTTGAGCCTGCAGGGAGCTACAATCCTGTCACCGCACTCCAGCCTGGGCAACAGAGCAAGACCCTGTCTCTAAAAAAAAAAAAGAGAGAGAGAGAGAGAGAAAGAGTACCGTTCGTTTCATGAAGTATTGACCCATAACATTTAGGCCCTGGTTATGTCCCTCAGAGATCTATTTACAAGAAAGAAAGAAAGAACAAAGAACTATTTACAGGGCTTTAACATAAATCACTGTTAATTGTGGTACCCTTGAAATTACAACAGCTTAGTTTGGGCGTGTAGTTAAGCCAATTATTTTGAAAATACTACTGAAATGTTCAGTAAGCAACCACCCCTCTGGCCCCCTTTGCCTGGCTTCTCTGTCATTGTTTGGAGCTTCTGTTTTGAAGACAATAGCCTCTTTGTTGCAAAGCCACAGGTGAAAAAAAACTACTCCTGCTCAAAGGTGACAGGTTCCCTTCATCATTAATCCCAGGATGACCCCACCCCACCCTCCAGAAGTTCTCCGACTATAAAGGTTCTCATGTGTATGCCTGTTAAAACCAAGTTCCTTTAGTCCTGTTCTTGTCTTTTTTTTCCGACCTCTGCAATTTCTTTTTCCTTGAGGCATTTTATTTAAGTGGAGGCTCTAGGTTACATAAACAAGGTAAGGAACATTTTCTTGCCTAGCCAACTAAAAGAATCTTCTTGAAATAAACTGAGGTAGGATTAGTAAAAAAGAGAAAAGCTTCTGCCAAAAAAAGCAAAGAAATTGTTGTTAATAGTGCCCGGAATTAATTAGATGGGCAGCTTAGCAGCAGCGTTGCATTACTAGTTTTTTCCTTTATCTCCAGCAGCTTTTAGAACACTTTGATTTTTCAGGCATATTTTGGGTCCAAGATTTCTTTTATGAAAAAAAAAATTTTTGCTTGACTTAGGCAAAGCACATGAAAGCAATTTAAAGCACATATAAGATTAAGGAGCTACCAGTTTTTTCCAAAGCATATTTTTTAATTACCCTGGTCTTTTATAATACATTTGTTCAGAAGCTTGTGCACTGGGCCTGTTTACTAACTTGAATCTGAAAATATTTTTGCTTTTAAATCTCTATGTAAAATTCTACAGCAGATATAATGAGTTATTTAAGATAGATATTGGTCTTACTTATAATATGGAGAATTAATTCTGTAGCATTATATAAGTCCCATGTACATCTGTATGCAGATGTAAATGATGCCTATCTTAAAATCTTTTCTAAAAGAAATATTACATGAGTTAGCACATACATGATAGATAACACGATGCTCAAAAATACTTACCAGATTCTTTTGTCTACTAAAGGTTTTGAGAATTTTTCCCCCAGAGTGAAATGAACAAATTTTATCTGATCTTCATATTAAATAATTGAGAAAAACTGTCTGTCATGGCAGCTACTCTCCATAGGACTATAATGACAATTTGATCTCAAAAAAGTACCCTAATGGCGAGTGTTAGTGGCTCACGCCTGTAATCCCAGCACTCTGGGAGGCTGAGGCGGAAGGACTGCTTGAGGTCAGGAGTTCCAGACCAGCCTGAGCAAGAGTGAGACCCCGTCTCTACTAAAAATAGAAAGAAATTAGCCAAAGAACTAAAAATAGAAAAAAATTATCCAGGCATGGTGGCACGTGCCTGTAGTCCCAGCTACTTGGGAGGCTGAGGCAGGAGGATCGCTTGAGCCCAGGAGTTTGAGGTTGCTGTGAGCTAGGCTGATGCCACGGCACTCTAGCCCGGGCAACAGAGTGAGACTGTGTCTCAAAAAAAAAAAAGAAAATCTCAACGGAGGAGCATACATTCAAGGCAACTTGAACCTCCTGGGGATACGGTTGGAGGGAGACTCAATTGAGCTCTCTCTTCACACGTGCCCACTTCCCCTTTGACCTTCTCCAAGTTTTCACTTAGCACAAAAGCCCTCATCAGAAGCTGAGCAGTTGCTAGCACCATGCTTCTCGCCCTGCCTACAGAACCATGAGCTAAATAAACCTCTTTTCTTTATAAATTATCCAGCCTTGGGTATTCCTTTATAACAACAAAAAATGGAGGAAAAACCCCTCAATTGACTATCTTTCCACCAGATGATAGGAATACATCAGAGATGGGGGGAAAAGACAAAATTACTGTGCACTAGTTTTGGAAATGTGTCTACTAATTTGCTCTGTTTGGAATGACTCGTTTTTCTTAAAAGTTTCTGATTCCACCAACATTGAGTGGCATGCCTAAAATTTTCTGATTTTTGTCAGATAACGTGCAAATCTAGTCAAAGTTTATAATTAGGACAGCAGGAATTTCATTCACAAAATTATTTTCATTCTATTCCTGATCATCTAATATATATTCCTTTAGAAAAGAAAGGAAACAAGGAAGAAAGGAAGGATAGAAGAAAAGGAAGGAAGGGAAAGTAGGAAGGGAGGGGCAAGATCCCCGTCTTCCAGAGTGCTATAATCTGTTTTTTGTTTGTTTGTTTGTTTGTTTGTTTTGAGACAGTCTCACTCTGTTGCCCAGGCTAGAGTACAGTGGCATCATCATAGGTCACAGCAACCTCAAACTCCTGGGCTCAAGCCATCTTCCAGACGCGAAACCTGCCAGCACCTTGACTTTGGCCGGCACCTCGATCTTTTACTTCCCAATCTCCAGAATACTGTGAGCAATAAATTTCTATTATATAAAAATTACCCAGTCTGTGGTATTTTGTTATAGCACAAACACAGACACAGAGGCATTCAAAATGTAATCTTTTTACCCTTTCCCATTTTGGAAATATTCATTTCACAAAATATTTTTCTTTTTTTTTTTTCATAGAAAGTCTGACTCAAATTCGTCAAATATTTTGGAGGTGCCCAAGTGCTACATCCTGTGTTACATGCTAAAAATACAGCACTGAGCAATCCAGGCATGGCCCATACCTGTGCAGAATTTAAAGAGGACTTAATAAGTTACAGTAGAACAGACTAAAAATCTGCAAAAGATAAGTAGATATTCATTTTTCTGATTAACTTAAAATATCTCTAAGGTATGTTTTATTTTTTCTTTTTTTTGAAGAAGCAAGCTTCAATCTGATCTAAAGTATTTTTAATTTCTCACTTCACCAAGCTTCACTATTATCTAATGGATATATTGAATTTAAAGGTTAGATGCAGAAAAAAATAATATTCTATTATAGCAAGTGCCTTCTAGGCAGATATTTAAGATAGATATTTCCAAATTTCATTCTTACAGACTAGTTATTGTTATTGAACACAGCGACAAATATAACAGACTAATTATGCTGTTTGGAGAAGTGGTTTTTAAAATGGTCACAATTACTGTAGTTGATTAATTTTTTATAAGCTTGGACAGTGCCAAAGGGCAAATCTAATCTATGGAAATTAAGCCTAAAATTATTTTTAGTCCATTGAATGCAATTTTAAAATGCCTTCTAAAGGAATTATCACATATAACAGATATAGACAGAAATATTTGAAATCTAAGTTACTTAAAATCTCTTCTACAATAAAAAAATTCTCCTATACTCTATAAGGTTTGAAAGAAAATAAGTACAGATACGAAAACCATCTCAATATGAATTCTTCTGGCTCATGGGAACACATTTTAATTTTAAAAACCACTTGGTATACTTGTTCTTTTTGAAGTGCTTCCCCTATTTCCACAAACTGAAAAGTATAATTTAGATTTAAGTCTTCTCCGCAGGAGTTGATTAGAAACATTCCTAATACACAAAATTCAGAAGGTGAATTCCACCGTCTGAGGTAGAAGAAAAAATTACTGTTATAGAACAAACAGGCTAACTTCCTCACAGTCTTAGAGTCTTCTCTGATGTCTTCATTCTTATCTAATTACCTCTTCTACCTTAATCCCTCAACACTGCTCCCTTTCCTACTCTTGAAACACCACTTAGCACACCAAAGGTGTACTGATTCATTTATATCTTTTAACATCACAGTTTGGTGTTTTTCATATTGTGCTATACATGTCCTTATACTTTGTTCAAGCAATAGAATGTTTTTCCCATAAATTCCGACCCACCCTAGTGCTTGCTCAAGAATGGGCGGGCACATTAAAAATTTGTGCTTAGGCCGGGCGCGGTGGCTCACGCCTGTAATCCTAGCACTCTGGGAGGCCGAGGTGGGCGGATCGTTTGAGCTCAGGAGTTCGAGACCAGCCTGAGCAAGAACGAGACCCCGTCTCTACTAAAAAAATAGAAAGAAATTAATTGGATAACTAAAAATATATATAGAAAAAAAAATTAGCTGGGCATGGTGGCGCATGCCTGTAATCCCAGCTACTTGGGAGGCTGAGGCAGTAGGATCACTTGAGCCCAGGAGTGTGAGGTTGCTGTGAGCTAGGCTAACGCCATGGCACTCACTCTAGCCCGGGCAACACAGTGAGATTCTGTCTCAAAAAAAAAAAAAAAAAAAATTTGTGCTTACCTTTTAAATGTAATAGTCCTCAAATAATCTTGTTGTTTCACTCAAATCCAAAGATCTAGTTCAGTTTCTGTGGAGCTGAAATGCTTACTGGCTCTACAATCTCCAAGCTGCCTCTAACTTTTCAAATCATTCCTTAATCTTGGAGTTAAGAAGACAATGGCAGTAGTGACTATCAGCTGGTGATAACATTTGGGGCATTCCAGGTCCCAGTAGTTCATGTCCCACCCTCTGGAATATATGCATGAGTAATGCCAACCTCACCCTATTTCTGGGTTTCCTACTACTTGGTAAGGTATCAGTGCTTCTCAATTTCTTGCTTTACTCTTGGAGAGCATCTAAAGGAGCTTGGATGAGGTTATCTATCTTGCTGGAATTAGACATTAAATAGGGCCAGTCCCTAGAACCACAAACTCAGCACCTGTACCTGGGTCTGATTCACAATGGTTGTCTACTATCTAGCTCAAAATCATACAGGTTTTTTCCATTAATGGCCACATAATCAGAAAGCCAAATAAAAGCACGCAGCATGGATTATTTTATTGATTTATCACAACGAGGAGGCAAGAAGATCTGGGAGCACATTCATTAATGAGGAACATCTCAAGGAAAAAAAGAGGAGCTAGAGTTTTATAGAGGTAGATAAAAAGGGAAGTCATTGAGGAATGATGGAAATGGTTCTTATCTAGGAGTACAGGACTGCAGGGTAGTTGTTTATGGTTAACCACTTCTTGGAACAAAGGGGAGGGGAAGGGAGAGATCCTATCATCCTTTTGGGGAACATTGAGCTCAGAGAAAATCCAACATTGTCAATTGACCTTTCTGTTCAAGATAAATAAATAATATTTATTGCTGAACAACTTGGAGCTAATCATAAACCTCCTGCACGAGGTGAAGAAGGGTCTGAGAAGTAGTCTCTCAAGGCTGCTTGTTGGCATTTTTCCTCTAAAAACCAGCTAAACCATCTGTCGAGAGATGGTGGCAAACATTAATTGTTTTTAGGGTCCCAGAGACCCTAAAGTCTCAGGCATGGAAAAAGAGAAGTGCCTAAGAGGAAAAAGAGAAATATTAGTATAAAAAGTCGTACTAAGGAGACAGGATTTGAAACCTGAGGGCACCAGTTCAGTGAATTCCCAGAGGTTGTTGATAATCTTTCAGTTATGCAGCATTGCTTGCGTTTCATGCTCTCGACATAGAATGTCAATGCTATTGGTGATGTCCACAGTCTTGGTTGCATCTCATACGAGGGTATGTTTGTCCCAAGCATTTCACTTGACTTTCTTACTGGTCCAGATAATGGCTTGTCCAGGGAGAAATCCAGCCCATGCACGGGCTGCTGCAATGGCAGGTTCTTCAAGGTTTAAACCAGATCATCGGGCTTTAGCTTGGAGGGCTTCTTCAGATCCTGTGGAAAGGTCAACTGTAAGGTAGCCTAGAGTCCCAGAGATCTGGGCAGTCAGGTTTAGTTCTCCATGATGCAGAGTCAGGCAGAATGAAGAAAAATTGGAAACGTTAGTTTGGAGGGCTATAGCAGATATTGAAGAAAACTGGAAGAATTGAAACGTTGACAAGGATTCACCATTTCAGCAAGGTAACTGAATTCAGTCCAATTGACAGATTTTTTACCAAAACTGGTTTTTCCATAGGGTGGGGGTAGAAGTCACTTAAATATTCCAGATAAGACAGAGTTTGCATATCCATCAGTTAAACGACACTTACAAAGAGCTCAAAGACCATGAACCAGGCTAGAATCATAACCAGGAAGAGTGTGTTATCAATGATGCACAAGTTTCCACTGAAACGCAAAATTTCTCTCTATACACCCTGCTTTTGATCAGAAATAATCCCAAAGAAAGATTATTCTTGGTTACAAAATAAAACTAGTCTAATTAGACTTGACCTGATTATTTACGTACATCTAGTAATAGTGGTAATTTACCATCTAGACCTTCCTAAATTTGCTTGTTGGACATTTTTGTAAGGATTCTCAGACTAGACTTTAAAAACCTTTTAAAACCGAGAAACCAAACCAAAAAACCGGCAATAAAATTCAACAAAAAAAACCAAAAAATTGAAGCAAATTCTCCCCTCCTGAAAACCCCAAAATAACCCCAAGGTCCCAAGCCTGGTCCCAACCCCCCAACTCCTCTGAGTCTCCACTGTCCGTCATTCCACACTCTGCTTCCAGGTGTCCACATTATTTAGCTCCCACTTACAAATGAGAACACGCAGTATTTGTCTTTCTGTGTCTGACTTGTTTCACTTAGGATAACAGCCTACAGTGCCATTCGTGTTGCTACAAAAGACATGGTTTCATTCTTTTTTGTGGCTGAAGAGTATTCCATTGTGTAAATATACCACATTTTCTTTATCCAATCCTCTGTTGATGGACGCTTAGGTTGAATCCATATCTTTGCTACTGTGAATAGTTCTGCGATAAACATACAAGTATAGGTAGCTTTGTTATATATTGACTTCTTTTCCTTTGGGTAGATGATACCCAACAGTAGGATTACTGGGTCATTGGGTAGTTCTAGTTTTAGTTCTTTGAGAAACTCCAAGAAGGCTTTTTAAGCCTTGGTTCTACAAAGTCAACCTTAGTTCCTTCAAAGTGCCTGGTGATATTGATTAAATGAGCATCATTCTCAAATATGATGTTTCAGGCAAGATCATGGTTGGATAACCAATGCTTCTACTTATGTCCTAGTAACAGCAGGATTCTTTTAAAATCTATACAAGTAACTTTATTGCCATTAAAATAAAAATACAGACAGTCCCTGGGTTACAAACGACCCGACTTACAATTTATGGCATTCTGCACTTACAAACGGGCTCCCAAGGTTCCCCATAAGGATAATTTAAATTAATAATTCAGGAACTAGTTTCTTCCATGCATGTCAACAAACCCACATGGCATGAGCGGTTCGTTGGTACAGCATCTTAATGATAGTGGCTAGTCTCACAGATAGAGAAGCAGCTGACAGAAACACACGGAGAATCAAAAGATCCAGAGCCAAGAAAGTTGATGACCAAAGAATTAGCCGACGGCTTTTGTCTCATCGAAGCAGGGTTTGCTAAGCTTGAGGGGCAAGACCCTAACACTGAGTGGTTTACAAAGGTTTACCATGCACTTAGCGAGAACAGCAGCTGCTACAAGACCATTCACGAAGAAAAACAGAAAAGGCTGTGCAAACACCCCTCGATACCTTTTTAAAGAAACCCACTTCAGTGGTAAACTCCCCTGCTCCAGCAACAGACCCAAATCCCGATTCTCCAGCACCCCCTCCGTCCTCCCAGCACCATCTCCATCATCGTCTTCTGATTAATGTCAGCTACCTTCTTGCCTCGAAAACGCCCCTTCTAGTAAGGAAGATGTTGATGCCACATTAGGTGAGTGTTAACCTTCAATATTTTTTTTTTTTAAATTTCTCTATCTCCTACATAAAGTTTTTATATGAGTTAGTTTTTATGTTCTGTCAGAATTAAAAGAAAGAGCACAATAGTTTATGTAACTTATTACAATACAGGGGTATTATTATTATTATTACAGTATTTTGCTATATTATTATTACCACACATGAGGCATTAGAGTATTGCTATTACTATTATTACTGTATATGCGCTGTTCATCTGGGGTCCAAGTTGCATGCAAATCCGACCTAAAGACATTCTCAGGAACGTTATCTCATGCCTAACCTCGGGAACCCCTGTACTCAGTAATAGTTTCTGAATTTTGGAGTGGATGAACAGGGGGAAAAGGTCATTCACACATATTTCATTTCTGTTTCAAAAGGAAAGTCTACTAAAATTGTTATGAGTTACAGATAGCTTAAAAGAGCAAGTGGTTCCTTGTATTTCCAAAAAGTGGAACATTAAAACATCAACAATATTCCAAACAAAAACCACAGTCATCTCCCATCAGTTCATTCCTTCCTACGTAATTAATTCTTATACTGTACGATCTTAGATTAGTAGTCTCCTGACTCCTCACTCCATCTGCTTCTAGACTGGAGTCCTGGAAATCTTGACTCAGTGCTCTGGTGTGGTCTCAAAGCTCAAAGCTGTCAAGCAATGCCATCAGAAGCCTGTACCCAAAATACCTGACATCATCCTTTTCCACAGCAAACTGAGACAGTTCTTTGTTGCAGATGAAGTATTCTAGCCTATAGGTGATTGCAAGGAGCATTCAGAAAAGCAAAAAACTATCAGTAGATGTCCAAAGACTTAAAATGATTGTGGTTAAACTCCATTGAATTTTTAAAAATTAATGCACATGATCTTTACAAAGAAAACAACTTCAGATACAATAATTCTGAGACACAATATATTAATACCATGAATATGCTGAGTATATAATTAAGATATACAAAGAATATATCAAGAATGTCAAGTTAAAATATTCTGTAAGTCTGGAGGAGGTCCTGATCAGAAGATGCTTGATTCAAATTAAAGAAGTAAAGTTGTAGCCAATATTTTTTAAACTGAAATTATGACTAATACTGCGACACTCTTGTTCTCAGGCAAAGCAGCACTGGGACTCTGATGAATTGAAAGATATAAACAGAGAAGGTTCTGACAATTCTCTAGGCACTCCCCATACAGTTTACAATTTCTGAAATGTTTGCTATTAGTAACATTTTAACATTTAACCCAGGGAAGGCTAAGAATCTCTTCTGATTTAGCGACTTCCCCACCCCCACCCCAAGTTATATTCAGCAACTAAGTGCCAAGAAGGAATGAAGACTCCGAGGACTCAAGATGATGAAGACACAATTCCTGTCTCCAGAGACCCTTGTCTTACGGTG
>NW_012148174.1:9787122-9788496 GCF_000956105.1 Propithecus coquereli
GAGTATAGATGCACGTGTATTTTTTACCAAGCTCTTGCAATTTTTTTGTTAGTTTTAGCTCTGTTGCTTGACGCATAATTTCGTGATTGTTTTATCTTCTTTAAAAATAGAGATTTATCATGGTTTAATATACTATTTAATGTTTTTATCTTAAATTCCAACTTGTTTCACATTAATATTATTATTACATTATTACTAATAAGATTCAGCTCATTTTATAGATGACCTAGTAGTTAACTATTAAAATATATTGTGGTGGTCAGCCTCCATGATGGCTGCCAATGATCTCTGTCTTCTGGTTCTCTTATCCACATACAGTTCTCTTCCATGCTACACTAGGATTACTTAGTCTCTGTGACCAATGGAACACAGCAGAAGGATGGCATGTCAATAACAAGAATCAGTTGTAAAAGACACTGAGGTTTCCACCACTCTGTTTTTGGAGCACTTGTGCTGGGGGGTGCTAGTTACCATGACCGGATTCACAAGTGAGGACCTGAGGCCTGCAAATAACCACATTTGTACATTTGGAAGTAGAACTTCCAGCGCTACTTGAGTCTCGAGATGACTGCAGCTCAGCTAGAAACTCGAGAAACTGATCCAGAACCACCCGGCTAAGTCACTCCTAGATTCCTGGTCCTCAGAAATGGTGTGAAATAATAAACATTTTTTTGTTTTAACCTGCTAAATTTGGGGGGTGATTTGTTATGTGGCAATAGATAACTAATACATACATGTTTTCAATTACTGAAATTTTTCTACCAAATTTCTAGAACCCATGAAAGTATACTTTAAACCAGCTAAAATAAGTAGAAGAGGATAAAGAAGGGAAGATTATTAGAATATTAGAACATTTAGGACTATTGTACATTTTACTTTGCTAGACTCTAGATACTTGTGCAGGCAAAGGAATAGTAAGATTGCTATGGAAAACAACATACATTATATACACTCTTTCTTGTGTCCTTTATTAATACAAGATGATTAAGCTGGTTTAAACATATGAGGATTTGTCTTTTTTTTCTTTCATTTTTAAAAAAATTAATATTCATGTAGAAACTCATCTGGGGCTGACAATCTGTCTTCTGGTTCATAATTTATAGCAACACAGAACATCTGCTTTTAATGATGCTCAATTGTCTTTGGGGATAGGTTTTAACAGGTGTGTTCCAAATGTCTATTTCCAAGACAACAATGATAACAATGTCAATTTCAAACAGGAATATGTTAGAATGGGACCGTCTGCCAGTATTCGCTGAAAACTTAAAATAATCATGAATTGGCAGGGCGCGGTGGCTCATGCCTGTAATCCTAGCACTCTGGGAGGCCGAGGTGGGCGGATTGTTTGAGCTCAGGAGTTCGAAACCAGCCTGA
>NW_012148174.1:9790416-9793478 GCF_000956105.1 Propithecus coquereli
TAGGCTGTCACATAGCTTAGAGTCTACGAGGGGTGACAGAGAACTATATGAGCAACTGTGACACATAATGATAATGGGATATGATAGGAAAATACTGTATGATCCAAGAACACTGAGAATGGTTGAGGAAGGGCATGAAAGATAGTTAGCTAGGTGAAACGGGTGGGGACATCACCAGAATGCAAGGAAAAGTTCCAGGGCAAGAGAACAGTATGTGTAAAGGGGGAGAGAGAATGGTGTGTGGAAGGAAAAAAAGTTCAATATGGCGGGAGTTGGGGTAGGAGGATCATGACCAAAGAGAGACTAGAGAGGAACCAAGACATTTTCTCCAACGCAAAAGCTGTCTCCTTATCTATTTGTTGATGCTTCAGATTCAAAGAACCTCTTCACTGATGATTCAAACCCAAGCCTTTCATTATATAATTAAAAATCAAATTTAAATTGCAAAAATATATGGCAGAAATAGCCACTAAAGTATTATTGACAGATTATTTCTTTAGTTCAGGCATACAGGAAATGAGTTTTAGAAGCTTAAAGTTGGGGTGAGAATTCATGAGGACCAGAATGTTAACCTTTATTACTTATGCCTTGAACAGAGAGATTTCATCCACACTCATCTTCACCTCCTATTCAGAAGAGACAGAAACACTAACTTAATAACTTAATGCCTATGCGATGATATTGCTTCCAGCCAGAAAGTCTTATCCCACCTTCTGTTTGCCCTATTCCAACTTCCCCTTTCAGAACCCAACTCAACTGCCATCTCCTTAATGAAGCATTTCTCCAACACAAGGGCTGTCCGGAAAGTATCCAGCCAGGTAAAACGTTCTCATCATATTAAAATGGCTGGATACTTTCCGGACAGCCCTCCTACATACAAAGTTAGTTGCATGCCTTCTGTGTTACCAAAGTATGTCATTTGTACCTTTGTAATAGCATTTACCCTGTGCTGATACTCTGTTGATGAGTCTGTCTCCATCACTCGTAGGGAGTATAAACTCCTTCTTTACAGGGACTAGATCTTATTGTATCTGTATCCCTAGCACCAAGCATTGTAACTAGCCTATAAAACATAAAACTATTGGGATAGAAATCAAATCAGTGGCTAGCAGGGAAGACTAATAACAAGAGGACAAGAGGAACTTTTTTGAGGTGACAGATCTCAGCAGTGGTGGCAGTTACATAACCATATATATTTTTCAAAACACATCAAACCGTACTCCTAAAGGGGGTGAATTTTACTATATGTAAATTATACCACAATAAATATATATTGTAAAAAACTATATAGGAATAAGGGAATGCACATGAATAAATGAAAGATGCAGTGAAGCATTTATCTGAGTCAAAATTTCCTTCCCAGGAGTGCTTACTTTTTTAAAGCAACATCTGAAACCAGGGCAATGCTTAGCATAAATAGTACCTTAATGGTTGGTGGGCATTTTGGTAAGCCAGTGAGATTTCTCAACACAGGGACTTCTAAGAATTCCTGAAACTATTCTATCTAATCTGCCTAAGTAGAAAAGTTACTGGTCAACTCCTATCATTCTGAGACAACTTTAATATTGTTTCTAATATAGTACAAGTCATTTACAAATCACAAAAATAAAGTGATCCTTCCTGGTATAGTAGCTCAAAAGTGCTTTTCCAGTCAGTCTCAGAAACATTTTATACTGATAGTGAGAGAAGACAGCAAGGGTACTACAGAAATTTCAAATGGAACCAAACTCTGAATGTGTAGAACTTATATTTTGTCTAAGCTGTAGTTTATTGCATTAGAGTTCCAATCTTTGTGCATATGCCTTATCCTTTTACATGGTGATAATCTGGCAACAGGTTAAATTGACGTTAAGACGTGTGATGAATTACTAACCTATTTCTCCCTCTATAAACACTTAGGTTTCAATTTGTCTTAGGACATAAATTTAAATGTTTACTACCTCTAATTTAATTGCCAAAGGTGGTATGGGTCGCTGCAGGTGGGCACGCACACAGCGCCCACTCCACCTCTTATGAATTTCAATCTCTGCTCAGAAGAGGCGCAAGCCCAAAATAGAGTGAAACTTGAAACCTGTGTAGGGTGGCCTGGTCCGTTATCGGGAGCAATGTCCGGCATCACATAAAATTCGGTGGTTTCATTTCTTCTTGTTCACTTATTAAACCCAACATTTTCTACAGCACCTGTGGGGTAGTAGGAAACAGCCCATGTCTGTTTTCCAATCTTAGTTCTGCTTGTTAGCTAAAACGTGGGCTAAGTCACTGTCATTTAATCTTTCCAAGAGTCAATTTCTTCATTTATAACATGTGTAAATAACATCTTCATGATTATAGTCATTAGAGCTTTGTCCATCCAAAAATCCTGATTGGTGGCTATTGTCCGAAGTTGGTTTCCTCATCCCTCACCACCACCCCTCATTCCCCCCAAGCAAATTAGCTCTTCCACCTCTTCCTCCTCCTTTATTCCCTATCTCAGGAAAACTATCATCAATCTACATCACTGTCTGTTCCAGAATTCTCTTCTCCTCCTGGCCAACAACCCCTGCCACATCTCAACTATCAACAAATCCTATCAATTCTATTTCATAAATTTGTTTCAAAATCTTTTTTTGAGATGAGTCTCACTCTGTCACCTGGACTAGAATGCCGTGGTATCATCATAGCTCACAGCAACCTCAAAATCCTGGGCTCGAGAGATCTTCCTGCCTCAGGCTCCCAAGTAGCTGGGACTACAGGCATGCGCCACCATGCCCGGCTAATTTTTCCTATTTTTAGTAGAGACAGGGTCTCACTCTGGCTCAGGCTGGTCTTGAACTCCTGACCTCAAGTGATCCTCCTGCCTTGGCCTCCCAGCATGCTAGGATTACAGGCATGAGCCACCTAAAATTCACCTTTTTTCCACCTCCACTATCACTACTCTGGTCTAGAAAACCATCATGTCTCCCTTAGAATATTACAATGGCATTCTACCTGAACTTCAGGAGGCCTTGGGTCTTTTGGTTTTTTTTTTTTTTTCAAAAAAAATTTCTTTGGGCCAGGCGCGGTGGCTCACGCCTGTAATCCTA
>NW_012148174.1:9793528-9794930 GCF_000956105.1 Propithecus coquereli
CTGTGAGCTAGGCTGACGCCACGGCACTCACTCTAGCCTGGGCGAAAGAGTGAGACTCTGTCTCAAAACAAAACAAAAAAATAATAATAATAATCATGAATCAATGACCAAAAAGATAAAGTTTAAAAGAAACAGGCCTGGCACACACTATCTCTATTACATTTTTTCTTAAATCCACTAAAATTTCGAGTTTATGTCATTTTAAACAAATTAATGTATTTTTTAAATCATTTGATAACTCTTACATCATTAGAAGACAATTTTATAGAAATCACAAGGAAGATGAAAACAAAAAAATTTTAAGCAACAAATAAAAGTATAATAACTGTATAAAACTTGGAATAATTAGGAGGAATTTGCAACACAAACTAGCCACAAAATCCTAAATTGGAACACAAATTTTTTTTCTAATGCTAGAGAAATCATTCAACCTAATGTTTTTATTTACAGATGAGAAAATCAAAGTACTAATGACAATAATATTTTACCGAGGGCTCATATATGTCAAGCATATACACCTGCCTAAGCATGCACACCTACTCCTGATCTCAAGCTTGCTTTATCTTTCTTTTTCCAAAAGCAATTATCACAAATATACCACTTCATTTACATATTTATTAGTTTAGTGTTAGGTTAAGTGCTTTACCTACTCCCATAGAGCTTGCGCTAGGATTAGAATCTAGATTTCCTTATACCAGTTTGAGCCAAATGATCCAGTCAATAAATTTATGGGCTGACTATGCACCACAACGAAATTCAGCCATGGGTCCATTCGCTTCTTATCTTATTGGAAAAATAAAATATTTTAAGGAGAAAAATGCTTCAGAAATGACGCTGAATATTTTCATTTCCTTAGAACTTATTTAGAATATGAATCCATATTAATTGTAAACTATTTATGTTATTTGAATACATCTGTTATGACTCTCTTTCTTAGGTATATAGAAATGTGTAAAATAAAATGTCCCTTGCAGAATCCGTTCTTTTATTTTAAAATGTTGTCATGTTCATAGTTACCTTTGTGATTAGGAACTGGAATTCAGGCAGAGTAAAGACCTGTTTGGTTTGTGACTCATGCTATACAGATTTTGGGTGGCTTAGTGCCTGTGGCAGTGCAGGCCTGTGATGGCAAATCATTGCTGGAATAATGATTTTTCCCCTCACTTTTGAAATCCTTCATCGCATGGGTAAGTACACTTAAATAGCTTAACTTATATAGGCTGAAAATTGCAAAAACAGATATAGATGATGCTGTTAATACGCCTTTCCCAGGATTTTCACTAAGAGCTCACATTTAACCAATTACATTTTGATCTCTATGTTTTCCCTATAATTTAATCCCAAAACTCAAGCCTAGATACCAAAGGTGGTTTTTCGGGTTTTTTTTTTTTTTTTTTTTTTT
>NW_012148174.1:9799286-9800789 GCF_000956105.1 Propithecus coquereli
TCCCGTATAGAATCCAATCAATGTTTACACATTGCACTTGGTTATTAGATTCTTTAATCTCTTTTCGTTTAGAATAGCCACTGCCTGACATTTTTTGTTTTTGTTTTTCTGACTTTGCCTTGTTTGACAAGTCCAGGTTAGTTGTCATAGAATGTTTCACACTCTGATTTTGTCTGATTGTTTCTTTATGATGTTATTTAACTTATTCCTGTATCTCCTGTATTTCTGGTAGACTAGAAGTAAGACAGAGACCTAATTCGATGTTTAAAAACATTTTTATCAAGAACATTTACTAAAGTTTGCACTTCAGTATTAGTTTGCTAGGGCTGCCATAATGAAGTTCCACAGACTGGGTGGCTTAAGCAGCAGAAACTATTTTCGTGAAATTCTGGAGGATAGAAGTCTAAGATCAAGGTGTCACCTGAGTTCCTAGCCTCTGATGGCCTTTCTCCTTGGACACCTTCTCCCTGTGTGGCTTCACGTGGTCTCTCCTCTGAGTGAGTCTGTGCCCTGATCTCTTCTTCTTATAAGGACACCAGTCATATTGGACTAGGGTGCACGCATATGACCTCATCTTACCTTAATTACCTCTTTAAAGGAACTATCTCCAAATATAGTCACATTCTGAGGTACTGTGGATGAGGACTTCAACATATTTTATTGTATCAGGAAGTATAAAATATCAAGTTGGTGAGATCTCTCCACCGTCAGGATACATAATTCCCTTTATAATTCATAAATCATCCCTTCACAGGTATCTGAAAAAAGAAGAAAAGAAAAATATATAATTTGTAAATCATCTGTGGGATGAAAACTTGATGACCTTCTTGAGACTATGCCGGTCCCCAACATCGTTTCACCCATTCATTTTACCGTCCATTACTTATTCTTGCCCAGATTATTACGTTAAAGCTACAAGTAGTGGTTTTCCAACTTTATTATTCCTCTCTACCTTAGCTGTCATTTTTCTGTAAAAAGAGGCCTTCGGCCTTGCTGCATTCTTACGCAATGTTTATATAACACGAGTCAACTTTCTTAACTATGACTGCCTAAAAAAACTATTGCTATTTTCCCCTGCCCTGAGGATTAAGTGCAAATGCTTTTTCATTACCTCTTAGGGACTTTAGCCTCTTCGGTTCTCGTCTGCATTTTACCTCCTCCACTGGTTTACTTCAACTCATCCTTCAAGACTCAGCTTCACTTTTTCTCTGGCTTTTTCTACCAAAATCATAAAAGCCCTAGACCACCCTATACTTTCACTATCATAGCATATTTTGTGCCATTTTGTAATTCATGATTGTCTCATTGGTAAGCCACCTAAGGAGAGTAATCACATCAGTTTTGCTCACTTCCATATGTCCCAGTATCTCTTAGTCCTCAGCAAAGAGTAGATTCACAATAAAGATTAGTTAAGTTGGGCGTGGTGGCTCACGCCTGTAATGCTAGCACTCTGGGAGGCCGAGGAAGGAGGATCGCTTGAGGTCAGGAGTTTGAGACCAGCCT
>NW_012148174.1:9802239-9803668 GCF_000956105.1 Propithecus coquereli
GTTGCAAAACATGATATTTGCAGAATTGCACATATCAGAGGATTATTTTCAAGGTAAGAATTACTACAACAAAGGTACCACAGTACATATGTGAGTTTATGTGTACATAAACTCAAGTTTCCAGCTCAGACTACCCTAACAGTTCTTCCCTTTCCTTCCCCTCCTTTCCATCCCCTCCCCTCTCCCCTCTCCTCTTCTTCCCTCCCCTTCCCTCCCTTCCTTTCTTTCCTTCCTTTTCCCCGACAATTTAAGACATGAATGGGCTGAGCCCAGTGGCTCCTGCCTGTAATCCTAACACTCTGGGAGGCCAAGGCGGGAAGATCACTTGAGCTCAGTAGTTGGAGACCAGGCTGAACAAGAGTGAGACCCCATCTCTCCCAAAAAGAAGGAAAAAAACCCAGCCAGGCGTTGCACTGTGGCTTGCACCTGCAGTCCCAACTACCCAGGAGGCTGAGGCAGAAGGATCGCTTAGAGCCCAGGAGTTGGAGGGTGCAGTGAGCTACAATGACACCACTGCACTCTACCCAGGGCGACAGAGGGAGACTCTGTCTCAACAACAAAAAAGAAACCAACGCAACTGAACAAAAAAATAATAATAATAAAAATTAAAAAATAAGACATGATGAATGGACAAAAGAAGGAAAAAATTTGGATTAAAAAAATCAAGTAAGGAAAATATACAACATGGAATTTGTTCTCTAATGTGAAGTTACTGAAAAATGAAGCATCATGTGCCTTATTTAGAATTTAAATCCTACCTTCTTTCCCAGAATAGGAATTGTGGTAGTTTGCCAAATATGGCAGATGGGTATCAAAAGGGTGAAAAGTAGCCATTATTTTTTAGATCCCTAAATTGGTAATGGTAGTTGCTGCAGATTTTAAGTTTAAAAAGGCACATGCAGGGATGGAATCACCATGAATTCTACCAGAGTTATGAGGATGGAGGACCTCTTTTGTCAGAATTTCTTAATGTGAAGTTCGCAGAGCACTAGGGGTTCCATGAACCCCCTGAAATGTGCATGTGCAGTTTTTTGAAAGGTGTTCCTTTCAAAGGTGTCAATACCAAAAAGCAAGGAAGTTCTCAAAGACCACTCACATCTTGCCATAGCTTTTAAAAAATCAGATTCATAAAAGAGGTTTACGACCATGCTTTTTCACCTTCCCAAATTAAGAACCATTACTCTAGTAAAAGAAGTATTTGCTTACAAACTGGTAATATTTGGCGTAATTTCTTGTTACTAAGGAAGAAAGATTTATTTAGTTTTATGATTCGGTATCTTGTCTCTTCCATTTCGTATTTGTGTGTGGGAGGTAAGATTAGTTTATACAAGTTTCCATTACCAAAAAGGTGTGGTTTACACTTCTAAGATACCAAGTTTAGGAGGGATCCAGGTTTGCAAATCTCATTTTTAATCTCTGTTGCTATTTA
>NW_012148174.1:9805233-9809719 GCF_000956105.1 Propithecus coquereli
GCTCTTGCTCAGGCTGGTTTCGAACTCCTGAGCTCAAACAATCCTCCCACCTTGGCCTCCCAGAGAGCTAGGATTACAGGCGTGAGCCACCGCGCCCAGCCTCATACTGCCATTTTCAATTCAAATAAAGGTTACTCAGTTTGCACTCCAAGATTTGTACTCTAACCTCTATTATATCTATATCTCATTTCTTCTACTCTGAGAATCCTGGTTCTCCAAAAAAAAAAAAGCCAAGAAGTAATAACTAGAATATCTTATAATTATTCAGTTGCTTTATCAACAATATACATACATCAGTCCCAGAATAACAATACTCAATACTCTTAATCCAATACAGTTACTAAAAACAGTTAATTTTTTTTTTGGCCTATGTTCCTACTATTCTCTCCCCATTTTAAGAGAACCATTACACATTGACAGATCACATAGCCATTATATACTGTACTCTCTTCCTTTTAAACTGCATATTGCCTTTGTTCTTTAAGTAATTATATAGCTATGCTCAATACTTATCCTTACATCATTTTCTCTACAGACATTTTGGTTTTATGAAGCTCATTCTCTGATAGATACTTCAGTAGAACTCATGGGAACAATACTCACAGAATTGTGACCTGATATTAGCAATGTGTTATGCCTTTATATTTGAAAGGCACTTTTGTGTGATATAAAAGGCTAATATTTTCTTCCCTTGAGTATCTTAAATATAATACTCTATTATCTTCGAGCATAAAGATTTGCTGTTGAAAGATCTAGTGATAATATGATTTTCTTTTCCTTATAAATCACTTGCTTGTTTTTGTCTATATGTCCAAGGAACTTTTTTATTTTCCTTTAAATTCTAAACTTTAATACAATACTACAATATGTCTTAATGTTGGCCATCTGGGCTGATATTCTTAGGTAAATGGTGTGCTCTTTCAATGTATTTTCAAATCTTGATCATTTTCAAGAATTTTTTTTTTTTTTTTGAGATAGGGTCTCACTCTGTTACCCAGGCTCAAGTGCAGCAGCCCAATCAGAGCTCACTGTAACTTCAAACTCCTGGGCTCAAGAGATCCTTCTGCCTCAGCCTCCCAAGTAGCTACAACTTACAGGCACATGCCACTATGCCCAGCCAATTTTTTTTTTTGTAGAGACAGGGTCTTGCTATGTTGCTCAGGCTGGTCTTCAATTCCCAGTCTCTACTGATCCTCCTGCCTCAGCTTCCCAAAGTGCTGGGATTAGGAAGTTTCTTGAATTATTGTGTTTAGTTATTTCTTTCACTTCTTTGGTTTCCTTCTGTAGTAGCTCCTATTATAATTATGTTGTATCTTCTTTATCTTCAATATTTATTACTTTCTCTTGAAATCTATTTACCTTCTATTTTTTTTTTTTTTTTGAGACAGAGTCTCACTCTGTTGCCCAGGCAAGAGTGCCGTGGCATCAGCCTAGCTCACAGCAACCTCAAACTCCTGGGCTCAAGCGATCCTCCTGCCTCAGCCTCCTGAGTAGCTGGCACTACAAGCATGCACCGCCATGCCCGGCTAATTTTTTCTATATATTTTTAGTTGTCCAGCTAATTTCTTTGTATTTTTAGTAGAGACGGGGTCTAACTCTGTTGCCCAGGCAAGAGTGCCGTGGCATCAACCTAGCTCATAGCAACCTCAAACTTCTGGGCTCAAGCGATCCTCCTGCCTCAGCCTCCTGGGTAGCTGGCACTACAAGCATGCACCACTATGCCCAGCTAATTTTTTCTATATATTTTTAGTTGTCCAGCTAATTTCTTTGTATTTTTAGTAGAGACGGGGTCTCACTCTTGCTCAGGTTGGTCTTGAACTCCTGACTTTGAGCGATCCTCTTGCCTTGGCCTCCCAGAGTGCTGGGATTATAGGCGTGAGCCACCGCGCTTGGCCTAAATGAGGTCACTGACATGGCCCCTAATCCAATATGAGTTATGTCCTTAGAAGAAAAGGAAATCTGGATACAGATAAGTACAGAGGGAAGATAATGTGAAGCCACAAGGAGAAAATGGCTATCTATAAAGCAAGAAAAGAGACCTGGAACATATCCTTCCCTCATGGTCCTCAGAAGAAACTAAGTCTGCCAGCACCTTGATAGTAGACTCCTAGCTTCCAGGCTGTGAGAAAATAAATTTCTATTGTTTAGGCCATCCAGTCTGTTACTTTATTATGGCAGCTCTAGCAAACTAACACACCTCCTTAAACTGATTCTGACCTTCACGGAGAAACCCAATCATGGATCTTTGCAATTCTCCCAGGCGAATGAATGTTGCAGAACAATCCCTCCTTTAGATCTGGGCAAGAGCAGTCCCTATCCTGGTCTAGTGCTTAAAAAGGCTCAATTTGATTCTCTCCAGCTATGTCCCACTCAAAAGGCATCTGTGGAGCCAAGAAGACAAGTTCACTCAGAACCTGTGCCCTCTTTCTTACGTATGTATGTATTTATAGAGACAGGGTCTCGCTCTGTCACCCAGGCTGGACTGCAGTGACCCAGTCAGATCTCAATGGGGCCTCAAAATCCTGGGCTCAGCTATCCTCCTGCCTCAGCCTACTGAGTAGCTGGGACTACAGGCACACACCACCATGCCTGGCTACTTTTACTTATTTTTTGTAAAGACAGGGTCTCACTATGTTGTCCAGGCTAGTCTCTTACTCTTGGTCTTAAATGATCCGCTGGCCTCAGCCTCCCAAAGTGCTGGGATTACAGGCATGAGCCCCTGCACTGGCTTGCCTTCCCTTTTAGACAATCCTTTGAGTGCTTGACCCTAACATTCTTTGTTCACACAGCCCTAAGAAATCTAACAGTGACTTTTCCCCAGATCCTTCCTACTGAGGGCCAACAGCCCTTCCAGTATCTATATCCCTAGGCCAAAAATATAGCTAAAAGGCCTCTAAGCCCAAGAGGTGATCAAAGGGTAAGGGTAGGTTTGCCAAATAAAATACAGGATACCTTGTTAAATTTGAATTTCAGATAAACAATAAATAATGTTTTAGTATAAGTTCCAAATCCTGCATCAGATAAACTAAAAAAAAATTTATTGTTCATTTAAAATTCAAATTTAACTGTGCATCCTTTTTCTTTTTAGCAAATATGGCAACCCTAGTTGGGGGTCAGAGTTGGACATTTGAGTTGGCTGTCCATATATGCATGAGCACAAGGCCCCTAATGGTAACAAATTGAGCAGGAGGAGGTGACACAAAGAAGGCAGTATACGTGGCCCAACTAATTCTCTTTGATTCACCCACATTCTGACACAACAGGAATGCTAAATCTGACCTGGCTTCCCTAGTCATTTTCAGAATAGGAAGAACATATTTTACTTTTACGTTTTCTTAGGTTATTTTATTTTATTTTTTAGGCTAGTCAAGTGAAGCAGCGGGAGTGGAGGAGGAACAAAGGAATCTGTAACTGGTTGTGATCAATTAGTTGTAAACACCACTGCACTCAGACCAGCCTGTCAGGGGCATTTATAATTAACTATTTAGACATATGGTATGAGGGGCTCCATTTTCACTCTTGAGCCAACCATACAAATGTCAAAGGGCAGTACTGATGCAGAAAATCACCCTAAGAAGTCGACATTATTGTTAGGCGGCGTGTGGTGGCTCACCCCTGTAATCCTAGCACGATGGGAGGTGGAGGCGGGAAAATCCTTTGAAGCCAGCAGTTATACAATAACACATATTATACAATTATACAATGATAGATATTATACAATTATACAATGCTACATATTATACAATTCAATTGTATACACAACATACAATTCACAACAACGATTTATAAAACAATGCTGCTTTAAGTTTACAGTGGCTAATGTATCTCTGGCAGAATAATTTGTAGCAATTCCTCTGTAAGGGAAATGCCAACCAGAAGATCAAATTACAACTCAGAAAATTTCCTGTTTAGCCTTAAATCGGAACAAAGGGAGTAAATATTCTTAAGGTAATATTTCTGTCAAGGTAGGTGAATTATCATATTCTACAGTGAGAACAATCTGGCCAACAGCGGGGTTGGCAGTTCAAACGCTTTGAAGTTCTACGACCCCGGGGATTTTTACTCCTTACTAATTAACTACGTAACATTTGCAGACCTCAGTTTCCTTATTTTGTAAACACAGGCTTCCTGTAAGGATGGAGATTACACACTGAAAACATTTAGCACAATATCATTATTATGCTATCTATACTATATATTTCATATTATCGATTGTAATATAAAAGATATACTAATTACATTCTATATTATTGTGTTGTTGACTGTCATCGTGCAGTTCTGTTTCACGACAGTCTAGCTAACCTGGAGAAACAGGACAAAGGTGCAGAACAATCTCACCCTCACAACCAAGCGGAGTCGAGTACGAATTACCATGGCAACCGCTCGCGCCCAGACATCTTCCGCTCGCGCGTCGCTTGGGAAGAAAAAAAAAAAAAAAAAAAGCCCAAAATGTTAAAATGATAAATTTTATGCATATTTTACATTT